>NC_090446.1:272578700-272886800 GCF_031143425.1 Pleurodeles waltl
CTTTGCAAAAAACACCTCTGTTTTCTGTGAAAAAATATGTTCTGTCCACGTTGAGTTTTGGGCCATTTCCTTTCGTGGGCGCTAGGCCTACCCACAGAAGTGAGGTACCATTTTTATTGAGAGACTTAGGGGAACGCTGGGTGGAAGGAAATTTGTGGCTCCTCTCAGATTCCAGAACTTTCTGCCACAGAAATGTGAGGAACATGTGTTTTTTTAGCCACATTTTGAGGTTTGCAAAGGATTCTGGGTAACAGAACCTGGTCCGAGCCCCGCAAGTCACCCCATCTTGGATTCCCCTAGGTCTCTAGTTTTCAGAAATGCACAGGTTTGGTAGGTTTCCCTAGGTGCCGGGTGAGCTACAGGCCAAAATCCACAGGTAGGCACTGTTTTCTTTTAAAAAATGGGATGTGTCCACGTTGCGTTTTGGGGCGTTTCCTGTTGCGGGCGCTAGGCCTACCCACGCAAGTTAGGTATCATTTTTTTTGGGAGACTTGGGGGAACACTGGGTGGAAGGAAATTTGTAGCTCCTCTCAGAATCCAGAACTTTCTGCCACAAAAATGTGAGGAGCATGTGTTTTTTTAGCCAAATTTTGAGGTTTGCAAAGGATTCTGGGTAACAGAACCTGGTCCGAGCCCTGCAAGTCACCCCTCCTTGGATTCCCCTAGGTCTCTAGTTTTCAGAAATGCACAGGTTTGGTAGGTTTCCCTAGGTGCCGGCTGAGCTAGAGGCCAAAATCTACTGGTAGGCACTTCGCAATAAACACCTCTGTTTTTTTTCCAAAATTTAGGATGTGTCCACGTTGCGCTTTGGGGGTGTTTCCTGTCGCCGGCGCTAGGCCTACCCACGCAAGTGAGGTATCATTTTTATCGGGAGACTTGGGGGAACGCTGGATGGAAGGAAATTTGTAGCTCCTCTCGGATTCCAGAACTTTCTGCCACAGAAATGTGAGGAACATGTGTTTTTTTAGCCAAATTTTGAGGTTTGCAAAGGATTCTGGGTAACAGAACCTGGTCCGAGCCCCGCAAGTCACCCCTCCTTGGATTCCCCTAGGTCTCTAGTTTTCAGAAATGCACAGGTTTGGTAGGTTTCCCTAGGTGCCGGCTGAGCTAGAGGCCAAAATCTACAGGTAGGCACTTCGCAAAAAACACCTCTGTTTTTTTCCAAAATTTAGGATGTGTCCACGTTGCGCTTTGGGGTGTTCCCTGTCGCCAGCGCTAGGCCTACCCACGCAAGTGAGGTATCATTTTTATCGGGAGACTTGGGGGAACGCTGGGTGGAAGGAAATTTGTAGCTCCTCTCAGATTCCAGAACTTTCTGCCACAGAAATGTGAGGAACATGTGTTTTTTTTTGCCAAATTTTGAGGTTTGCAAAGGATTCTGGGTAACAGAACCTGGTCCGAGCCCCGCAAGTCACCCCTCCTTGGATTCCCCTAGGTCTCTAGTTTTTAGAAATGCACAGGTTTGGTAGGTTTCCCTAGGTACCGGCAGAGCTAGAGGCCAAAATCTACAGGTAGGCACTTCGCAAAAAACACCTCTGTTTTTTTCCAAAATTTAGGATGTGTCCACGTTGCGCTTTGGGGTGTTTCCTGTCGCCGGCGCTAGGCCTACCCACGCAAGTGAGGTATCATTTTTATCGGGAGACTTGGGGGAACGCTGGGTGGAAGGAAATTTGTAGCTCCTCTCAGATTCCAGAACTTTCTGCCACAGAAATGTGAGGAACATGTGTTTTTTTAGCCAAATTTTGAGGTTTGCAAAGGATTCTGGGTAACAGAACCTGGTCCGAGCCCCGCAAGTCACCCCTCCTTGGATTCCCCTAGGTCTCTAGTTTTCAGAAATGCACAGGTTTGGTAGGTTTCCCTAGGTGCCGGCTGAGCTAGAGGCCAAAATCTACAGGTAGGCACTTCGCAAAAAACACCTGTTTTTTTCCAAAATTTAGGATGTGTCCACGTTGCGCTTTGGGGTGTTTCCTGTCGCCGGCGCTAGGCCTACCCACGCAAGTGAGGTATCATTTTTATCGGGAGACTTGGGGGGAACGCTGGATGGAAGGAAATTTGTAGCTCCTCTCAGATTCCAGAACTTTCTGCCACAGAAATGTGAGGAACATGTGTTTTTTTAGCCAAATTTTGAGGTTTGCAAAGGATTCTGGGTAACAGAACCTGGTCCGAGCCCCGCAAGTCAACCCTCCTTGGAGTCCCCTAGGTCTCTAGTTTTCAGAAATGCACAGGTTTGGAAGGTTTCCCTAGGTGCTGGTTGAGCTAGAGGCCAAAATCTACAGGTAGGCACTTCGCAAAAAACACCTCTGTTTTCTCCCAAAATTTAGGATGTGTCCACGTTGCGCTTTGGGGTGTTTCCTGTCGCCGGCGCTAGGCCTACCCACGCAAGTGAGGTATCATTTTTATCGGGAGACTTGGGGGAACGCTGGGTGGAAGGAAATTTGTAGCTCCTCTCAGATTCCAGAACTTTCTGCCACAGAAATGTGAGGAACATGTGTTTTTTTAGCCAAATTTTGAGGTTTGCAAAGGATTCTGAGTAACAGAACCTGGTCCGAGCCCCGCAAGTCACCCCTCCTTGGATTCCCCTAGGTCTCTAGTTTTCAGAAATGCACAGGTTTGGTAGGTTTCCCTAGGTGCCAGCTGAGCTAGAGGCCAAAATCTACAGGTAGGCACTTAGCAAAAAACACCTCTGTTTTTTTCCAAAATTTAGGATGTGTCCACGTTGCGCTTTGGGGTGTTTCCTGTCGCCGGCGCTAGGCCTACCCACGCAAGTGAGGTATCATTTTTATCGGGAGACTTGGGGGAACGCTGGATGGAAGGAAATTGGTAGCTCCTCTCAGATTCCAGAACTTTCTGCCACAGAAATGTGAGGAACATGTGTTTTTTTAGCCAAATTTTGAGGTTTGCAAAGGATTCTGGGTAACAGAACCTGGTCCGAGCCCCGCAAGTCACCCCTCCTTGGATTCCCCTAGGTCTCTAGTTTTCAGAAATGCACAGGTTTGGTAGGTTTCCCTAGGTGCCGGCTGAGCTAGAGGCCAAAATCTACAGGTAGGCACTTCGCAAAAAACACCTCTGTTTTTTTCCAAAATTTAGGATGTGTCCACGTTGCGCTTTGGGGTGTTTCCTGTCGCCAGCGCTAGGCCTACCCACGCAAGTGAGGTATCATTTTTATCGGGAGACTTGGGGGAACACTGGGTGGAAGGAAATTAGTAGCTCCTCTCAGATTCCAGAACTTTCTGCCACAGAAATGTGAGGAACATGTTTTTTTTTTGCCAAATTTTGAGGTTTGCAAAGGATTCTGGGTAACAGAACCTGGTCCGAGCCCCGCAAGTCACCCCTCCTTGGATTCCTCTAGGTCTCTAGTTTTTAGAAATGCACAGGTTTGGTAGGTTTCCCTAGGTACCGGCAGAGCTAGAGGCCAAAATCTACAGGTAGGCACTTCGAAAAAAACACCTCTGTTTTTTTCCAAAATTTAGGATGTGTCCACGTTGCGCTTTGGGGTGTTTCCTGTCGCCGGCGCTAGGCCTACCCACGCAAGTGAGGTATCATTTTTATCGGGAGACTTGGGGGAACGCTGGGTGGAAGGAAATTTGTAGCTCCTCTCAGATTCCAGAACTTTCTGCCACAGAAATGTGAGGAACATGTGTTTTTTTAGCCAAATTTTGAGGTTTGCAAAGGATTCTGGGTAACAGAACCTGGTCCGAGCCCCGCAAGTCACCCCTCCTTGGATTCCCCTAGGTCTCTAGTTTTCAGAAATGCACAGGTTTGGTAGGTTTCCCTGGGTGCCAGCTGAGCTAGAGGCCAAAATCTACAGGTAGGCACTTAGCAAAAAACACCTCTGTTTTTTTCCAAAATTTAGGATGTGTCCACGTTGCGCTTTGGGGTGTTTCCTGTCGCCGGCGCTAGGCCTACCCACGCAAGTGAGGTATCATTTTTATCGGGAGACTTGGGGGAACGCTGGATGGAAGGAAATTGGTAGCTCCTCTCAGATTCCAGAACTTTCTGCCACAGAAATGTGAGGAACATGTGTTTTTTTAGCCAAATTTTGAGGTTTGCAAAGGATTCTGGGTAACAGAACCTGGTCCGAGCCCCGCAAGTCACCCCTCCTTGGATTCCCCTAGGTCTCTAGTTTTCAGAAATGCACAGGTTTGGTAGGTTTCCCTAGGTGCCGGCTGAGCTAGAGGCCAAAATCTACAGGTAGGCACTTCGCAAAAAACACCTCTGTTTTTTTCCAAAATTTAGGATGTGTCCACGTTGCGCTTTGGGGTGTTTCCTGTCGCCAGCGCTAGGCCTACCCACGCAAGTGAGGTATCATTTTTATCGGGAGACTTGGGGGAACACTGGGTGGAAGGAAATTAGTAGCTCCTCTCAGATTCCAGAACTTTCTGCCACAGAAATGTGAGGAACATGTTTTTTTTTTGCCAAATTTTGAGGTTTGCAAAGGATTCTGGGTAACAGAACCTGGTCCGAGCCCCGCAAGTCACCCCTCCTTGGATTCCCCTAGGTCTCTAGTTTTTAGAAATGCACAGGTTTGGTAGGTTTCCCTAGGTACCGGCAGAGCTAGAGGCCAAAATCTACAGGTAGGCACTTCGAAAAAAACACCTCTGTTTTTTTCCAAAATTTAGGATGTGTCCACGTTGCGCTTTGGGGTGTTTCCTGTCGCCGGCGCTAGGCCTACCCACGCAAGTGAGGTATCATTTTTATCGGGAGACTTGGGGGAACGCTGGGTGGAAGGAAATTTGTAGCTCCTCTCAGATTCCAGAACTTTCTGCCACAGAAATGTGAGGAACATGTGTTTTTTTAGCCAAATTTTGAGGTTTGCAAAGGATTCTGGGTAACAGAACCTGGTCCGAGCCCCGCAAGTCACCCCTCCTTGGATTCCCCTAGGTCTCTAGTTTTCAGAAATGCACAGGTTTGGTAGGTTTCCCTAGGTGCCGGCTGAGCTAGAGGCCAAAATCTACAGGTAGGCACTTAGCAAAAAACACCTCTGTTTTTTTCCAAAATTTAGGATGTGTCCACGTTGCGCTTTGGGGTGTTTCCTGTCGCCGGCGCTAGGCCTACCCACGCAAGTGAGGTATCATTTTTATCGGGAGACTTGGGGGAACGCTGGGTGGAAGGAAATTTGTAGCTCCTCTCAGATTCCAGAACTTTCTGCCACAGAAATGTGAGGAACATGTGTTTTTTTAGCCAAATTTTGAGGTTTGCAAAGGATTCTGGGTAACAGAACCTGGTCCGAGCCCCGCAAGTCAACCCTCCTTGGATTCCCCTAGGTCTCTAGTTTTCAGAAATGCACAGGTTTGGTAGGTTTCCCTAGGTGCTGGCTGAGCTAGAGGCCAAAATCTACAGGTAGGCACTTAGCAAAAAACACCTCTGTTTTCTCCCAAAATTTAGGATGTGTCCACGTTGCGCTTTGGGGTGTTTCCTGTCGCCGGCGCTAGGCCTACCCACGCAAGTGAGGTATCATTTTTATCGGGAGACTTGGGGGAACGCTGGGTGGAAGGAAATTTGTAGCTCCTCTCAGATTCCAGAACTTTCTGCCACAGAAATGTGAGGAACATGTGTTTTTTTTAGCCAAATTTTGAGGTTTGCAAAGGATTCTGGGTAACAGAACCTGGTCCGAGCCCCGCAAGTCACCCCTCCTTGGATTCCCCTAGGTCTCTAGTTTTCAGAAATGCACAGGTTTGGTAGGTTTCCCTAGGTGCCGGCTGAGCTAGAGGCCAAAATCTACAGGTAGGCACTTAGCAAAAAACACCTCTGTTTTTTTCCAAAATTTAGGATGTGTCCACGTTGCGCTTTGGGGTGTTTCCTGTCGCCGGCGCTAGGCCTACCCACGCAAGTGAGGTATCATTTTTATCGGGAGACTTGGGGGAACGCTGGGTGGAAGGAAATTTGTAGCTCCTCTCAGATTCCAGAACTTTCTGCCACAGAAATGTGAGGAACATGTGTTTTTTTAGCCAAATTTTGAGGTTTGCAAAGGATTCTGGGTAACAGAACCTGGTCCGAGCCCCGCAAGTCACCCCTCCTTGGATTCCCCTAGGTCGCTAGTTTTCAGAAATGCACAGGTTTGGTAGGTTTCCCTAGGTGCCGGCTGAGCTAGAGGCCAAAATCTACAGGTAGGCACTTCGCAAAAAACACCTCTGTTTTTTTCCAAAATTTAGGATGTATCCACGTTGCGCTGTGGGGTGTTTCCTGTAGCCGGCGCTAGGCCTACCCATGCAAGTGAGGTATCATTTTTATCGGGAGACTTGGGGGAACGCTGGGTGGAAGGAAATTTGTAGCTCCTCTCAGATTCCAGAACTTTCTGCCACATAAATGTGAGAAACATGTGTTTTTTTAGACAAATTTTGAGGTTTGCAAAGGATTCTGGGTAACAGAACCTGGTCCGAGCCCCGCAAGTCACCCCTCCTTGGATTCCCCTAGGTCTCTAGTTTTCAGAAATGCACAGGTTTGGTAGGTTTCCCTAGGTGCTGGCTGAGCTAGAGGCCAAAATCTACAGGTAGGCACTTCGCAAAAAAACACCTGTTTTTTTCCAAAATTTAGGATGTGTCCACGTTGCGCTTTGGGGTGTTTCCTGTCGCCGGCGCTAGAGCTTCCCACGCAAGTGAGGTATCATTTTTATCGGGAGACTTGGGGGAACGCTGGGTGGAAGGAAATTTGTAGCTCCTCTCAGATTCCAGAACTTTCTGCCACAGAAATGTGAGGAACATGTGTTTTTTTAGCCAAATTTTGAGGTTTGCAAAGGATTCTGGGTAACAGAACCTGGTCCGAGCCCCGCAAGTCACCCCTCCTTGGATTCCCCTAGGTCTCTAGTTTTCAGAAATGCACAGGTTTGGTAGGTTTCCCTAGGTGCCGGCTGAGCTAGAGGCCAAAATCTACAGGTAGGCACTTCGCAAAAAACACCTCTGTTTTTTTCCAAAATTTAGGATGTGTCCACGTTGCGCTTTGGGGTGTTTCCTGTAGCCGGCGCTAGGCCTACCCACGCAAGTGAGGTATCATTTTTATCGGGAGACTTGGGGGAACGCTGGGTGGAAGGAATTTGTAGCTCCTCTCAGATTCCAGAACTTTCTGCCACAGAAATGTGAGGAACATGTGTTTTTTTAGCCAAATTTTGAGGTTTGCAAAGGATTCTGGGTAACAGAACCTGGTCCGAGCCCCGCAAGTCACCCCTCCTTGGATTCCCCTAGGTCTCTAGTTTTCAGAAATGCACAGGTTTGGTAGGTTTCCCTAGGTGCCGGCTGAGCTAGAGGCCAAAATCTACAGGTAGGCACTTCGCAAAAAACACCTCTGTTTTTTTCCAAAATTTAGGATGTGTCCACGTTGCGCTTTGGGGTGTTTCCTGTAGCCGGCGCTAGGCCTACCCACGCAAGTGAGGTATCATTTTTATCGGGAGACTTGGGGGAACGCTGGGTGGAAGGAAATTTGTAGCTCCTCTCAGATTCCAGAATTTTCTGCCACAGAAATGTGAGGAACATGTGTTTTTTTAGCCAAATTTTGAGGTTTGCAAAGGATTCTGGGTAACAGAACCTGGTCCGAGCCCCGCAAGTCACCCCTCCTTGGATTCCCCTAGGTCTCTAGTTTTCAGAAATGCACAGGTTTGGTAGGTTTCCCTAGGTCCTGGCTGAGCTAGAGGCCAAAATCTTGCGTTGCGCTTTGGGGTGTTTCCTGTCGCCGGCGCTAGGGCTACCCACGCAAGTGAGGTATCATTTTTATCATTTTATCATTTTAGGCCATTTCTGCCCCCAGGGGGGGGCAGAACCCTCAGATCACCAGGGCAAATTTTTTTGTTGTGTTTTTTTTTTTTTTTTTTTCGAGATGGGGAGCGACCCATCAGGCAAGAGTCGCTACCCTGGGGGGCAAATTCTATTGAGGCCATTTCTGCCCCCCTTGGGTGTAGATTGGCAGATTTTAGGTCAATCTGCCCCCAAGGGGGCAGAAACCACTAGGCACCGGGGATTTGTTTTTTGGCGCCAATGTCACGCAGGGGGAGCGACCCCGTAGGCAAGGGTCGCTCCCGGGGGGGGGGTGGGGGCTGGGGGGGGGAATTTATTTTAGGCCATTTCTACGCCCCCTGGGGGCAGATCGGCCTATTATTAGGCCGAACTGCCCCCAGGGGGGGCAGAACCCTCTAGCCACCAGGGCAAATTTTTTTGTTGTGTTTTTTTTTTTGTTTGTTTGTTTTTTTCGAGATGGGGAGCGACCCATCAGGCAAGGGTCGCTCCCCTGGGGGGCAAATTGTATTTAGGCTATTTCTGCCCCCCTTGGGGGCAGATTGGCCGATTTTAGGTCAATCTGCCCCCAAGGGGGCAGAAACCACTAGGCACCGGGGATTTGTTTTTTGGCGCCAATGTCACGCAGGGGGAGCGACCCCGTAGGCAAGGGTCGCTCCCGGGGGGGGGTGGGGGCTGGGGGGGGGCAAATTTATTTTAGGCCATTTCTGCCCCCCCTGGGGGCAGATCGGCCTATCATTAGGCCGAACTGCTCCCAGGGGGGGGCAGAACCCTCTAGGCACCAGGGCAAATTTTTTTGTTGTGTTTTTTTTTTTGTTTGTTTGTTTTTTTCAAGATGGGGAGCGACCCATCAGGCAAGGGTCGCTCCCCTGGGTGGCAAATTGTATTTAGGCCATTTCTGCCCCCCTTGGGGGCAGATTGGCCGATTTTAGGTCAATCTGCCCCCAAGGGGGCAGAAACCACTAGCACCGGGGATTTGTTTTTTGGCGCCAATGTCACGCAGGGGGAGCGACCCCTTAGGCAAGGGTCGCTCCGGGGGGGGGGCAAATTTATTTTAGGGCATTTCTGCCCCCCCCCCTCCCGGGGCCGGCTGAGCTAGAGGCCAAACTCCACAGGTAGGCACTTTGCAAAAAACACCTCTGTTTTCTGTGAAAAAATATGTTCTGTCCACGTTGAGTTTTGGGCCATTTCCTTTCGTGGGCGCTAGGCCTACCCACAGAAGTGAGGTACCATTTTTATTGAGAGACTTAGGGGAACGCTGGGTGGAAGGAAATTTGTGGCTCCTCTCAGATTCCAGAACTTTCTGCCACAGAAATGTGAGGAACATGTGTTTTTTTTAGCCACATTTTGAGGTTTGCAAAGGATTCTGGGTAACAGAACCTGGTCCGAGCCCCGCAAGTCACCCCATCTTGGATTCCCCTAGGTCTCTAGTTTTCAGAAATGCACAGGTTTGGTAGGTTTCCCTAGGTGCCGGGTGAGCTACAGGCCAAAATCCACAGGTAGGCACTGTTTTCTTTTAAAAAATGGGATGTGTCCACGTTGCGTTTTGGGGCGTTTCCTGTTGCGGGCGCTAGGCCTACCCACGCAAGTTAGGTATCATTTTTTTTGGGAGACTTGGGGGAACACTGGGTGGAAGGAAATTTGTAGCTCCTCTCAGAATCCAGAACTTTCTGCCACAAAAATGTGAGGAGCATGTGTTTTTTTAGCCAAATTTTGAGGTTTGCAAAGGATTCTGGGTAACAGAACCTGGTCCGAGCCCTGCAAGTCACCCCTCCTTGGATTCCCCTAGGTCTCTAGTTTTCAGAAATGCACAGGTTTGGTAGGTTTCCCTAGGTGCCGGCTGAGCTAGAGGCCAAAATCTACTGGTAGGCACTTCGCAATAAACACCTCTGTTTTTTTCCAAAATTTAGGATGTGTCCACGTTGCGCTTTGGGGTGTTTCCTGTCGCCGGCGCTAGGCCTACCCACGCAAGTGAGGTATCATTTTTATCGGGAGACTTGGGGGAACGCTGGATGGAAGGAAATTTGTAGCTCCTCTCAGATTCCAGAACTTTCTGCCACAGAAATGTGAGGAACATGTGTTTTTTTAGCCAAATTTTGAGGTTTGCAAAGGATTCTGGGTAACAGAACCTGGTCCGAGCCCCGCAAGTCACCCCTCCTTGGATTCCCCTAGGTCTCTAGTTTTCAGAAATGCACAGGTTTGGTAGGTTTCCCTAGGTGCCGGCTGAGCTAGAGGCCAAAATCTACAGGTAGGCACTTCGCAAAAAACACCTCTGTTTTTTTCCAAAATTTAGGATGTGTCCACGTTGCGCTTTGGGGTGTTTCCTGTCGCCAGCGCTAGGCCTACCCACGCAAGTGAGGTATCATTTTTATCGGGAGACTTGGGGGAACGCTGGGTGGAAGGAAATTTGTAGCTCCTCTCAGATTCCAGAACTTTCTGCCACAGAAATGTGAGGAACATGTGTTTTTTTTGCCAAATTTTGAGGTTTGCAAAGGATTCTGGGTAACAGAACCTGGTCCGAGCCCCGCAAGTCACCCCTCCTTGGATTCCCCTAGGTCTCTAGTTTTTAGAAATGCACAGGTTTGGTAGGTTTCCCTAGGTACCGGCAGAGCTAGAGGCCAAAATCTACAGGTAGGCACTTCGCAAAAAACACCTCTGTTTTTTTCCAAAATTTAGGATGTGTCCACGTTGCGCTTTGGGGTGTTTCCTGTCGCCGGCGCTAGGCCTACCCACGCAAGTGAGGTATCATTTTTATCGGGAGACTTGGGGGAACGCTGGGTGGAAGGAAATTTGTAGCTCCTCTCAGATTCCAGAACTTTCTGCCACAGAAATAAGAGGAACATGTGTTTTTTTAGCCAAATTTTGAGGTTTGCAAAGGATTCTGGGTAACAGAACCTGGTCCGAGCCCCGCAAGTCACCCCTCCTTGGATTCCCCTAGGTCTCTAGTTTTCAGAAATGCACAGGTTTGGTAGGTTTCCCTAGGTGCCGGCTGAGCTAGAGGCCAAAATCTACAGGTAGGCACTTCGCAAAAAACACCTGTTTTTTTCCAAAATTTAGGATGTGTCCACGTTGCGCTTTGGGGTGTTTCCTGTCGCCGGCGCTAGGCCTACCCACGCAAGTGAGGTATCATTTTTATCGGGAGACTTGGGGGAACGCTGGATGGAAGGAAATTTGTAGCTCCTCTCAGATTCCAGAACTTTCTGCCACAGAAATGTGAGGAACATGTGTTTTTTTAGCCAAATGTTGAGGTTTGCAAAGGATTCTGGGTAACAGAACCTGGTCCGAGCCCCGCAAGTCAACCCTCCTTGGAGTCCCCTAGGTCTCTAGTTTTCAGAAATTCACAGGTTTGGTAGGTTTCCCTAGGTGCTGGCTGAGCTAGAGGCCAAAATCTACAGGTAGGCACTTCTCAAAAAACACCTCTGTTTTCTCCCAAAATTTAGGATGTGTCCACGTTGCGCTTTGGGGTGTTTCCTGTCGCCGGCGCTAGGCCTACCCACGCAAGTGAGGTATCATTTTTATCGGGAGACTTGGGGGAACGCTGGGTGGAAGGAAATTTGTAGCTCCTCTCAGATTCCAGAACTTTCTGCCACAGAAATGTGAGGAACATGTGTTTTTTTAGCCAAATTTTGAAGTTTGCAAAGGATTCTGGGTAACAGAACCTGGTCCGAGCCCCGCAAGTCACCCCTCCTTGGATTCCCCTAGGTCTCTAGTTTTCAGAAATGCACAGGTTTGGTAGGTTTCCCTAGGTGCCAGCTGAGCTAGAGGCCAAAATCTACAGGTAGGCACTTAGCAAAAAACACCTCTGTTTTTTTCCAAAATTTAGGATGTGTCCACGTTGCGCTTTGGGGTGTTTCCTGTCGCCGGCGCTAGGCCTACCTACGCAAGTGAGGTATCATTTTTATCGGGAGACTTGGGGGAACGCTGGATGGAAGGAAATTTGTAGCTCCTCTCAGATTCCAGAACTTTCTGCCACAGAAATGTGAGGAACATGTGTTTTTTTAGCCAAATTTTGAGGTTTGCAAAGGATTCTGGGTAACAGAACCTGGTCCGAGCCCCGCAAGTCACCCCTCCTTGGATTCCCCTAGGTCTCTAGTTTTCAGAAATGCACAGGTTTGGTAGGTTTCCCTAGGTGCCGGCTGAGCTAGAGGCCAAAATCTACAGGTAGGCACTTCGCAAAAAACACCTCTGTTTTTTTCCAAAATTTAGGATGTGTCCACGTTGCGCTTTGGGGTGTTTCCTGTCGCCAGCGCTAGGCCTACCCACGCAAGTGAGGTATCATTTTTATCGGGAGACTTGGGGGAACGCTGGGTGGAAGGAAATTTGTAGCTCCTCTCAGATTCCAGAACTTTCTGCCACAGAAATGTGAGGAACATGTGTTTTTTTAGCCAACTTTTGAGGTTTGCAAAGGATTCTGGGTAACAGAACCTGGTCCGAGCCCCGCAAGTCACCCCTCCTTGGATTCCCCTAGGTCTCTAGTTTTTAGAAATGCACAGGTTTGGTAGGTTTCCCTAGGTACCGGCAGAGCTAGAGGCCAAAATCTACAGGTAGGCACTTCGCAAAAAACACCTCTGTTTTTTTCCAAAATTTAGGATGTGTCCACGTTGCGCTTTGGGGTGTTTCCTGTCGCCGGCGCTAGGCCTACCCACGCAAGTGAGGTATCATTTTTATCGGGAGACTTGGGGGAACGCTGGGTGGAAGGAAATTTGTAGCTCCTCTCAGATTCCAGAACTTTCTGCCACAGAAATGTGAGGAACATGTGTTTTTTTAGCCAAATTTTGAGGTTTGCAAAGGATTCTGGGTAACAGAACCTGGTCCGAGCCCCGCAAGTCACCCCTCCTTGGATTCCCCTAGGTCTCTAGTTTTCAGAAATGCACAGGTTTGGTAGGTTTCCCTAGGTGCCGGCTGAGCTAGAGGCCAAAATCTACAGGTAGGCACTTCGCAAAAAATACCTGTTTTTTTCCAAAATTTAGGATGTGTCCACGTTGCGCTTTGGGGTGTTTCCTGTCGCCGGCGCTAGGCCTACCCACGCAAGTGAGGTATCATTTTTATCGGGAGACTTGGGGGAACGCTGGATGGAAGGAAATTTGTAGCTCCTCTCAGATTCCAGAACTTTCTGCCACAGAAATGTGAGGAACATGTGTTTTTTTTAGCCAAATTTTGAGGTTTGCAAAGGATTCTGGGTAACAGAACCTGGTCCGAGCTCCGCAAGTCAACCCTCCTTGGAGTCCCCTAGGTCTCTAGTTTTCAGAAATGCACAGGTTTGGTAGGTTTCCCTAGGTGCTGGCTGAGCTAGAGGCCAAAATCTACAGGTAGGCACTTCTCAAAAAACACCTCTGTTTTCTCCCAAAATTTAGGATGTGTCCACGTTGCGCTTTGGGGTGTTTCCTGTCGCCGGCGCTAGGCCTACCCACGCAAGTGAGGTATCATTTTTATCGGGAGACTTGGGGGAACGCTGGGTGGAAGGAAATTTGTAGCTCCTCTCAGATTCCAGAACTTTCTGCCACAGAAATGTGAGGAACATGTGTTTTTTTAGCCAAATTTTGAGGTTTGCAAAGGATTCTGGGTAACAGAACCTGGTCCGAGCCCCGCAAGTCACCCCTCCTTGGATTCCCCTAGGTCTCTAGTTTTTAGAAATGCACAGGTTTGGTAGGTTTCCCTAGGTACCGGCAGAGCTAGAGGCCAAAATCTACAGGTAGGCACTTCGCAAAAAACACCTCTGTTTTTTTCCAAAATTTAGGATGTGTCCACGTTGCGCTTTGGGGTGTTTCCTGTCGCCGGCGCTAGGCCTACCCACGCAAGTGAGGTATCATTTTTATCGGGAGACTTGGGGGAACGCTGGATGGAAGGAAATTGGTAGCTCCTCTCAGATTCCAGAACTTTCTGCCACAGAAATGTGAGGAACATGTGTTTTTTTAGCCAAATTTTGAGGTTTGCAAAGGATTCTGGGTAACAGAACCTGGTCCGAGCCCCGCAAGTCACCCCTCCTTGGATTCCCCTAGGTCTCTAGTTTTCAGAAATGCACAGGTTTGGTAGGTTTCCCTAGGTGCCGGCTGAGCTAGAGGCCAAAATCTACAGGTAGGCACTTCGCAAAAAACACCTCTGTTTTTTTCCAAAATTTAGGATGTGTCCACGTTGCGCTTTGGGGTGTTTCCTGTCGCCAGCGCTAGGCCTACCCACGCAAGTGAGGTATCATTTTTATCGGGAGACTTGGGGGAACACTGGGTGGAAGGAAATTTGTAGCTCCTCTCAGATTCCAGAACTTTCTGCCACAGAAATGTGAGGAACATGTGTTTTTTTTGCCAAATTTTGAGGTTTGCAAAGGATTCTGGGTAACAGAACCTGGTCCGAGCCCCGCAAGTCACCCCTCCTTGGATTCCCCTAGGTCTCTAGTTTTTAGAAATGCACAGGTTTGGTAGGTTTCCCTAGGTACCGGCAGAGCTAGAGGCCAAAATCTACAGGTAGGCACTTCGAAAAAACACCTCTGTTTTTTTCCAAAATTTAGGATGTGTCCACGTTGCGCTTTGGGGTGTTTCCTGTCGCCGGCGCTAGGCCTACCCACGCAAGTGAGGTATCATTTTTATCGGGAGACTTGGGGGAACGCTGGGTGGAAGGAAATTTGTAGCTCCTCTCAGATTCCAGAACTTTCTGCCACAGAAATGTGAGGAACATGTGTTTTTTTAGCCAAATTTTGAGGTTTGCAAAGGATTCTGGGTAACAGAACCTAGTCCGAGCCCCGCAAGTCACCCCTCCTTGGATTCCCCTAGGTCTCTAGTTTTCAGAAATGCACAGGTTTGATAGGTTTCCCTAGGTGCCGGCTGAGCTAGAGGCCAAAATCTACAGGTAGGCACTTCGCAAAAAACACCTGTTTTTTTCCAAAATTTAGGATGTGTCCACGTTGCGCTTTGGGGTGTTTCCTGTCGCCGGCGCTAGGCCTACCCACGCAAGTGAGGTATCATTTTTATCGGGAGACTTGGGGGAACGCTGGATGGAAGGAAATTTGTAGCTCCTCTCAGATTCCAGAACTTTCTGCCACAGAAATGTGAGGAACATGTGTTTTTTTAGCCAAATTTTGAGGTTTGCAAAGGATTCTGGGTAACAGAACCTGGTCCGAGCCCCGCAAGTCAACCCTCCTTGGAGTCCCCTAGGTCTCTAGTTTTCAGAAATGCACAGGTTTGGTAGGTTTCCCTAGGTGCTGGCTGAGCTAGAGGCCAAAATCTACAGGTAGGCACTTCTCAAAAAACACCTCTGTTTTCTCCCAAAATTTAGGATGTGTCCACGTTGCGCTTTGGGGTGTTTCCTGTCGCCGGCGCTAGGCCTACCCACGCAAGTGAGGTATCATTTTTATCGGGAGACTTGGGGGAACGCTGGGTGGAAGGAAATTTGTAGCTCCTCTCAGATTCCAGAACTTTCTGCCACAGAAATGTGAGGAACATGTGTTTTTTTAGCCAAATTTTGAGGTTTGCAAAGGATTCTGGGTAACAGAACCTGGTCCGAGCCCCGCAAGTCACCCCTCCTTGGATTCCCCTAGGTCTCTAGTTTTCAGAAATGCACAGGTTTGGTAGGTTTCCCTAGGTGCCGGCTGAGCTAGAGGCCAAAATCTACAGGTAGGCACTTAGCAAAAAACACCTCTGTTTTTTTCCAAAATTTAGGATGTGTCCACGTTGCGCTTTGGGGTGTTTCCTGTCGCCGGCGCTAGGCCTACCCACGCAAGTGAGGTATCATTTTTATCGGGAGACTTGGGGGAACGCTGGGTGGAAGGAAATTTGTAGCTCCTCTCAGATTCCAGAACTTTCTGCCACAGAAATGTGAGGAACATGTGTTTTTTTAGCCAAATTTTGAGGTTTGCAAAGGATTCTGGGTAACAGAACCTGGTCCGAGCCCCGCAAGTCAACCCTCCTTGGATTCCCCTAGGTCTCTAGTTTTCAGAAATGCACAGGTTTGGTAGGTTTCCCTAGGTGCTGGCTGAGCTAGAGGCCAAAATCTACAGGTAGGCACTTCTCAAAAAACACCTCTGTTTTCTCCCAAAATTTAGGATGTGTCCACGTTGCGCTTTGGGGTGTTTCCTGTCGCCGGCGCTAGGCCTACCCACGCAAGTGAGGTATCATTTTTATCGGGAGACTTGGGGGAACGCTGGGTGGAAGGAAATTTGTAGCTCCTCTCAGATTCCAGA
The DNA here is from genome assembly GCF_031143425.1 of Pleurodeles waltl. NCBI lineage: Eukaryota > Metazoa > Chordata > Amphibia > Caudata > Salamandridae > Pleurodeles > Pleurodeles waltl. Next base: position 272,594,592 of record NC_090446.1, read on the forward strand.
ACTTTCTGCCACAGAAATGTGAGGAACATGTGTTTTTTTAGCCAAATTTTGAGGTTTGCAAAGGATTCTGGGTAACAGAACCTGGTCCGAGCCCCGCAAGTCACCCCTCCTTGGATTCCCCTAGGTCTCTAGTTTTCAGAAATGCACAGGTTTGGTAGGTTTCCCTAGGTGCCGGCTGAGCTAGAGGCCAAAATCTACAGGTAGGCACTTAGCAAAAAACACCTCTGTTTTTTTCCAAAATTTAGGATGTGTCCACGTTGCGCTTTGGGGTGTTTCCTGTCGCCGGCGCTAGGCCTACCCACGCAAGTGAGGTATCATTTTTATCGGGAGACTTGGGGGAACGCTGGGTGGAAGGAAATTTGTAGCTCCTCTCAGATTCCAGAACTTTCTGCCACAGAAATGTGAGGAACATGTGTTTTTTTAGCCAAATTTTGAGGTTTGCAAAGGATTCTGGGTAACAGAACCTGGTCCGAGCCCCGCAAGTCACCCCTCCTTGGATTCCCCTAGGTCTCTAGTTTTCAGAAATGCACAGGTTTGGTAGGTTTCCCTAGGTGCCGGCTGAGCTAGAGGCCAAAATCTACAGGTAGGCACTTCGCAAAAAACACCTCTGTTTTTTTCCAAAATTTAGGATGTATCCACGTTGCGCTGTGGGGTGTTTCCTGTAGCCGGCGCTAGGCCTACCCATGCAAGTGAGGTATCATTTTTATCGGGAGACTTGGGGGAACGCTGGGTGGAAGGAAATTTGTAGCTCCTCTCAGATTCCAGAACTTTCTGCCACATAAATGTGAGAAACATGTGTTTTTTTAGCCAAATTTTGAGGTTTGCAAAGGATTCTGGGTAACAGAACCTGGTCCGAGCCCCGCAAGTCACCCCTCCTTGGATTCCCCTAGGTCTCTAGTTTTCAGAAATGCACAGGTTTGGTAGGTTTCCCTAGGTGCTGGCTGAGCTAGAGGCCAAAATCTACAGGTAGGCACTTCGCAAAAAAACACCTGTTTTTTTCCAAAATTTAGGATGTGTCCACGTTGCGCTTTGGGGTGTTTCCTGTCGCCGGCGCTAGAGCTTCCCACGCAAGTGAGGTATCATTTTTATCGGGAGACTTGGGGGAACGCTGGGTGGAAGGAAATTTGTAGCTCCTTTCAGATTCCAGAACTTTCTGCCACAGAAATGTGAGGAACATGTGTTTTTTTAGCCAAATTTTGAGGTTTGCAAAGGATTCTGGGTAACAGAACCTGGTCCGAGCCCCGCAAGTCACCCCTCCTTGGATTCCCCTAGGTCTCTAGTTTTCAGAAATGCACAGGTTTGGTAGGTTTCCCTAGGTGCCGGCTGAGCTAGAGGCCAAAATCTACAGGTAGGCACTTCGCAAAAAACACCTCTGTTTTTTTCCAAAATTTAGGATGTGTCCACGTTGCGCTTTGGGGTGTTTCCTGTAGCGGGCGCTAGGCCTACCCACGCAAGTGAGGTATCATTTTTATCGGGAGACTTGGGGGAACGCTGGGTGGAAGGAATTTGTAGCTCCTCTCAGATTCCAGAACTTTCTGCCACAGAAATGTGAGGAACATGTGTTTTTTTAGCCAAATTTTGAGGTTTGCAAAGGATTCTGGGTAACAGAACCTGGTCCGAGCCCCGCAAGTCACCCCTCCTTGGATTCCCCTAGGTCTCTAGTTTTCAGAAATGCACAGGTTTGGTAGGTTTCCCTAGGTGCCAGCTGAGCTAGAGGCCAAAATCTACAGGTAGGCACTTAGCAAAAAACACCTCTGTTTTTTTCCAAAATTTAGGATGTGTCCACGTTGCGCTTTGGGGTGTTTCCTGTCGCCGGCGCTAGGCCTACCCACGCAAGTGAGGTATCATTTTTATCGGGAGACTTGGGGGAACGCTGGATGGAAGGAAATTGGTAGCTCCTCTCAGATTCCAGAACTTTCTGCCACAGAAATGTGAGGAACATGTGTTTTTTTAGCCAAATTTTGAGGTTTGCAAAGGATTCTGGGTAACAGAACCTGGTCCGAGCCCCGCAAGTCACCCCTCCTTGGATTCCCCTAGGTCTCTAGTTTTCAGAAATGCACAGGTTTGGTAGGTTTCCCTAGGTGCCGGCTGAGCTAGAGGCCAAAATCTACAGGTAGGCACTTCGCAAAAAACACCTCTGTTTTTTTCCAAAATTTAGGATGTGTCCACGTTGCGCTTTGGGGTGTTTCCTGTCGCCAGCGCTAGGCCTACCCACGCAAGTGAGGTATCATTTTTATCGGGAGACTTGGGGGAACACTGGGTGGAAGGAAATTAGTAGCTCCTCTCAGATTCCAGAACTTTCTGCCACAGAAATGTGAGGAACATGTTTTTTTTTTGCCAAATTTTGAGGTTTGCAAAGGATTCTGGGTAACAGAACCTGGTCCGAGCCCCGCAAGTCACCCCTCCTTGGATTCCCCTAGGTCTCTAGTTTTTAGAAATGCACAGGTTTGGTAGGTTTCCCTAGGTACCGGCAGAGCTAGAGGCCAAAATCTACAGGTAGGCACTTCGAAAAAAACACCTCTGTTTTTTTCCAAAATTTAGGATGTGTCCACGTTGCGCTTTGGGGTGTTTCCTGTCGCCGGCGCTAGGCCTACCCACGCAAGTGAGGTATCATTTTTATCGGGAGACTTGGGGGAACGCTGGGTGGAAGGAAATTTGTAGCTCCTCTCAGATTCCAGAACTTTCTGCCACAGAAATGTGAGGAACATGTGTTTTTTTAGCCAAATTTTGAGGTTTGCAAAGGATTCTGGGTAACAGAACCTGGTCCGAGCCCCGCAAGTCACCCCTCCTTGGATTCCCCTAGGTCTCTAGTTTTCAGAAATGCACAGGTTTGGTAGGTTTCCCTAGGTGCCGGCTGAGCTAGAGGCCAAAATCTACAGGTAGGCACTTAGCAAAAAACACCTCTGTTTTTTTCCAAAATTTAGGATGTGTCCACGTTGCGCTTTGGGGTGTTTCCTGTCGCCGGCGCTAGGCCTACCCACGCAAGTGAGGTATCATTTTTATCGGGAGACTTGGGGGAACGCTGGGTGGAAGGAAATTTGTAGCTCCTCTCAGATTCCAGAACTTTCTGCCACAGAAATGTGAGGAACATGTGTTTTTTTAGCCAAATTTTGAGGTTTGCAAAGGATTCTGGGTAACAGAACCTGGTCCGAGCCCCGCAAGTCAACCCTCCTTGGATTCCCCTAGGTCTCTAGTTTTCAGAAATGCACAGGTTTGGTAGGTTTCCCTAGGTGCTGGCTGAGCTAGAGGCCAAAATCTACAGGTAGGCACTTCTCAAAAAAACACCTCTGTTTTCTCCCAAAATTTAGGATGTGTCCACGTTGCGCTTTGGGGTGTTTCCTGTCGCCGGCGCTAGGCCTACCCACGCAAGTGAGGTATCATTTTTATCGGGAGACTTGGGGGAACGCTGGGTGGAAGGAAATTTGTAGCTCCTCTCAGATTCCAGAACTTTCTGCCACAGAAATGTGAGGAACATGTGTTTTTTTAGCCAAATTTTGAGGTTTGCAAAGGATTCTGGGTAACAGAACCTGGTCCGAGCCCCGCAAGTCACCCCTCCTTGGATTCCCCTAGGTCTCTAGTTTTCAGAAATGCACAGGTTTGGTAGGTTTCCCTAGGTGCCGGCTGAGCTAGAGGCCAAAATCTACAGGTAGGCACTTAGCAAAAAACACCTCTGTTTTTTTCCAAAATTTAGGATGTGTCCACGTTGCGCTTTGGGGTGTTTCCTGTCGCCGGCGCTAGGCCTACCCACGCAAGTGAGGTATCATTTTTATCGGGAGACTTGGGGGAACGCTGGGTGGAAGGAAATTTGTAGCTCCTCTCAGATTCCAGAACTTTCTGCCACAGAAATGTGAGGAACATGTGTTTTTTTTAGCCAAATTTTGAGGTTTGCAAAGGATTCTGGGTAACAGAACCTGGTCCGAGCCCCGCAAGTCACCCCTCCTTGGATTCCCCTAGGTCGCTAGTTTTCAGAAATGCACAGGTTTGGTAGGTTTCCCTAGGTGCCGGCTGAGCTAGAGGCCAAAATCTACAGGTAGGCACTTCGCAAAAAACACCTCTGTTTTTTTCCAAAATTTAGGATGTATCCACGTTGCGCTGTGGGGTGTTTCCTGTAGCCGGCGCTAGGCCTACCCATGCAAGTGAGGTATCATTTTTATCGGGAGACTTGGGGGAACGCTGGGTGGAAGGAAATTTGTAGCTCCTCTCAGATTCCAGAACTTTCTGCCACATAAATGTGAGAAACATGTGTTTTTTTTAGACAAATTTTGAGGTTTGCAAAGGATTCTGGGTAACAGAACCTGGTCCGAGCCCCGCAAGTCACCCCTCCTTGGATTCCCCTAGGTCTCTAGTTTTCAGAAATGCACAGGTTTGGTAGGTTTCCCTAGGTGCTGGCTGAGCTAGAGGCCAAAATCTACAGGTAGGCACTTCGCAAAAAAACACCTGTTTTTTTCCAAAATTTAGGATGTGTCCACGTTGCGCTTTGGGGTGTTTCCTGTCGCCGGCGCTAGAGCTTCCCACGCAAGTGAGGTATCATTTTTATCGGGAGACTTGGGGGAACGCTGGGTGGAAGGAAATTTGTAGCTCCTCTCAGATTCCAGAACTTTCTGCCACAGAAATGTGAGGAACATGTGTTTTTTTAGCCAAATTTTGAGGTTTGCAAAGGATTCTGGGTAACAGAACCTGGTCCGAGCCCCGCAAGTCACCCCTCCTTGGATTCCCCTAGGTCTCTAGTTTTCAGAAATGCACAGGTTTGGTAGGTTTCCCTAGGTGCCGGCTGAGCTAGAGGCCAAAATCTACAGGTAGGCACTTCGCAAAAAACACCTCTGTTTTTTTCCAAAATTTAGGATGTGTCCACGTTGCGCTTTGGGGTGTTTCCTGTAGCCGGCGCTAGGCCTACCCACGCAAGTGAGGTATCATTTTTATCGGGAGACTTGGGGGAACGCTGGGTGGAAGGAATTTGTAGCTCCTCTCAGATTCCAGAACTTTCTGCCACAGAAATGGGAGGAACATGTGTTTTTTTAGCCAAATTTTGAGGTTTGCAAAGGATTCTGGGTAACAGAACCTGGTCCGAGCCCCGCAAGTCACCCCTCCTTGGATTCCCCTAGGTCTCTAGTTTTCAGAAATGCACAGGTTTGGTAGGTTTCCCTAGGTGCCGGCTGAGCTAGAGGCCAAAATCTACAGGTAGGCACTTCGCAAAAAACACCTCTGTTTTTTTCCAAAATTTAGGATGTGTCCACGTTGCGCTTTGGGGTGTTTCCTGTAGCCGGCGCTAGGCCTACCCACGCAAGTGAGGTATCATTTTTATCGGGAGACTTGGGGGAACGCTGGGTGGAAGGAAATTTGTAGCTCCTCTCAGATTCCAGAATTTTCTGCCACAGAAATGTGAGGAACATGTGTTTTTTTAGCCAAATTTTGAGGTTTGCAAAGGATTCTGGGTAACAGAACCTGGTCCGAGCCCCGCAAGTCACCCCTCCTTGGATTCCCCTAGGTCTCTAGTTTTCAGAAATGCACAGGTTTGGTAGGTTTCCCTAGGTCCTGGCTGAGCTAGAGGCCAAAATCTTGCGTTGCGCTTTGGGGTGTTTCCTGTCGCCGGCGCTAGGGCTACCCACGCAAGTGAGGTATCATTTTTATCATTTTATCATTTTAGGCCATTTCTGCCCCCAGGGGGGGGCAGAACCCTCAGATCACCAGGGCAAATTTTTTTGTTGTGTTTTTTTTTTTTTTTTTTCGAGATGGGGAGCGACCCATCAGGCAAGAGTCGCTACCCTGGGGGGCAAATTCTATTGAGGCCATTTCTGCCCCCCTTGGGTGTAGATTGGCAGATTTTAGGTCAATCTGCCCCCAAGGGGGCAGAAACCACTAGGCACCGGGGATTTGTTTTTTGGCGCCAATGTCACGCAGGGGGAGCGACCCCGTAGGCAAGGGTCGCTCCCGGGGGGGGTGGGGGCTGGGGGGGGGAATTTATTTTAGGCCATTTCTACGCCCCCTGGGGGCAGATCGGCCTATTATTAGGCCGAACTGCCCCCAGGGGGGGCAGAACCCTCTAGCCACCAGGGCAAATTTTTTTGTTGTGTTTTTTTTTTTGTTTGTTTGTTTTTTTCGAGATGGGGAGCGACCCATCAGGCAAGGGTCGCTCCCCTGGGGGGCAAATTGTATTTAGGCTATTTCTGCCCCCCTTGGGGGCAGATTGGCCGATTTTAGGTCAATCTGCCCCCAAGGGGGCAGAAACCACTAGGCACCGGGGATTTGTTTTTTGGCGCCAATGTCACGCAGGGGGAGCGACCCCGTAGGCAAGGGTCGCTCCCGGGGGGGGTGGGGGGCTGGGGGGGGGCAAATTTATTTTAGGCCATTTCTGCCCCCCCTGGGGGCAGATCGGCCTATCATTAGGCCGAACTGCTCCCAGGGGGGGGCAGAACCCTCTCGGCACCAGGGCAAATTTTTTTGTTGTGTTTTTTTTTTTGTTTGTTTGTTTTTTTCAAGATGGGGAGCGACCCATCAGGCAAGGGTCGCTCCCCTGGGTGGCAAATTGTATTTAGGCCATTTCTGCCCCCCTTGGGGGCAGATTGGCCGATTTTAGGTCAATCTGCCCCCAAGGGGGCAGAAACCACTAGCACCGGGGATTTGTTTTTTGGCGCCAATGTCACGCAGGGGGAGCGACCCCTTAGGCAAGGGTCGCTCCGGGGGGGGGGCAAATTTATTTTAGGGCATTTCTGCCCCCCCCCTCCCGGGGCCGGCTGAGCTAGAGGCCAAACTCCACAGGTAGGCACTTTGCAAAAAACACCTCTGTTTTCTGTGAAAAAATATGTTCTGTCCACGTTGAGTTTTGGGCCATTTCCTTTCGTGGGCGCTAGGCCTACCCACAGAAGTGAGGTACCATTTTTATTGAGAGACTTAGGGGAACGCTGGGTGGAAGGAAATTTGTGGCTCCTCTCAGATTCCAGAACTTTCTGCCACAGAAATGTGAGGAACATGTGTTTTTTTAGCCACATTTTGAGGTTTGCAAAGGATTCTGGGTAACAGAACCTGGTCCGAGCCCCGCAAGTCACCCCATCTTGGATTCCCCTAGGTCTCTAGTTTTCAGAAATGCACAGGTTTGGTAGGTTTCCCTAGGTGCCGGGTGAGCTACAGGCCAAAATCCACAGGTAGGCACTGTTTTCTTTTAAAAAATGGGATGTGTCCACGTTGCGTTTTGGGGCGTTTCCTGTTGCGGGCGCTAGGCCTACCCACGCAAGTTAGGTATCATTTTTTTTGGGAGACTTGGGGGAACACTGGGTGGAAGGAAATTTGTAGCTCCTCTCAGAATCCAGAACTTTCTGCCACAAAAATGTGAGGAGCATGTGTTTTTTTAGCCAAATTTTGAGGTTTGCAAAGGATTCTGGGTAACAGAACCTGGTCCGAGCCCTGCAAGTCACCCCTCCTTGGATTCCCCTAGGTCTCTAGTTTTCAGAAATGCACAGGTTTGGTAGGTTTCCCTAGGTGCCGGCTGAGCTAGAGGCCAAAATCTACTGGTAGGCACTTCGCAATAAACACCTCTGTTTTTTTCCAAAATTTAGGATGTGTCCACGTTGCGCTTTGGGGTGTTTCCTGTCGCCGGCGCTAGGCCTACCCACGCAAGTGAGGTATCATTTTTATCGGGAGACTTGGGGGAACGCTGGATGGAAGGAAATTTGTAGCTCCTCTCAGATTCCAGAACTTTCTGCCACAGAAATGTGAGGAACATGTGTTTTTTTAGCCAAATTTTGAGGTTTGCAAAGGATTCTGGGTAACAGAACCTGGTCCGAGCCCCGCAAGTCACCCCTCCTTGGATTCCCCTAGGTCTCTAGTTTTCAGAAATGCACAGGTTTGGTAGGTTTCCCTAGGTGCCGGCTGAGCTAGAGGCCAAAATCTACAGGTAGGCACTTCGCAAAAAACACCTCTGTTTTTTTCCAAAATTTAGGATGTGTCCACGTTGCGCTTTGGGGTGTTTCCTGTCGCCAGCGCTAGGCCTACCCACGCAAGTGAGGTATCATTTTTATCGGGAGACTTGGGGGAACGCTGGGTGGAAGGAAATTTGTAGCTCCTCTCAGATTCCAGAACTTTCTGCCACAGAAATGTGAGGAACATGTGTTTTTTTTTGCCAAATTTTGAGGTTTGCAAAGGATTCTGGGTAACAGAACCTGGTCCGAGCCCCGCAAGTCACCCCTCCTTGGATTCCCCTAGGTCTCTAGTTTTTAGAAATGCACAGGTTTGGTAGGTTTCCCTAGGTACCGGCAGAGCTAGAGGCCAAAATCTACAGGTAGGCACTTCGCAAAAAACACCTCTGTTTTTTTCCAAAATTTAGGATGTGTCCACGTTGCGCTTTGGGGTGTTTCCTGTCGCCGGCGCTAGGCCTACCCACGCAAGTGAGGTATCATTTTTATCGGGAGACTTGGGGGAACGCTGGGTGGAAGGAAATTTGTAGCTCCTCTCAGATTCCAGAACTTTCTGCCACAGAAATAAGAGGAACATGTGTTTTTTTAGCCAAATTTTGAGGTTTGCAAAGGATTCTGGGTAACAGAACCTGGTCCGAGCCCCGCAAGTCACCCCTCCTTGGATTCCCCTAGGTCTCTAGTTTTCAGAAATGCACAGGTTTGGTAGGTTTCCCTAGGTGCCGGCTGAGCTAGAGGCCAAAATCTACAGGTAGGCACTTCGCAAAAAACACCTGTTTTTTTCCAAAATTTAGGATGTGTCCACGTTGCGCTTTGGGGTGTTTCCTGTCGCCGGCGCTAGGCCTACCCACGCAAGTGAGGTATCATTTTTATCGGGAGACTTGGGGGAACGCTGGATGGAAGGAAATTTGTAGCTCCTCTCAGATTCCAGAACTTTCTGCCACAGAAATGTGAGGAACATGTGTTTTTTTAGCCAAATGTTGAGGTTTGCAAAGGATTCTGGGTAACAGAACCTGGTCCGAGCCCCGCAAGTCAACCCTCCTTGGAGTCCCCTAGGTCTCTAGTTTTCAGAAATTCACAGGTTTGGTAGGTTTCCCTAGGTGCTGGCTGAGCTAGAGGCCAAAATCTACAGGTAGGCACTTCTCAAAAAACACCTCTGTTTTCTCCCAAAATTTAGGATGTGTCCACGTTGCGCTTTGGGGTGTTTCCTGTCGCCGGCGCTAGGCCTACCCACGCAAGTGAGGTATCATTTTTATCGGGAGACTTGGGGGAACGCTGGGTGGAAGGAAATTTGTAGCTCCTCTCAGATTCCAGAACTTTCTGCCACAGAAATGTGAGGAACATGTGTTTTTTTAGCCAAATTTTGAAGTTTGCAAAGGATTCTGGGTAACAGAACCTGGTCCGAGCCCCGCAAGTCACCCCTCCTTGGATTCCCCTAGGTCTCTAGTTTTCAGAAATGCACAGGTTTGGTAGGTTTCCCTAGGTGCCAGCTGAGCTAGAGGCCAAAATCTACAGGTAGGCACTTAGCAAAAAACACCTCTGTTTTTTTCCAAAATTTAGGATGTGTCCACGTTGCGCTTTGGGGTGTTTCCTGTCGCCGGCGCTAGGCCTACCTACGCAAGTGAGGTATCATTTTTATCGGGAGACTTGGGGGAACGCTGGATGGAAGGAAATTTGTAGCTCCTCTCAGATTCCAGAACTTTCTGCCACAGAAATGTGAGGAACATGTGTTTTTTTAGCCAAATTTTGAGGTTTGCAAAGGATTCTGGGTAACAGAACCTGGTCCGAGCCCCGCAAGTCACCCCTCCTTGGATTCCCCTAGGTCTCTAGTTTTCAGAAATGCACAGGTTTGGTAGGTTTCCCTAGGTGCCGGCTGAGCTAGAGGCCAAAATCTACAGGTAGGCACTTCGCAAAAAACACCTCTGTTTTTTTCCAAAATTTAGGATGTGTCCACGTTGCGCTTTGGGGTGTTTCCTGTCGCCAGCGCTAGGCCTACCCATGCAAGTGAGGTATCATTTTTATCGGGAGACTTGGGGGAACGCTGGGTGGAAGGAAATTTGTAGCTCCTCTCAGATTCCAGAACTTTCTGCCACAGAAATGTGAGGAACATGTGTTTTTTTAGCCAACTTTTGAGGTTTGCAAAGGATTCTGGGTAACAGAACCTGGTCCGAGCCCCGCAAGTCACCCCTCCTTGGATTCCCCTAGGTCTCTAGTTTTTAGAAATGCACAGGTTTGGTAGGTTTCCCTAGGTACCGGCAGAGCTAGAGGCCAAAATCTACAGGTAGGCACTTCGCAAAAAACACCTCTGTTTTTTTCCAAAATTTAGGATGTGTCCACGTTGCGCTTTGGGGTGTTTCCTGTCGCCGGCGCTAGGCCTACCCACGCAAGTGAGGTATCATTTTTATCGGGAGACTTGGGGGAACGCTGGGTGGAAGGAAATTTGTAGCTCCTCTCAGATTCCAGAACTTTCTGCCACAGAAATGTGAGGAACATGTGTTTTTTTAGCCAAATTTTGAGGTTTGCAAAGGATTCTGGGTAACAGAACCTGGTCCGAGCCCCGCAAGTCACCCCTCCTTGGATTCCCCTAGGTCTCTAGTTTTCAGAAATGCACAGGTTTGGTAGGTTTCCCTAGGTGCCGGCTGAGCTAGAGGCCAAAATCTACAGGTAGGCACTTCGCAAAAAATACCTGTTTTTTTCCAAAATTTAGGATGTGTCCACGTTGCGCTTTGGGGTGTTTCCTGTCGCCGGCGCTAGGCCTACCCACGCAAGTGAGGTATCATTTTTATCGGGAGACTTGGGGGAACGCTGGATGGAAGGAAATTTGTAGCTCCTCTCAGATTCCAGAACTTTCTGCCACAGAAATGTGAGGAACATGTGTTTTTTTAGCCAAATTTTGAGGTTTGCAAAGGATTCTGGGTAACAGAACCTGGTCCGAGCTCCGCAAGTCAACCCTCCTTGGAGTCCCCTAGGTCTCTAGTTTTCAGAAATGCACAGGTTTGGTAGGTTTCCCTAGGTGCTGGCTGAGCTAGAGGCCAAAATCTACAGGTAGGCACTTCTCAAAAAACACCTCTGTTTTCTCCCAAAATTTAGGATGTGTCCACGTTGCGCTTTGGGGTGTTTCCTGTCGCCGGCGCTAGGCCTACCCACGCAAGTGAGGTATCATTTTTATCGGGAGACTTGGGGGAACGCTGGGTGGAAGGAAATTTGTAGCTCCTCTCAGATTCCAGAACTTTCTGCCACAGAAATGTGAGGAACATGTGTTTTTTTAGCCAAATTTTGAGGTTTGCAAAGGATTCTGGGTAACAGAACCTGGTCCGAGCCCCGCAAGTCACCCCTCCTTGGATTCCCCTAGGTCTCTAGTTTTCAGAAATGCACAGGTTTGGTAGGTTTCCCTAGGTGCCAGCTGAGCTAGAGGCCAAAATCTACAGGTAGGCACTTAGCAAAAAACACCTCTGTTTTTTTCCAAAATTTAGGATGTGTCCACGTTGCGCTTTGGGGTGTTTCCTGTCGCCGGCGCTAGGCCTACCCACGCAAGTGAGGTATCATTTTTATCGGGAGACTTGGGGGAACGCTGGATGGAAGGAAATTGGTAGCTCCTCTCAGATTCCAGAACTTTCTGCCACAGAAATGTGAGGAACATGTGTTTTTTTAGCCAAATTTTGAGGTTTGCAAAGGATTCTGGGTAACAGAACCTGGTCCGAGCCCCGCAAGTCACCCCTCCTTGGATTCCCCTAGGTCTCTAGTTTTCAGAAATGCACAGGTTTGGTAGGTTTCCCTAGGTGCCGGCTGAGCTAGAGGCCAAAATCTACAGGTAGGCACTTCGCAAAAAACACCTCTGTTTTTTTCCAAAATTTAGGATGTGTCCACGTTGCGCTTTGGGGTGTTTCCTGTCGCCAGCGCTAGGCCTACCCACGCAAGTGAGGTATCATTTTTATCGGGAGACTTGGGGGAACACTGGGTGGAAGGAAATTTGTAGCTCCTCTCAGATTCCAGAACTTTCTGCCACAGAAATGTGAGGAACATGTGTTTTTTTTGCCAAATTTTGAGGTTTGCAAAGGATTCTGGGTAACAGAACCTGGTCCGAGCCCCGCAAGTCACCCCTCCTTGGATTCCCCTAGGTCTCTAGTTTTTAGAAATGCACAGGTTTGGTAGGTTTCCCTAGGTACCGGCAGAGCTAGAGGCCAAAATCTACAGGTAGGCACTTCGAAAAAACACCTCTGTTTTTTTCCAAAATTTAGGATGTGTCCACGTTGCGCTTTGGGGTGTTTCCTGTCGCCGGCGCTAGGCCTACCCACGCAAGTGAGGTATCATTTTTATCGGGAGACTTGGGGGAACGCTGGGTGGAAGGAAATTTGTAGCTCCTCTCAGATTCCAGAACTTTCTGCCACAGAAATGTGAGGAACATGTGTTTTTTTAGCCAAATTTTGAGGTTTGCAAAGGATTCTGGGTAACAGAACCTAGTCCGAGCCCCGCAAGTCACCCCTCCTTGGATTCCCCTAGGTCTCTAGTTTTCAGAAATGCACAGGTTTGGTAGGTTTCCCTAGGTGCCGGCTGAGCTAGAGGCCAAAATCTACAGGTAGGCACTTCGCAAAAAACACCTGTTTTTTTCCAAAATTTAGGATGTGTCCACGTTGCGCTTTGGGGTGTTTCCTGTCGCCGGCGCTAGGCCTACCCACGCAAGTGAGGTATCATTTTTATCGGGAGACTTGGGGGAACGCTGGATGGAAGGAAATTTGTAGCTCCTCTCAGATTCCAGAACTTTCTGCCACAGAAATGTGAGGAACATGTGTTTTTTTAGCCAAATTTTGAGGTTTGCAAAGGATTCTGGGTAACAGAACCTGGTCCGAGCCCCGCAAGTCAACCCTCCTTGGAGTCCCCTAGGTCTCTAGTTTTCAGAAATGCACAGGTTTGGTAGGTTTCCCTAGGTGCTGGCTGAGCTAGAGGCCAAAATCTACAGGTAGGCACTTCTCAAAAAACACCTCTGTTTTCTCCCAAAATTTAGGATGTGTCCACGTTGCGCTTTGGGGTGTTTCCTGTCGCCGGCGCTAGGCCTACCCACGCAAGTGAGGTATCATTTTTATCGGGAGACTTGGGGGAACGCTGGGTGGAAGGAAATTTGTAGCTCCTCTCAGATTCCAGAACTTTCTGCCACAGAAATGTGAGGAACATGTGTTTTTTTAGCCAAATTTTGAGGTTTGCAAAGGATTCTGGGTAACAGAACCTGGTCCGAGCCCCGCAAGTCACCCCTCCTTGGATTCCCCTAGGTCTCTAGTTTTCAGAAATGCACAGGTTTGGTAGGTTTCCCTAGGTGCCGGCTGAGCTAGAGGCCAAAATCTACAGGTAGGCACTTAGCAAAAAACACCTCTGTTTTTTTCCAAAATTTAGGATGTGTCCACGTTGCGCTTTGGGGTGTTTCCTGTCGCCGGCGCTAGGCCTACCCACGCAAGTGAGGTATCATTTTTATCGGGAGACTTGGGGGAACGCTGGGTGGAAGGAAATTTGTAGCTCCTCTCAGATTCCAGAACTTTCTGCCACAGAAATGTGAGGAACATGTGTTTTTTTAGCCAAATTTTGAGGTTTGCAAAGGATTCTGGGTAACAGAACCTGGTCCGAGCCCCGCAAGTCAACCCTCCTTGGATTCCCCTAGGTCTCTAGTTTTCAGAAATGCACAGGTTTGGTAGGTTTCCCTAGGTGCTGGCTGAGCTAGAGGCCAAAATCTACAGGTAGGCACTTCTCAAAAAACACCTCTGTTTTCTCCCAAAATTTAGGATGTGTCCACGTTGCGCTTTGGGGTGTTTCCTGTCGCCGGCGCTAGGCCTACCCACGCAAGTGAGGTATCATTTTTATCGGGAGACTTGGGGGAACGCTGGGTGGAAGGAAATTTGTAGCTCCTCTCAGATTCCAGAACTTTCTGCCACAGAAATGTGAGGAACATGTGTTTTTTTAGCCAAATTTTGAGGTTTGCAAAGGATTCTGGGTAACAGAACCTGGTCCGAGCCCCGCAAGTCACCCCTCCTTGGATTCCCCTAGGTCTCTAGTTTTCAGAAATGCACAGGTTTGGTAGGTTTCCCTAGGTGCCGGCTGAGCTAGAGGCCAAAATCTACAGGTAGGCACTTAGCAAAAAACACCTCTGTTTTTTTCCAAAATTTAGGATGTGTCCACGTTGCGCTTTGGGGTGTTTCCTGTCGCCGGCGCTAGGCCTACCCACGCAAGTGAGGTATCATTTTTATCGGGAGACTTGGGGGAACGCTGGGTGGAAGGAAATTTGTAGCTCCTCTCAGATTCCAGAACTTTCTGCCACAGAAATGTGAGGAACATGTGTTTTTTTAGCCAAATTTTGAGGTTTGCAAAGGATTCTGGGTAACAGAACCTGGTCCGAGCCCCGCAAGTCACCCCTCCTTGGATTCCCCTAGGTCTCTAGTTTTCAGAAATGCACAGGTTTGGTAGGTTTCCCTAGGTGCCGGCTGAGCTAGAGGCCAAAATCTACAGGTAGGCACTTCGCAAAAAACACCTCTGTTTTTTTCCAAAATTTAGGATGTATCCACGTTGCGCTGTGGGGTGTTTCCTGTAGCCGGCGCTAGGCCTACCCATGCAAGTGAGGTATAATTTTTATCGGGAGACTTGGGGGAACGCTGGGTGGAAGGAAATTTGTAGCTCCTCTCAGATTCCAGAACTTTCTGCCACATAAATGTGAGAAACATGTGTTTTTTTAGCCAAATTTTGAGGTTTGCAAAGGATTCTGGGTAACAGAACCTGGTCCGAGCCCCGCAAGTCACCCCTCCTTGGATTCCCCTAGGTCTCTAGTTTTCAGAAATGCACAGGTTTGGTAGGTTTCCCTAGGTGCTGGCTGAGCTAGAGGCCAAAATCTACAGGTAGGCACTTCGCAAAAAAACACCTGTTTTTTTCCAAAATTTAGGATGTGTCCACGTTGCGCTTTGGGGTGTTTCCTGTCGCCGGCGCTAGAGCTTCCCACGCAAGTGAGGTATCATTTTTATCGGGAGACTTGGGGGAACGCTGGGTGGAAGGAAATTTGTAGCTCCTCTCAGATTCCAGAACTTTCTGCCACAGAAATGTGAGGAACATGTGTTTTTTTAGCCAAATTTTGAGGTTTGCAAAGGATTCTGGGTAACAGAACCTGGTCCGAGCCCCGCAAGTCACCCCTCCTTGGATTCCCCTAGGTCTCTAGTTTTCAGAAATGCACAGGTTTGGTAGGTTTCCCTAGGTGCCGGCTGAGCTAGAGGCCAAAATCTACAGGTAGGCACTTCGCAAAAAACACCTCTGTTTTTTTCCAAAATTTAGGATGTGTCCACGTTGCGCTTTGGGGTGTTTCCTGTAGCCGGCGCTAGGCCTACCCACGCAAGTGAGGTATCATTTTTATCGGGAGACTTGGGGGAACGCTGGGTGGAAGGAATTTGTAGCTCCTCTCAGATTCCAGAACTTTCTGCCACAGAAATGTGAGGAACATGTGTTTTTTTAGCCAAATTTTGAGGTTTGCAAAGGATTCTGGGTAACAGAACCTGGTCCGAGCCCCGCAAGTCACCCCTCCTTGGATTCCCCTAGGTCTCTAGTTTTCAGAAATGCACAGGTTTGGTAGGTTTCCCTAGGTGCCGGCTGAGCTAGAGGCCAAAATCTACAGGTAGGCACTTCGCAAAAAACACCTCTGTTTTTTCCCAAAATTTAGGATGTGTCCACGTTGCGCTTTGGGGTGTTTCCTGTAGCCGGCGCTAGGCCTACCCACGCAAGTGAGGTATCATTTTTATCGGGAGACTTGGGGGAACGCTGGGTGGAAGGAAATTTGTAGCTCCTCTCAGATTCCAGAATTTTCTGCCACAGAAATGTGAGGAACATGTGTTTTTTTAGCCAAATTTTGAGGTTTGCAAAGGATTCTGGGTAACAGAACCTGGTCCGAGCCCCGCAAGTCACCCCTCCTTGGATTCCCCTAGGTCTCTAGTTTTCAGAAATGCACAGGTTTGGTAGGTTTCCCTAGGTGCCGGCTGAGCTAGAGGCCAAAATCTACTGGTAGGCACTTCGCAAAAAACACCTCTGTTTTTTTCCAAAATTTAGGATGTGTCCACGTTGCGCTTTTGGGTGTTTCCTGTCGCCGGCGCTAGGCCTACCCACGCAAGTGAGGTATCATTTTTATCGGGAGACTTGGGGGAACGCTGGGTGGAAGGAAATTTGTAGCTCCTCTCAGATTCCAGAACTTTCTACCACAGAAATGTGAGGAACATGTGTTTTTTTAGCCAAATTTTGAGGTTTGCAAAGGATTCTGGGTAACAGAACCTGGTCCGAGCCCCGCAAGTCACCCCTCCTTGGATTCCCCTAGGTCTCTAGTTTTCAGAAATGCACAGGTTTGGTAGGTTTCCCTAGGTGCCGGCTGAGCTAGAGGCCAAAATCTACAGGTAGGCACTTCGCAAAAAACACCTCTGTTTTTTTCCAAAATTTAGGATGTATCCACGTTGCGCTGTGGGGTGTTTCCTGTAGCCGGCGCTAGGCCTACCCATGCAAGTGAGGTATCATTTTTATCGGGAGACTTGGGGGAACGCTGGGTGGAAGGAAATTTGTAGCTCCTCTCAGATTCCAGAACTTTCTGCCACATAAATGTGAGAAACATGTGTTTTTTTAGCCAAATTTTGAGGTTTGCAAAGGATTCTGGGTAACAGAACCTGGTCCGAGCCCCGCAAGTCACCCCTCCTTGGATTCCCCTAGGTCTCTAGTTTTCAGAAATGCACAGGTTTGGTAGGTTTCCCTAGGTGCTGGCTGAGCTAGAGGCCAAAATCTACAGGTAGGCACTTCGCAAAAAAACACCTGTTTTTTTCCAAAATTTAGGATGTGTCCACGTTGCGCTTTGGGGTGTTTCCTGTCGCCGGCGCTAGAGCTTCCCACGCAAGTGAGGTATCATTTTTATCGGGAGACTTGGGGGAACGCTGGGTGGAAGGAAATTTGTAGCTCCTCTCAGATTCCAGAACTTTCTGCCACAGAAATGTGAGGAACATGTGTTTTTTTAGCCAAATTTTGAGGTTTGCAAAGGATTCTGGGTAACAGAACCTGGTCCGAGCCCCGCAAGTCACCCCTCCTTGGATTCCCCTAGGTCTCTAGTTTTCAGAAATGCACAGGTTTGGTAGGTTTCCCTAGGTGCCGGCTGAGCTAGAGGCCAAAATCTACAGGTAGGCACTTCGCAAAAAACACCTCTGTTTTTTTCCAAAATTTAGGATGTGTCCACGTTGCGCTTTGGGGTGTTTCCTGTAGCCGGCGCTAGGCCTACCCACGCAAGTGAGGTATCATTTTTATCGGGAGACTTGGGGGAACGCTGGGTGGAAGGAATTTGTAGCTCCTCTCAGATTCCAGAACTTTCTGCCACAGAAATGTGAGGAACATGTGTTTTTTTAGCCAAATTTTGAGGTTTGCAAAGGATTCTGGGTAACAGAACCTGGTCCGAGCCCCGCAAGTCACCCCTCCTTGGATTCCCCTAGGTCTCTAGTTTTCAGAAATGCACAGGTTTGGTAGGTTTCCCTAGGTGCCGGCTGAGCTAGAGGCCAAAATCTACAGGTAGGCACTTCGCAAAAAACACCTCTGTTTTTTCCCAAAATTTAGGATGTGTCCACGTTGCGCTTTGGGGTGTTTCCTGTAGCCGGCGCTAGGCCTACCCACGCAAGTGAGGTATCATTTTTATCGGGAGACTTGGGGGAACGCTGGGTGGAAGGAAATTTGTAGCTCCTCTCAGATTCCAGAATTTTCTGCCACAGAAATGTGAGGAACATGTGTTTTTTTAGCCAAATTTTGAGGTTTGCAAAGGATTCTGGGTAACAGAACCTGGTCCGAGCCCCGCAAGTCACCCCTCCTTGGATTCCCCTAGGTCTCTAGTTTTCAGAAATGCACAGGTTTGGTAGGTTTCCCTAGGTGCCGGCTGAGCTAGAGGCCAAAATCTACTGGTAGGCACTTCGCAAAAAACACCTCTGTTTTTTTCCAAAATTTAGGATGTGTCCACGTTGCGCTTTTGGGTGTTTCCTGTCGCCGGCGCTAGGCCTACCCACGCAAGTGAGGTATCATTTTTATCGGGAGACTTGGGGGAACGCTGGGTGGAAGGAAATTTGTAGCTCCTCTCAGATTCCAGAACTTTCTACCACAGAAATGTGAGGAACATGTGTTTTTTTAGCCAAATTTTGAGGTTTGCAAAGGATTCTGGGTAACAGAACCTGGTCCGAGCCCCGCAAGTCACCCCTCCTTGGATTCCCCTAGGTCTCTAGTTTTCAGAAATGCACAGGTTTGGTAGGTTTCCCTAGGTGCCGGCTGAGCTAGAGGCCAAAATCTACAGGTAGGCACTTCGCAAAAAACACCTCTGTTTTTTCCCAAAATTTAGGATGTGTCCACGTTGCGCTTTGGGGTGTTTCCTGTAGCCGGCGCTAGGCCTACCCACGCAAGTGAGGTATCATTTTTATCGGGAGACTTGGGGGAACGCTGGGTGGAAGGAAATTTGTAGCTCCTCTCAGATTCCAGAATTTTCTGCCACAGAAATGTGAGGAACATGTGTTTTTTTAGCCAAATTTTGAGGTTTGCAAAGGATTCTGGGTAACAGAACCTGGTCCGAGCCCCGCAAGTCACCCCTCCTTGGATTCCCCTAGGTCTCTAGTTTTCAGAAATGCACAGGTTTGGTAGGTTTCCCTAGGTGCCGGCTGAGCTAGAGGCCAAAATCTACTGGTAGGCACTTCGCAAAAAACACCTCTGTTTTTTTCCAAAATTTAGGATGTGTCCACGTTGCGCTTTTGGGTGTTTCCTGTCGCCGGCGCTAGGCCTACCCACGCAAGTGAGGTATCATTTTTATCGGGAGACTTGGGGGAACGCTGGGTGGAAGGAAATTTGTAGCTCCTCTCAGATTCCAGAACTTTCTACCACAGAAATGTGAGGAACATGTGTTTTTTTAGCCAAATTTTGAGGTTTGCAAAGGATTCTGGGTAACAGAACCTGGTCCGAGCCCCGCAAGTCACCCCTCCTTGGATTCCCCTAGGTCTCTAGTTTTCAGAAATGCACAGGTTTGGTAGGTTTCCCTAGGTGCCGGCTGATCTAGAGGCCAAAATCTACAGGTAGGCACTTCGCAAAAAACACCTCTGTTTTTTTCCAAAATTTAGGATGTGTCCACGTTGCGCTTTGGGGTGTTTCCTGTAGCCGGCGCTAGGCCTACCCACAGAAGTGAGGTATCATTTTTATCGGGAGACTTGGGGGAACGCTGGGTGGAAGGAAATTTGTAGCTCCTCTCAGATTCCAGAATTTTCTGCCACAGAAATGTGAGGAACATGTGTTTTTTTAGCCAAATTTTGAGGTTTGCAAAGGATTCTGGGTAACAGAACCTGGTCCGAGCCCCGCAAGTCACCCCTCCTTGGATTCCCCTAGGTCTCTAGTTTTCAGAAATGCACAGGTTTGGTAGGTTTCCCTAGGTGCCGGCTGAGCTAGAGGCCAAAATCTACAGGTAGGCACTTCGCAAAAAACACCTGTTTTTTTCCAAAATTTAGGATGTGTCCACGTTGCGCTTTGCGGTGTTTCCTGTCGCCGGCGCTAGGGCTACCCACGCAAGTGAGGTATCATTTTTATCGGGAGACTTGGGGGAACGCTGGGTGGAAGGAAATTTGTAGCTCCTCTCAGATTCCAGAACTTTCTGCCACAGAAATATGAGGAACATGTGTTTTTTTAGCCAAATTTTGAGGTTTGCAAAGGATTCTGGGTAACAGAACCTGGTCCGAGCCCCGCAAGTCACCCCTCCTTGGATTCCCCTAGGTCTCTAGTTTTCAGAAATGCACAGGTTTGGTAGGTTTCCCTAGGTGCCGGCTGAGCTAGAGGCCAAAATCTACAGGTAGGCACTTCGCAAAAAACACCTCTGTTTTTTTCCAAAATTTAGGATGTGTCCACGTTGCGCTTTGGGGTGTTTCCTGTCGCCGGCGCTAGGCCTACCCACGCAAGTGAGGTATCATTTTTATCGGGAGACTTGGGGGAACGCTGGGTGGAAGGAAATTTGTAGCTCCTCTCAGATTCCAGAACTTTCTGCCACAGAAATGTGAGGAACATTTGTTTTTTTAGCCAAATTTTGAGGTTTGCAAAGGATTCTGGGTAACAGAACCTGGTCCGAGCCCCGCAAGTCACCCCTCCTTGGATTCCCCTAGGTCTCTAGTTTTCAGAAATGCACAGGTTTGGTAGGTTTCCCTAGGTGCTGGCTGAGCTAGAGGCCAAAATCTACAGGTAGGCACTTCGCAAAAAACACCTCTGTTTTTTTCCAAAATTTAGGATGTGTCCACGTTGCGCTTTGGGGTGTTTCCTGTAGCCGGCGCTAGGCCCACCCACGCAAGTGAGGTATCATTTTTATCGGGAGACTTGGGGGAACGCTGGGTGGAAGAAAATTTGTAGCTCCTCTCAGATTCCAGAACTTTCTGCCACAGAAATGTGAGGAACATGTGTTTTTTTAGCCAAATTTTGAGGTTTGCAAAGGATTCTGGGTAACAGAACCTGGTCCGAGCCCCGCAAGTCACCCCTCCTTGGATTCCCCTAGGTCTCTAGATTTCAGAAATGCACAGGTTTGGTAGGTTTCCCTAGGTGCCGGCTGAGCTAGAGGCCAAAATCTACAGGTAGGCACTTCGCAAAAAACACCTCTGTTTTTTTCCAAAATTTAGGATGTGTCCACGTTGCGCTTTGGGGTGTTTCCTGTAGCCGGCGCTAGGCCCACCCACGCAAGTGAGGTATCATTTTTATCGGGAGACTTGGGGGAACGCTGGGTGGAAGGAAATTTGTAGCTCCTCTCAGATTCCAGAACTTTCTGCCACAGAAATGTGAGGAACATGTGTTTTTTTAGCCAAATTTTGAGGTTTGCAAAGGATTCTGGGTAACAGAACCTGGTCCGAGCCCCGGAAGTCACCCCTCCTTGGATTCCCCTAGGTCTCTAGTTTTCAGAAATGCACAGGTTTGGTAGGTTTCCCTAGGTGCCGGCTGAGCTAGAGGCCAAAGTCTACAGGTAGGCACTTCGCAAAAAACACCTCTATTTTTTTCCAAAATTTAGGATGTGTCCACGTTGCGCTTTGGGGTGTTTCCTGTCGCTGGCGCTAGGCCTACCCACGCAAGTGAGGTATCATTTTTATCGGGAGACATGGGGGAACGCTGGGTGGAAGGAAATTTGTAGCTCCTCTCAGATTCCAGAACTTTCTGCCACAGAAATGTGAGGAACATGTGTTTTTTTAGCCAAATTTTGAGGTTTGCAAAGGATTCTGGGTAACAGAACCTGGTCCGAGCCCCGCAAGTCACCCCTCCTTGGATTCCCCTAGGTCTCTAGTTTTCAGAAATGCACAGGTTTGGTAGGTTTCCCTAGGTGCCAGCTGAGCTAGAGGCCAAAATCTACAGGTAGGCACTTAGCAAAAAACACCTCTGTTTTTTTCCAAAATTTAGGATGTGTCCACGTTGCGCTTTGGGGTGTTTCCTGTCGCCGGCGCTAGGCCTACCCACGCAAGTGAGGTATCATTTTTATCGGGAGACTTGGGGGAACGCTGGGTGGAAGGAAATTTGTAGCTCCTCTCAGATTCCAGAACTTTCTGCCACAGAAATGTGAGGAACATGTGTTTTTTTAGCCAAATTTTGAGGTTTGCAAAGGATTCTGGGTAACAGAACCTGGTCCGAGCCCCGCAAGTCACCCCTCCTTGGATTCCCCTAGGTCTCTAGTTTTCAGAAATGCACAGGTTTGGTAGGTTTCCCTAGGTGCCGGCTGAGCTAGAGGCCAAAATCTACAGGTAGGCACTTCGCAAAAAACACCTCTGTTTTTTTCCAAAATTTAGGATGTATCCACGTTGCGCTGTGGGGTGTTTCCTGTAGCCGGCGCTAGGCCTACCCATGCAAGTGAGGTATCATTTTTATCGGGAGACTTGGGGGAACGCTGGGTGGAAGGAAATTTGTAGCTCCTCTCAGATTCCAGAACTTTCTGCCACATAAATGTGAGAAACATGTGTTTTTTTAGCCAAATTTTGAGGTTTGCAAAGGATTCTGGGTAACAGAACCTGGTCCGAGCCCCGCAAGTCACCCCTCCTTGGATTCCCCTAGGTCTCTAGTTTTCAGAAATGCACAGGTTTGGTAGGTTTCCCTAGGTGCTGGCTGAGCTAGAGGCCAAAATCTACAGGTAGGCACTTCGCAAAAAAACACCTGTTTTTTTCCAAAATTTAGGATGTGTCCACGTTGCGCTTTGGGGTGTTTCCTGTCGCCGGCGCTAGAGCTTCCCACGCAAGTGAGGTATCATTTTTATCGGGAGACTTGGGGGAACGCTGGGTGGAAGGAAATTTGTAGCTCCTCTCAGATTCCAGAACTTTCTGCCACAGAAATGTGAGGAACATGTGTTTTTTTAGCCAAATTTTGAGGTTTGCAAAGGATTCTGGGTAACAGAACCTGGTCCGAGCCCCGCAAGTCACCCCTCCTTGGATTCCCCTAGGTCTCTAGTTTTCAGAAATGCACAGGTTTGGTAGGTTTCCCTAGGTGCCGGCTGAGCTAGAGGCCAAAATCTACAGGTAGGCACTTCGCAAAAAACACCTCTGTTTTTTTCCAAAATTTAGGATGTGTCCACGTTGCGCTTTGGGGTGTTTCCTGTAGCCGGCGCTAGGCCTACCCACGCAAGTGAGGTATCATTTTTATCGGGAGACTTGGGGGAACGCTGGGTGGAAGGAATTTGTAGCTCCTCTCAGATTCCAGAACTTTCTGCCACAGAAATGTGAGGAACATGTGTTTTTTTAGCCAAATTTTGAGGTTTGCAAAGGATTCTGGGTAACAGAACCTGGTCCGAGCCCCGCAAGTCACCCCTCCTTGGATTCCCCTAGGTCTCTAGTTTTCAGAAATGCACAGGTTTGGTAGGTTTCCCTAGGTGCCGGCTGAGCTAGAGGCCAAAATCTACAGGTAGGCACTTCGCAAAAAACACCTCTGTTTTTTCCCAAAATTTAGGATGTGTCCACGTTGCGCTTTGGGGTGTTTCCTGTAGCCGGCGCTAGGCCTACCCACGCAAGTGAGGTATCATTTTTATCGGGAGACTTGGGGGAACGCTGGGTGGAAGGAAATTTGTAGCTCCTCTCAGATTCCAGAATTTTCTGCCACAGAAATGTGAGGAACATGTGTTTTTTTAGCCAAATTTTGAGGTTTGCAAAGGATTCTGGGTAACAGAACCTGGTCCGAGCCCCGCAAGTCACCCCTCCTTGGATTCCCCTAGGTCTCTAGTTTTCAGAAATGCACAGGTTTGGTAGGTTTCCCTAGGTGCCGGCTGAGCTAGAGGCCAAAATCTACTGGTAGGCACTTCGCAAAAAACACCTCTGTTTTTTTCCAAAATTTAGGATGTGTCCACGTTGCGCTTTTGGGTGTTTCCTGTCGCCGGCGCTAGGCCTACCCACGCAAGTGAGGTATCATTTTTATCGGGAGACTTGGGGGAACGCTGGGTGGAAGGAAATTTGTAGCTCCTCTCAGATTCCAGAACTTTCTACCACAGAAATGTGAGGAACATGTGTTTTTTTAGCCAAATTTTGAGGTTTGCAAAGGATTCTGGGTAACAGAACCTGGTCCGAGCCCCGCAAGTCACCCCTCCTTGGATTCCCCTAGGTCTCTAGTTTTCAGAAATGCACAGGTTTGGTAGGTTTCCCTAGGTGCCGGCTGAGCTAGAGGCCAAAATCTACAGGTAGGCACTTCGCAAAAAACACCTCTGTTTTTTTCCAAAATTTAGGATGTATCCACGTTGCGCTGTGGGGTGTTTCCTGTAGCCGGCGCTAGGCCTACCCATGCAAGTGAGGTATCATTTTTATCGGGAGACTTGGGGGAACGCTGGGTGGAAGGAAATTTGTAGCTCCTCTCAGATTCCAGAACTTTCTGCCACATAAATGTGAGAAACATGTGTTTTTTTAGCCAAATTTTGAGGTTTGCAAAGGATTCTGGGTAACAGAACCTGGTCCGAGCCCCGCAAGTCACCCCTCCTTGGATTCCCCTAGGTCTCTAGTTTTCAGAAATGCACAGGTTTGGTAGGTTTCCCTAGGTGCTGGCTGAGCTAGAGGCCAAAATCTACAGGTAGGCACTTCGCAAAAAAACACCTGTTTTTTTCCAAAATTTAGGATGTGTCCACGTTGCGCTTTGGGGTGTTTCCTGTCGCCGGCGCTAGAGCTTCCCACGCAAGTGAGGTATCATTTTTATCGGGAGACTTGGGGGAACGCTGGGTGGAAGGAAATTTGTAGCTCCTCTCAGATTCCAGAACTTTCTGCCACAGAAATGTGAGGAACATGTGTTTTTTTAGCCAAATTTTGAGGTTTGCAAAGGATTCTGGGTAACAGAACCTGGTCCGAGCCCCGCAAGTCACCCCTCCTTGGATTCCCCTAGGTCTCTAGTTTTCAGAAATGCACAGGTTTGGTAGGTTTCCCTAGGTGCCGGCTGAGCTAGAGGCCAAAATCTACAGGTAGGCACTTCGCAAAAAACACCTCTGTTTTTTTCCAAAATTTAGGATGTGTCCACGTTGCGCTTTGGGGTGTTTCCTGTAGCCGGCGCTAGGCCTACCCACGCAAGTGAGGTATCATTTTTATCGGGAGACTTGGGGGAACGCTGGGTGGAAGGAATTTGTAGCTCCTCTCAGATTCCAGAACTTTCTGCCACAGAAATGTGAGGAACATGTGTTTTTTTAGCCAAATTTTGAGGTTTGCAAAGGATTCTGGGTAACAGAACCTGGTCCGAGCCCCGCAAGTCACCCCTCCTTGGATTCCCCTAGGTCTCTAGTTTTCAGAAATGCACAGGTTTGGTAGGTTTCCCTAGGTGCCGGCTGAGCTAGAGGCCAAAATCTACAGGTA
Organism: Pleurodeles waltl; assembly: GCF_031143425.1. Taxonomy (NCBI): domain Eukaryota; kingdom Metazoa; phylum Chordata; class Amphibia; order Caudata; family Salamandridae; genus Pleurodeles; species Pleurodeles waltl. The sequence continues at coordinate 272,619,319 of NC_090446.1, forward strand.
GGCACTTCGCAAAAAACACCTCTGTTTTTTCCCAAAATTTAGGATGTGTCCACGTTGCGCTTTGGGGTGTTTCCTGTAGCCGGCGCTAGGCCTACCCACGCAAGTGAGGTATCATTTTTATCGGGAGACTTGGGGGAACGCTGGGTGGAAGGAAATTTGTAGCTCCTCTCAGATTCCAGAATTTTCTGCCACAGAAATGTGAGGAACATGTGTTTTTTTAGCCAAATTTTGAGGTTTGCAAAGGATTCTGGGTAACAGAACCTGGTCCGAGCCCCGCAAGTCACCCCTCCTTGGATTCCCCTAGGTCTCTAGTTTTCAGAAATGCACAGGTTTGGTAGGTTTCCCTAGGTGCCGGCTGAGCTAGAGGCCAAAATCTACTGGTAGGCACTTCGCAAAAAACACCTCTGTTTTTTTCCAAAATTTAGGATGTGTCCACGTTGCGCTTTTGGGTGTTTCCTGTCGCCGGCGCTAGGCCTACCCACGCAAGTGAGGTATCATTTTTATCGGGAGACTTGGGGGAACGCTGGGTGGAAGGAAATTTGTAGCTCCTCTCAGATTCCAGAACTTTCTACCACAGAAATGTGAGGAACATGTGTTTTTTTAGCCAAATTTTGAGGTTTGCAAAGGATTCTGGGTAACAGAACCTGGTCCGAGCCCCGCAAGTCACCCCTCCTTGGATTCCCCTAGGTCTCTAGTTTTCAGAAATGCACAGGTTTGGTAGGTTTCCCTAGGTGCCGGCTGAGCTAGAGGCCAAAATCTACAGGTAGGCACTTCGCAAAAAACACCTCTGTTTTTTCCCAAAATTTAGGATGTGTCCACGTTGCGCTTTGGGGTGTTTCCTGTAGCCGGCGCTAGGCCTACCCACGCAAGTGAGGTATCATTTTTATCGGGAGACTTGGGGGAACGCTGGGTGGAAGGAAATTTGTAGCTCCTCTCAGATTCCAGAATTTTCTGCCACAGAAATGTGAGGAACATGTGTTTTTTTAGCCAAATTTTGAGGTTTGCAAAGGATTCTGGGTAACAGAACCTGGTCCGAGCCCCGCAAGTCACCCCTCCTTGGATTCCCCTAGGTCTCTAGTTTTCAGAAATGCACAGGTTTGGTAGGTTTCCCTAGGTGCCGGCTGAGCTAGAGGCCAAAATCTACTGGTAGGCACTTCGCAAAAAACACCTCTGTTTTTTTCCAAAATTTAGGATGTGTCCACGTTGCGCTTTTGGGTGTTTCCTGTCGCCGGCGCTAGGCCTACCCACGCAAGTGAGGTATCATTTTTATCGGGAGACTTGGGGGAACGCTGGGTGGAAGGAAATTTGTAGCTCCTCTCAGATTCCAGAACTTTCTACCACAGAAATGTGAGGAACATGTGTTTTTTTAGCCAAATTTTGAGGTTTGCAAAGGATTCTGGGTAACAGAACCTGGTCCGAGCCCCGCAAGTCACCCCTCCTTGGATTCCCCTAGGTCTCTAGTTTTCAGAAATGCACAGGTTTGGTAGGTTTCCCTAGGTGCCGGCTGATCTAGAGGCCAAAATCTACAGGTAGGCACTTCGCAAAAAACACCTCTGTTTTTTTCCAAAATTTAGGATGTGTCCACGTTGCGCTTTGGGGTGTTTCCTGTAGCCGGCGCTAGGCCTACCCACAGAAGTGAGGTATCATTTTTATCGGGAGACTTGGGGGAACGCTGGGTGGAAGGAAATTTGTAGCTCCTCTCAGATTCCAGAATTTTCTGCCACAGAAATGTGAGGAACATGTGTTTTTTTAGCCAAATTTTGAGGTTTGCAAAGGATTCTGGGTAACAGAACCTGGTCCGAGCCCCGCAAGTCACCCCTCCTTGGATTCCCCTAGGTCTCTAGTTTTCAGAAATGCACAGGTTTGGTAGGTTTCCCTAGGTGCCGGCTGAGCTAGAGGCCAAAATCTACAGGTAGGCACTTCGCAAAAAACACCTGTTTTTTTCCAAAATTTAGGATGTGTCCACGTTGCGCTTTGCGGTGTTTCCTGTCGCCGGCGCTAGGGCTACCCACGCAAGTGAGGTATCATTTTTATCGGGAGACTTGGGGGAACGCTGGGTGGAAGGAAATTTGTAGCTCCTCTCAGATTCCAGAACTTTCTGCCACAGAAATATGAGGAACATGTGTTTTTTTAGCCAAATTTTGAGGTTTGCAAAGGATTCTGGGTAACAGAACCTGGTCCGAGCCCCGCAAGTCACCCCTCCTTGGATTCCCCTAGGTCTCTAGTTTTCAGAAATGCACAGGTTTGGTAGGTTTCCCTAGGTGCCGGCTGAGCTAGAGGCCAAAATCTACAGGTAGGCACTTCGCAAAAAACACCTCTGTTTTTTTCCAAAATTTAGGATGTGTCCACGTTGCGCTTTGGGGTGTTTCCTGTCGCCGGCGCTAGGCCTACCCACGCAAGTGAGGTATCATTTTTATCGGGAGACTTGGGGGAACGCTGGGTGGAAGGAAATTTGTAGCTCCTCTCAGATTCCAGAACTTTCTGCCACAGAAATGTGAGGAACATTTGTTTTTTTAGCCAAATTTTGAGGTTTGCAAAGGATTCTGGGTAACAGAACCTGGTCCGAGCCCCGCAAGTCACCCCTCCTTGGATTCCCCTAGGTCTCTAGTTTTCAGAAATGCACAGGTTTGGTAGGTTTCCCTAGGTGCTGGCTGAGCTAGAGGCCAAAATCTACAGGTAGGCACTTCGCAAAAAACACCTCTGTTTTTTTCCAAAATTTAGGATGTGTCCACGTTGCGCTTTGGGGTGTTTCCTGTAGCCGGCGCTAGGCCCACCCACGCAAGTGAGGTATCATTTTTATCGGGAGACTTGGGGGAACGCTGGGTGGAAGAAAATTTGTAGCTCCTCTCAGATTCCAGAACTTTCTGCCACAGAAATGTGAGGAACATGTGTTTTTTTAGCCAAATTTTGAGGTTTGCAAAGGATTCTGGGTAACAGAACCTGGTCCGAGCCCCGCAAGTCACCCCTCCTTGGATTCCCCTAGGTCTCTAGATTTCAGAAATGCACAGGTTTGGTAGGTTTCCCTAGGTGCCGGCTGAGCTAGAGGCCAAAATCTACAGGTAGGCACTTCGCAAAAAACACCTCTGTTTTTTTCCAAAATTTAGGATGTGTCCACGTTGCGCTTTGGGGTGTTTCCTGTAGCCGGCGCTAGGCCCACCCACGCAAGTGAGGTATCATTTTTATCGGGAGACTTGGGGGAACGCTGGGTGGAAGGAAATTTGTAGCTCCTCTCAGATTCCAGAACTTTCTGCCACAGAAATGTGAGGAACATGTGTTTTTTTAGCCAAATTTTGAGGTTTGCAAAGGATTCTGGGTAACAGAACCTGGTCCGAGCCCCGGAAGTCACCCCTCCTTGGATTCCCCTAGGTCTCTAGTTTTCAGAAATGCACAGGTTTGGTAGGTTTCCCTAGGTGCCGGCTGAGCTAGAGGCCAAAGTCTACAGGTAGGCACTTCGCAAAAAACACCTCTATTTTTTTCCAAAATTTAGGATGTGTCCACGTTGCGCTTTGGGGTGTTTCCTGTCGCTGGCGCTAGGCCTACCCACGCAAGTGAGGTATCATTTTTATCGGGAGACATGGGGGAACGCTGGGTGGAAGGAAATTTGTAGCTCCTCTCAGATTCCAGAACTTTCTGCCACAGAAATGTGAGGAACATGTGTTTTTTTAGCCAAATTTTGAGGTTTGCAAAGGATTCTGGGTAACAGAACCTGGTCCGAGCCCCGCAAGTCACCCCTCCTTGGATTCCCCTAGGTCTCTAGTTTTCAGAAATGCACAGGTTTGGTAGGTTTCCCTAGGTGCTGGCTGAGCTAGAGGCCAAAATCTACAGGTAGGCACTTCGCAAAAAACACCTCTGTTTTTTTCCAAAATTTAGGATGTGTCCACGTTGCGCTTTGGGGTGTTTCCTGTAGCCGGCGCTAGGCCCACCCACGCAAGTGAGGTATCATTTTTATCGGGAGACTTGGGGGAACGCTGGGTGGAAGGAAATTTGTAGCTCCTCTCAGATTCCAGAACTTTCTGCCACAGAAATGTGAGGAACATGTGTTTTTTTAGCCAACTTTTGAGGTTTGCAAAGGATTCTGGGTAACAGAACCTGGTCCGAGCCCCGGAAGTCACCCCTCCTTGGATTCCCCTAGGTCTCTAGTTTTCAGAAATGCACAGGTTTGGTAGGTTTCCCTAGGTGCCGGCTGAGCTAGAGGCCAAAGTCTACAGGTAGGCACTTCGCAAAAAACACCTCTATTTTTTTCCAAAATTTAGGATGTGTCCACGTTGCGCTTTGGGGTGTTTCCTGTCGCTGGCGCTAGGCCTACCCACGCAAGTGAGGTATCATTTTTATCGGGAGACATGGGGGAACGCTGGGTGGAAGGAAATTTGTAGCTCCTCTCAGATTCCAGAACTTTCTGCCACAGAAATGTGAGGAACATGTGTTTTTTTAGCCAAATTTTGAGGTTTGCAAAGGATTCTGGGTAACAGAACCTGGTCCGAGCCCCGCAAGTCACCCCTCCTTGGATTCCCCTAGGTCTCTAGTTTTCAGAAATGCACAGGTTTGGTAGGTTTCCCTAGGTCCTGGCTGAGCTAGAGGCCAAAATCTACAGGTAGGCACTTCGCAAAATACACCTCTGTTTTTTTCCAAAATTTAGGATGTGTCCACGTTGCGCTTTGGGGTGTTTCCTGTCGCCAGCGCTAGGCCTACCCACCCAAGTGAGGTATCATTTTTATCGGGAGACTTGGGGGAACGCTGGGTGGAAGGAAATTTGTAGCTCCTCTCAGATTCCAGAACTTTCTGCCACAGAAATGTGAGGAACATGTGTTTTTTTAGCCAAATTTTGAGGTTTGCAAAGGATTCTGGGTAACAGAACCTTGTCCGAGCCCCGCAAGTCACCCCTCCTTGGATTCCCCTAGGTCTCTAGTTTTCAGAAATGCACAGGTTTGGTAGGTTTCCCTAGGTACCGGCTGAGCTACAGGCCAAAATCTACAGGTAGGCACTTCGCAAAAAACACCTCTGTTTTTTTCCAAAATTTAGGATGTGTCCACGTTGCGCTTTGGGGTGGTTCCTGTCGCCGGCGCTAGGCCTATCCACCCAAGTGAGGAATCATTTTTATCGGGAGACTTGGGGGAACGCTGGGTGGAAGGAAATTTGTAGCTCCTCTCAGATTCCAGAACTTTCTGCCACAGAAATGTGAGGAACATGTGTTTTTTTAGCCAAATTTTGAGGTTTGCAAAGGATTCTGGGTAACAGAACCTGGTCCGAGCCCCGCAAGTCACCCCTCCTTGGATTCCCCTAGGTCTCTAGTTTTCAGAAATGCACAGGTTTGGTAGGTTTCCCTAGGTGCTGGCTGAGCTAGAGGCCAAAATCTACAGGTAGGCACTTCGCAAAAAACACCTCTGTTTTTTTCCAAAATTTAGGATGTGTCCACGTTGCGCTTTGGGGTGTTTCCTGTAGCCGGCGCTAGGCCCACCCACGCAAGTGAGGTATCATTTTTATCGGGAGACTTGGGGGAACGCTGGGTGGAAGGAAATTTGTAGCTCCTCTCAGATTCCAGAACTTTCTGCCACAGAAATGTGAGGAACATGTGTTTTTTTAGCCAACTTTTGAGGTTTGCAAAGGATTCTGGGTAACAGAACCTGGTCCGAGCCCCGGAAGTCACCCCTCCTTGGATTCCCCTAGGTCTCTAGTTTTCAGAAATGCACAGGTTTGGTAGGTTTCCCTAGGTGCCGGCTGAGCTAGAGGCCAAAGTCTACAGGTAGGCACTTCGCAAAAAACACCTCTATTTTTTTCCAAAATTTAGGATGTGTCCACGTTGCGCTTTGGGGTGTTTCCTGTCGCTGGCGCTAGGCCTACCCACGCAAGTGAGGTATAATTTTTATCGGGAGACATGGGGGAACGCTGGGTGGAAGGAAATTTGTAGCTCCTCTCAGATTCCAGAACTTTCTGCCACAGAAATGTGAGGAACATGTGTTTTTTTAGCCAAATTTTGAGGTTTGCAAAGGATTCTGGGTAACAGAACCTGGTCCGAGCCCCGCAAGTCACCCCTCCTTGGATTCCCCTAGGTCTCTAGTTTTCAGAAATGCACAGGTTTGGTAGGTTTCCCTAGGTCCTGGCTGAGCTAGAGGCCAAAATCTACAGGTAGGCACTTCGCAAAAAACACCTCTGTTTTTTTCCAAAATTTAGGATGTGTCCACGTTGCGCTTTGGGGTGTTTCCTGTCGCCAGCGCTAGGCCTACCCACGCAAGTGAGGTATCATTTTTATCGGGAGACTTGGGGGAACGCTGGGTGGAAGGAAATTTGTAGCTCCTCTCAGATTCCAGAACTTTCTGCCACAGAAATGTGAGGAACATGTGTTTTTTTAGCCAAATTTTGAGGTTTGCAAAGGATTCTGGGTAACAGAACCTTGTCCGAGCCCCGCAAGTCACCCCTCCTTGGATTCCCCTAGGTCTCTAGTTTTCAGAAATGCACAGGTTTGGTAGGTTTCCCTAGGTACCGGCTGAGCTAGAGGCCAAAATCTACAGGTAGGCACTTCGCAAAAAACACCTCTGTTTTTTTCCAAAATTTAGGATGTGTCCACGTTGCGCTTTGGGGTGGTTCCTGTCGCCGGCGCTAGGCCTATCCACCCAAGTGAGGAATCATTTTTATCGGGAGACTTGGGGGAACGCTGGGTGGAAGGAAATTTGTAGCTCCTCTCAGATTCCAGAACTTTCTGCCACAGAAATGTGAGGAACATGTGTTTTTTTAGCCAAATTTTGAGGTTTGCAAAGGATTCTGGGTAACAGAACCTGGTCCGAGCCCCGCAAGTCACCCCTCCTTGGATTCCCCTAGGTCTCTAGTTTTCAGAAATGCACAGGTTTGGTAGGTTTCCCTAGGTGCCGGCTGAGCTAGAGGCCAAAATCTACAGGTAGGCACTTCGCAAAAAACACCTGTTTTTTTCCAAAATTTAGGATGTGTCCACGTTGCGCTTTGGTGTGTTTCCTGTCGCCGGCGCTAGGCCTACCCACGCAAGTGAGGTATCATTTTTATCGGGAGAATTGGGGGAACGCTGGGTGGAAGGAAATTTGTAGCTCCTCTCAGATTCCAGAACTTTCTGCCACAGAAATGTGAGGAACATGTGTTTTTTTAGCCAAATTTTGAGGTTTGCAAAGGATTCTGGGTAACAGAACCTGGTCCGAGCCCCGCAAGTCACCCCTCCTTGGATTCCCCTAGGTCTCTAGTTTTCAGAAATGCACAGGTTTGGTAGCTTTCCCTAGGTGCCGGCTGAGCTAGAGGCCAAAATCTACAGGTAGGCACTTCGCAAAAAACACCTCTGTTTTTTTCCAAAATTTAGGATGTGTCCACGTTGCGCTTTGGGGTGTTTCCTGTAGCCGGCGCTAGGCCTACCCACTCAAGTGAGGTATCATTTTTATTGGGAGACTTGGGGGAACGCTGGGTGGAAGGAAATTTGTAGCTCCTCTCAGATTCCAGAACTTTCTGCCACAGAAATGTGAGGAACATGTGTTTTTTTAGCCAAATTTTGAGGTTTGCAAAGGATTCTGGGTAACAGAACCTGGTCCGAGCCCCGCAAGTCACCCCTCCTTGGATTCCCCTAGGTCTCTAGTTTTCAGAAATGCAGAGGTTTGGTAGGTTTCCCTAGGTGCTGGCTGAGCTAGAGGCCAAAATCTACAGGTAGGCACTTCGCAAAAAACACCTCTGTTTTCTCCCAAAATTTAGGATGTGTCCATGTTGCGCTTTGGGGTGTTTCCTGTAGCCGGCGCTAGGCCTACCCACGCAAGTGAGGTATCATTTTTATCGGGAGACTTGGGGGAACGCTGGGTGGAAGGAAATTTGTAGCTCCTCTCAGATTCCAGAACTTTCTGCCACAGAAATATGAGGAACATGTGTTTTTTGAGCCAAATTTTGAGGTTTGCAAAGGATTCTGGGTAACAGAACCTGGTCCGAGCCCCGCAAGTCACCCCTCCTTGGATTCCCCTAGGTCTCTAGTTTTCAGAAATGCACAGGTTTGGTAGGTTTCCCTAGGTGCTGGCTGAGCTAGAGGCCAAAATCTACAGGTAGGCACTTCGCAAAAAACACCTCTGTTTTCTCCCAAAATTTTGGATGTGTCCATGTTGCGCTTTGGGGCGTTTCCTGTCGCGGGCGCTAGGCCTAGCCACACAAGTGAGGTATCATTTTTATCGGGAGACTTGGGGGAACATAGATTAGCAAAACAAGTGCTATTGCCCCTTGTCTTTCTCTACATTTTTTCCTTCCAAATATAGGAGAGTGTGTAAAAAAGACATCTATTTGAGAAATTCCCTATAATTCACATGCTTGTATGGTCACCCCGGAATTCAGAGATGTGCAAATAACCACTGCTCCTCAGCACCTTATCTTGTGCCCTTTTTGGAAATGCAAAGGTTTTCTTGATAGCAATTTTTTACTCTTTATATTTCAGCAAATGAATTGCTGTATACCCGGTATAGAATGAAAACGCACTGCAGGGTGCAGCTCATTTATTGGCTCTGGGTTCCTCGGGTTCTTGATGAACCTACAAGCCCTATATATCCCCGCAACCAGAGGAGTCCAGCAGACGTAACAGTATATTGCTTTCCATAATCTGAGATTGCAGGGAAAAGTTACAGAGTAAAACGTAGAGAAAAATTGATGTGTTTTTTTACCTCAATTTCAATATTTTTCTTTTTCAGCTGTTATTTTCTGTAGGAAACCCTTGTAGGATCTACACAAATGACCCCTTGCTGAATTCAGAATTTTGTCTACTTTTCAGAAATGGTTAGGTTTCTGGGATCCAGCATTGGTCTCATGCCCATTCCTGTCACTGACTGGAAGGAGGCTGAAAGCACAAAAAATTGCAAAAATGGGGTATGCCCCAGTAAAATGCCAAAATTGTGTTGGAAAATTGGGTTTTCTGATTCAAGTCGGCCTGTTCCTGAAAGCTAGGAAGCTGCTGAGTTTAGCACTGCAAACCCTTTGTTGATGCCATTTTCAGGGGGAAATCCACAAGCCTTCTTCTGCAGCCACTTTTTCCATTTTTTTTGAAAAAAACGAAATTTTCACTGTATTTTGGCCAATTTCTTGGCCTCCTTCAAGGGAACCCACAAAGTCTGGGTACCTCTAGAATCCCTAGGATGTTGGAAAAAAAGGACGCAAATTTGGCTTGGTTAGCTTATGTGGACAAAAAGTTATGAGGGCCTAAGCGCGAACTGCCCCAAATAGGCAAAAAAAGGCCTGGCACAGGAGGGGGAAAAGGCCTGGCAGCGAAGGGGTTAAGTTAGTCAGTCATTTGTCACAGTCTACGTCACCCTTAACAGCCTACCTAATCAAGGTTGGCTGGTTCGTTTCAGCACACGCGACGAGGTTCGTCCCGCCCCCGTTTCTCTGGAGACAAGAGTATCGCGTCTCCTTCCCGTGCTACAAGCAAGGGAATTGATTTCCCCAAAGCACAGCATTAAGGGTGAACTATCACAAATACAGACGGCTCATCTTTCACCCTGAGATTAAAAGAGAACAAAATGTGTTTCAGTTAACATACGTGGCTCGGTGTATATATCCCGACTTCCAACAGAAATAGAGAGGCCTGATGAGGCCAATTTGGATAGGCCGAAACGCGTCGACCCAATACATGCGAGACTGAGGGCTTATAAATCAATGTAATAAGAAAATGTGATTGGCACCATACAATACCGTTGATAATAACTAGACAGGTATTCGACAGCTGAGTGCAGCTCAGGTCCTCAGCTATTGTGTTTCAGTGGATCACAACTTGATTTTCTTGATAGTGACCACAAGATAAAGAACGAACGAGGGGCACATACCCTTTTTCTTTTTTGTGTAACCGCCATAATCCAATGAGTTGTTTTTGTTAAGATTGTTTGTAATGTGAATACGATTTTTGTCTTATGTTGTGTTAAGATGTATTGAATGTTTATCGAATAACCATTGCTTACCTTTAATAACAAAATGATTTAAAATAAATAAGGGAAAGAAATTGTCCCCAGATATTAGGATTCATCACTGATTTCTCTAAGTTAATAATTGTATTTATCCCTTCCTGCCAATTTTGTATGTTTATGATACCTAACCAAGATTGGCATTAGCATGTGGGTCTTCATGCGAAAACAATTTAGAGAAAACATTCATTTGGAAAAAACTACCTAAGTGTGAATCCCTATAACAGCACAGTTGGTACCTAGAAGAAAAGGCACAAAATCGTCAGCCACATTTTCATAGCTACCTAACCAGGATGAATCAGCAACAAGTCAGTCTTCATCTTCAGGTCATCAAATAGTCAGCTACAGATCAGGCTCACAGAGTATGAGCCCAATATCAGCACCTTGGACAGCGTCTCCTGACGTCATCAATCTCTTCCCAGATTCGCCTAAATTCTGAAGTCTTAGCCCCTTGTCATGACTTTTTATTAGGGTCTTCCAGTCCATCCCACTAATTGCTAATTGGTCATTCGGTCGGCAGATATGACTCTCACCCATAGTTTTTATTTACCAAATCTTTTAATTTGCATACAGTTCAATTCACAGAAAGCTGATTGGTTCTTCTTGCGATGAGGACATCATCCGGCTCTTCAGGTATCAAAATTGTTGCATATGGCTCTCCAGTCAGTGTCTCTATTGTTCAAGTCCTGGGAAAATACATTTAGCCTACACTACACATAATTGTATCAAATTGTCTTCATCATCTCCTGTCCGTCGGTACATTGCAGAATGTTCTAGCTAAGCAATTTGAACTCTGAGCGATTCATGGTCTCTGTCCCCGGTTTCCAGTCCTTTGCAAGGTGTTCGAATTCTCCATGTTCAGAGCGAGCAAGGCCCAGTGAAATTAGGCCTCTGGTTCAGCTAACTTAATAATACAAAACAGAGGTTACACATTTCATTATGATATATTACTACATTGTTCTCCTATTTTTCATAATTTTTTCTCATTTTTCAGTTGTCTTAGTACATATGGTGATCATAGCCCGAGGGCACATTTTTCAAACAGGCACATTGGCCCTCATTCTGACCTTGGCGGGCGGCGGAGGCCGCCCGCCAAAGTCCCGCCGTCAGGTTACCGTTCCGCGGTCGAAAGACCGCGGCGGTAATTCTGACTTTCCCGCTGGGCTGGCGGGCGGTCGCCTTCAGACCGCCAGCCAGCCCAGCGGGAAAGAGGCTTCCACGATGAAGCCGGCTCGGAATCGAGCCGGCGGAGTGGAAGCTGTGCGACGGGTGCAGTTGCACCCGTCGCGTATTTCACTGTCTGCGCAGCAGACAGTGAAATACATGTAGGGGCCCTCTTACGGGGGCCCCTGCAATGCCCATGCCAGTGGCATGGGCACTGCAGGGGCCCCCAGGGGCCCCGCGACCCACCCTACCGCCATCCGGATCTCAGCGGTCCGACCGCCGGGATCTGGATGGCGGTAGGGGGGGTCGGAATCCCCGCGGCGGTGCAGCAAGCTGCGCCGCCGCGGAGGATTCAATGGGGCCGCGGTACACTGGCGGGACCCCGCCAGTGGTGCCGGTCCGACCGCGGCTTTACCGCCGCGGTCGGAATCCCCATTGGAGCACCGCCAGCCTGTCGGCGGTGCTCCCGCGGTCCTCCGCCCTGGCGGTCAAAGACCGCCAGGGTCAGAATGACCACCATTATTTTTCTATGATTAATTTCTCTATGCATTTTCACATTAGTAACAACATATAAATCATTAATAATTTTCTTAATTAGCATATCTGCTTCAACAGTTCAGATCAACCAATATATTTTGATGTTTCAGTTCTCAATATTTTTTCATCAAGGACCATCATTAGGGCAGGTGTGTTAACTGAATCATTTGAAGCCTAATTGCTAAAAAATCAATTCCAATTAATGTCCCCAAGTACAGCAAATCAATATAGCAATTAACAATAACTTCAGCTGTAATACATCATCATCAAATAATTAGTAAACGCAAATATTCACCGACATTTTCACCAATTTATTCATAAAGTAGATGATATTCTTATCGGAGAATTCAATAACAAATGAATGATTAAAAAAAACTTCACATACATTTAATAGTGCATTCTTATGGTGATCCATTAATCTCCATGACCAATAATGCACTCAACCCGTGTGATAGTCAAGTGACTAAAGTCTTCTGTCTACATTTTATCAATAGCTGATATACACAAATAAAGCTAGATCACAAAACATACTCAGCGAAAATCCTTAATCTGCATCCTAAATGGAACTGATTATTTCAAAGCATCATTGTGCCCGATGTTTAGTCCTCGACGCCAGAGTTTAAATACTAAGGTAAGTGCAGTTTGCGACAAACTATGCCTAACAACAAATCTAGAAATAGCAAATTGGAAATCAACGGGCGCCAAAGTAGGTTGTCGTTAATAAAATCACTATCATACTCGGGTGTTATGTTGAGAGGGTTTTCTTTTTCCCCGTTTGCTTGAGTTTTTTCCCTGCTCCGACGGGGCAGTGATACGCCCCAGAAGTAAGGGGCGTGGAAAATAAATAGTCCTTTGGTTTCCTGCCAAAGGAGTTTAATGCACGGCACTCTGGCCCTCATTCCAACCCTGGCGGTCTATGACCGCCAGGGTGGAGGGCAACGGAAGCACCGCCAACAGGCTGGTGGTGCTTCCAGGGCCATTCTGACCACGGCGGTAAAGCCGCGGTCAGAAAAGGGGAACCGGCGGTTTCCCGCCGGTTTTCCCCTGGCCCAGGGAATCCTCCAAGGCGGCGCGGCTTGCAGCGCCGCCATGGGGATTCCGACCCCCTTCCCGCCAGCCTGTTTCTGGCGGTTTACACCGCCAGAACCAGGCTGGTGGGAACGGGTGTCATGGGGCCCCTGGGGGCCCTTGCACTGCCCATGCCACTGGCATGGGCAGTGCAGGGGCCCCCTAACAGGGCCCCATGGAGATTTTCACTGTCTGCTTTGCAGACAGTGAAAATCGCGACGGGTGCTACTGCACCCGTCGCACCCCTGCAACACCGCCGGCTCCATTCGGAGCCGGCTTCTATGTTGCAGAGGCTTTCCCGCTGGGCCGACGGGCGGCCTTTTGGCGGTCGCCCGCCGGCCCAGCGGGAAAGCCAGAATGGCCGCCACGGTCTTTTGACCGCGGAGTGACCGCCTCTGTGTTTTGTGTTTGACTGCTACTGCTGCCGTTAATACATCAGTGGGATTTTTCACAGAACATAACACTCGGGGAGGAGAAATTACAGGAATGGATTGTCTGGCAGGAATGAATCGTCATGCAACAGCTGCGGTCATGGGTGTATAAAAAATAAGCGTCTAGCCAAAATGACAGTGTACAGCAACTTTAAGCTCCGTCCCAGTTGTTCATATATTCCATGATCGAGACCACACGTTTTACCATAAATCTTAAACACATCTTTGGTTAATAACAAAAGAGGATCAAAAGTGTTTCAGACTTACAAACTAAATCAATATTTCCATCATCTATAGATTTTTGGTAAGACAGTTATCAACAGACAGCATTTCTAGGCCTTTCTGGTAGACTGGTACCTCACATACACCAAAACAATTTTCGCCACTTTCAAGCCACAGAACATTGCTGATTTCTTGGCTGCAAGTTGAGAATGATTTATCATATGTGAAGTCGCTATGCTTCTATTCAACCTTTTCAGGGACTAGATTGAGGATGAATGGGAATTTCCCTGGCCTCTTCAATAAGTTGATCTTCTGGAACCTAAAGATATATGGTGGACAAACACTTGTTCAAACATCCACTTTGCCCAGTGAATGGACACCATTTGTTTATGAGAGTGAGTCAGTGGCACTGCAAAGGTATCAGGGGTCACAAATTAATCAAGGAAAATGGGCAACCTACCTCATGCCTGCATTTGGTAGTAACAGATTGCCTTATATGAGGGGTGTAGTGGAGTGAACCCCTTCAATCCTTGCCCCTGTTCCATTACTCCTCCTGCAACAATCTTGCCTTAGAGTCCGCTGCCGAGTTTATACTAGTTGCTAAAGTCTATGAAGCTGAATTAAAGGCCAGAACCACAGGAGAGGGCCTTTAACAACCGGTATAGCCCAAGAGGGCAATAAACAACCAGTACAGCCAGAGCCAGAAGGACTATTAGAACATTTCAACATTTCACGTACTTAGTATAAAAGGCTCTACATTAAAAAAAGGAGAAACTGAAAGGCAAACATTGGAATGTTGGAACAGAATTTTTAATGCTGTCCATTATTAGCCCTGAGCCACTTCATTGCCTTTAATGGAGATCTCCACATTTTAATGTTCTAATGACAGCTATGCCCCTGAAGGATGTTATGCAGCACATAAAGTGTTGATACAACTCAGTTTTTTGTAACAGATTTAATTTTAAGTCATGTTCATAAAACCCTTATGCTTTGCTTCTTCTGGGGGAGCTATTGGTTTCCTGCTTGATGAGAAGGGAGTGAAGTGTGCATTTTCATCAAGACAGTCATTGACCATGCTGTGATTCAGTGATAGAGGCTTTTATGCAATCACCTCACACAATATTAACCAAGTAAGTTTAATGGCCAATCCAGTCCATGTCATGCTTGTAGCTCTCCTATGTAAATTAACCAGATCGGAGGCCAAAGGTGAGGACCAGCCACTGAACATATTCTTCGAATCTGAAGGAATGTTTTGAAGTACAGATGGTGAATCATTGGACGCCTAGCCAAAAAGTGAATGAATGCACCCTAAAATCATTGATGTCTAATCACAAGATGGTATGATACAAATAGGTAAAGGGTAATACCAGAACTTGATCAGGAAAGCAAGGTGAGTCATGTACACGTGGATAGACCTGACAAATGCCTGTTCTAAACGTAAAGGAAACTGGAAAGGCATTCACAAATGTCTAAAGATGACACCATATTTGAGGCGATCTACGAAGGCCCTCACCTGTATTGTGATTCAGAACCATGCTTAGAAGGTGGAAAAGAGCAGGGCCACGGCAGACACCAAAATGATGAAGTATCTTTAGCCCAAATAGACTTGCCACAATAGCATATGTCTGTGAAGAGTGAGTAGGAGCTGGGAGAGTCTATCTTTAAAGGGGATGATTTAGTAAGAAATACCAATGCTTGCAGAGATGCATTGTTCTCAAAGAACTGGCCACCGGCCCACCAAATATGGGAAGGATTTACCCTCTATTGGATTGACCCTGAATTGAAGGTCATAAAAAATGTTGACATGAAGGAGGTAGAATTTCATCAGTAGAAGCAATAACCCAAAGAGCTCACTGGTGACTCATAAAATGGCACCGAGATAACAAAGCCCTCAATGTACACCCTATCGTCTATATGAAAAGAGCTGATGTACTCCACCACCACATGCCTACACCAATTACTCACGTCTCTTAATCACAATCGGATGTTTAATCATATCATGTGGCGGTAGCAAGTCCAGGAGCTAAAAAATTTAAATAGACCCTCCCATTGTATGAGGAAAGGGGTTCTCTGTTATAATTGCGATGTCAGGTTCAACAGCACATCGAGGGGGTGATCTAGAACGGTATGGTGTTGAGAATATAACAATTCTCCTCATGGGACTGTAATTTTTCTGTAATTATGCTCTCCAGGACATTCACTTACAAACATAATTTTAATGGTAGCCTGCATTTGACCAATATTCCATTTCATTGAAGAAGTCTCTCTATTTTACACACACACTTGCACCTTTAGTTGTTCCAAGTCACGATGTGATTAACCAGTTAATGGTCAGGTGTGAACGCTGAGTAACAGGGTCGCTCACTGATAATCAGTGTCTGATTCCTAAAAGACTCTGACCTTGCATGTACAATTGAATCAAACAGGCAGAGAATGCAGTATGCAGATGGGCAACCCCATGGAACACACGACCTCTTTACCTCAACACAGAAACCGAAATTTCGGACTGGCTGGTGCAGACTAGAGTTTACTGCTAGAATATTGAGTCCTGCCTATTGTGTTTAAAAAATATTGCAGCTGGAATACCAAGTATAAAAATATTGTGCAGGGGCGAATATATAGGTAAAAATAGATTCCCTATAGTTAACATGTGCGTCCCTTGATGATATATATCCTTGTATATACTGCCAAGGGACAAACCTATGGAGTTAAGAATGTTAATTTACATAAAATAGGATGCACAACATTTGCTGTGGTTGTCTTTTTTTTAAAAATAGAAGAAGGTTATTACTTGTGCACTGAGTTCCCACATACACAGGGCATCTTCAGGTGAACTGCACTTAATGTTACAGGATCCAAGCCTACAATGGATCAGTAAAACACTTGGATTATACCCTAGTTTACACAGATTTGCAGTTTAACTAATTACTAAACCGTCCCTCTGCCTATGTACTCAGTACTCCTGCTTTTATTTCTGATGATAAGTTCTTCAAAGGAAGCTCGGAAATACAATTTGGTTTCTGAGGAGAGCAGGAAACATGTGAAATGACAGCCACCTAGGGCCACAGAAGGGAAGGCAGGGAGTTTTCAGCAGAAGGCGGTTATGCCACAAAAAGGAAACTGATAGTGCTGTACACAAATATGGCAAGGTTCTTCAACTGTCAAATAAAGCACCTCACACACTTCAAGTACCAAACTATGGTGCCTGCCAGATGTCCATATTATGGTGCATCTGACTGCCACAGCCAACACAAAGTTTGCATCAGAGGACATCATCAGTGGACATCCAAATGCCGCAGTTAAATGCAAAGCCTCCACCAGGAGACACCCAATACAACATCAGGGGCCACAGAGACAATCCACCATCCCTTGCTACTGTTGATAGGTACTAAGGCGGAATGCCTGCATAGGGAGGCACCATATCCCTATTAGGGACACCCTAGCAGCACCCACCATCGAAGACCACAGCATCAGGGCACCCTCTAACAGACAGTCCTGAAGGTTTATTTAGGCACAACACTTCAGAACGAGTGCAGCAGCAGCATACAGAATACATCCAGGCAGAACTGCCACCAATGCTTGCAAAAATGGCAACAGCGCAGGTCAGTGCTTAATTTGTGCTTGTTGTTTCCGGTTCTGAGAACCGGCACATATTTTTGAGGGCCGGGACTTATTCTTCTGCCTCAAGCATTTGCTGCAAGCAAAAGCACATAACGGAAAGACGGAGGAAGGGAAAAACAAAAATGCGTCACAAAGGGAGAAAGTAGAAAGCTGCAAGAGTGAGCTGAAGGGGCAGGGAGTGGCTGTGAATGGATTAATGAGACCCGAGATGGCTTCAGGATAACGCTGCCTCAGTATTCTGTGTTTGCACATTTAATTGTAGCAGCCGCGTGTTTAAGAGGAGGGCTTTGGGGTAGAAGGACACCACCACGGCACCTTTAGTGTGTAAAAGGCCGCTTTATTGGAAACAGGTGCACTTACAAACCAGGAAACCCTTGGCCTATCGCCTCACAAAACTAAAACCTCACTATACATCGAGTTATCCTATCATTCCTCCCCCCCTCCCCTACTCTACCCTCCCCCTCCCTTTCCTTTAACCACGTGGCCTCCTAATACCCCTTCCATGGTTATGAATCCTTGCTGAATCCGATTGTCATGTTAATAGTCTCCTGCTGCTCAATAATGCCCAATTATTCCTGTCTGAGTTGTCCTGCTGTCGCCCAGTCCTTTTCCACCTGGCAATGTCTTCTCGACTCTGCCGTCCCCCCGTGTTCGGATATTCCTGTGAGTTGACTCAGGTCCCGCTTGCACCTGTCCCCAGCGACAAACAATAATTAGACCCTCTGCGCACCTTTTTCCTTAAAACGCCTGAATGGAAGCCTCCCCAACTAAGCAAGACCACCCGAACCACCCAATGAATGAAAACAAAAACTGGGAGGGGAGAGAGGGGAAAAGCTACTCTAGCTAACCGGCCACAGTGTCGCACAAAATGGTGGCTACCCTCTAAGATGGCCCCTTTTAATATTACCCCCCTGTAGCCCAAAAAGCACCCAAACAGCACCGTGGGCTGCACCACCTCCCCAAATATCCGGGGGGGGGGAGACCTCGTGCCTCGGCAATCCCCCCTGTGACCTCCTTTGGGAAGAAGGACACCACCATGGCACCTTATAGTGTGTAAAAGGCCGCTTCATTGGAAACAGGTGCACTTACAAACCAGGAAACCCTTGGCCTATCGCCTCACAAAACTAAAACCTCACTATACATCGAGTTATCCTATCATTCCTCCCCCTCCCCCCTCCCTCTCTCCCTCCCTTTCCTTTAACCACATGGCCTCATAATACCCCTTCCTTGGTAATGATTCCTTGCTGAATCCGATTGTCATGTTAATAGTCTGCTGCCTCTCCCTAATGCATAACTATTCCTGTCTGAGTTGTCCTGCTGTCGCCCAGTCCTTTTCCACCTGGCAATGTCTTGTCAGCTCTGCTGTCCCCCCATGTTCAGATATTCCTGCGAACTGACTCAGCTCCCGCCATCAGAAAAAGGCAGTTCTTCCTTTTTCTGCCCCCCGCTTCACTTCTCCCGGAAAACTGCTTTCAGTATTTCCTTCATTTGGAGCAGGTACAACTCCATGCCCATGAAGGACAGGTGTACGCCGTCACCCCTGAAAAACTCCTGATCCTCGAATCGAAGGTCCCCATGTTCCAAAACAGTTATGCCCTGCACCCCTCAAAAGAACTTCATTTCTTTATTGATTTTCCTACAGGCTTTCTCTATAGCCCCTGGCTTCTGCACGCCTCTCCATATTCTTCATGGCACAAAATCCGTCCATACTAAATGACACTCGTACCACTGTCAATGAATTTCCAACAAGTCCGCCTTCATACTTTTGAGCACATTCAACCCTGTCCTCTGCACCAAGTCATTCTCCCCTAAATGTAATAATAGTGCGTCAGGGAAAAAACCCCTCCCCTTTACCGTCTGTAATGTCACCAACAGCTGCCCCCATTGCATCCCTCCTTTACAAACCCAGCGAACCTCATATCTGTCCCTGTCCAACCCTAAATTTTCACCAATTGCCGTCTGTCCCGCTTGTCTTTGGGCCCACTTGACAAATGAGTGCCCGACGACCCATATTAACAGGAACTGCATCTCCGGCCCGGCACCGAACCTGCAGCGGGAGAAAAACAGGTTACTTAATTCGTCCGCCACCCGAGAACCCCCTTGACTGACGTATCATTTGTAAACGTCTGACTTCCACCTCCCCAGGTGCATTATCCTCCCAGAACCCATCCCCTACAGCCCACCTCGGACACCAGGCCGATGAGAAACGAGTGCATGCCAAATTGGGATGCGTCCTTACCCACATGCCTCAAAGCCTCTCGCAAAACTGCCAGGAGATGATGCGCAGATACCCTTGTCCCATTCCTGTGACAAAAAACTTCCCTCCCTGCGGAAGAATTATACTCTTTTAGCTCCCGTCTCAACTGTACAGGACAAATCACCGCCACCAGATAGGCTGCCATCACCACTTGCACCCCCAACCCTTGCTGATTTCTTTGAACTATGAATCAATGCTGATACCGTGTGCCCCCTGAAAAGCATGTCGTCCCATCTCAACCCTGATTTCTTTGCAGCACCCAAGAGCTCCGTAACTCTAAATGCTCCAAAAAACATCCAAGACATTAACGTTTGAAACAGCAGGGTCTCTGCTGCATCATAGCAAACGGCCTGAAGAGCGCAAATAACCTCTTACAGCAATGCCAAAGACAAAGTCTGTCTTGCCCCTCTACGCTTCCCTTCTTTCGCCCAGTACTCCAAGATCCTCTGGCCCAGTTCCCCCGCTGATGGTGAGTACCCCCAGAAATATTTTCCCAACAAAGCAATGCCTGACAATTTGCCAGAGATGGTGATCCACGACTGTTGTCTCTCCACCAACTCCATAATAAAACAACCACATCTTCCAATCTGTCCTTCCCATGTGGACGCCAACACGCTCCCGAACGACTGAACTCCCACCATTGCCTCACATACACTTGTCGTGTAGATGGGGCCAACAAATTCATCACCATCCGCAGCATCCTCTCTCTCCTACTGCCCATAAGGCCTTGGGCATCCTTGTCCTGGACAGGGGATCGCCCGCAACCAGCCCATGGAATCTCTGCCACTGTGAACGAGACAAAGAATCCGCAATGTCATTGTTCACACCTGGTACGTCTGGCTTTAAATTTAATGTCGCGGCGCAAACAGTGTAGGCCGAAAACTCGCAGCAATTGCGTTTCTTGAGCCGATTGCCTGTTGACTACATGTACCACCGCCAGATTATCCACTCTGAAGAACACTTTTTGGTGTTCCAGCAAGTGACCCCATATGCACACGGCAACCACCAGAGGGAACAATTCAAGAAACACGATTCTCCGTCCCCCTCACATCCAGGATGCAGGCCAAACCCCTGTGCAGTACCTCCCCTGCCAGTACAACATGAAACCAGAACCACCTGCCGCATCTGAGAAAATCGGAACATCTCATTCATATACCTGCCAAGACCGTTGGGGAATCCCATTGAATTGTTCGAGAAAAACGCACCACATCCTCAAATCCTGTCTCACCCCGGCCCGCAACCTCACATGATGATGCAGTAACTGTCTCCCTGCCAAAACCATTCCCAACCGCCTGCAGAATGTCCGCCCGCTCTCACTACTCTACAAGCACAAGTAAGGTGGCCCAACAGCCCCTGAATGTCTCTAACTGTGACTTTGTTCCGTCGTACCATGTCTGAAATCGTAGTGATCATATTTGTCCTCTTCTCACTTGGCAACCGTGTCGTATCCAGCTCAATACCTACAAACGTTAAGGCCGTACAGGGCCCTACCTTCATCTCAGGGGCCAGGGGCACACCCAGATCCCCCATGATGTCCTGAAACTGCCGAAGGATGACTGCACAATGGTCTGATCCCACCGGCGCCACAAAAAATAAGTCGTCCAAATAATGCGTCACCGCCCTGTGTCCTGTGACGCATAAAAAAATCCATTGCTAACAGGTGCTGAAGCACTCAAACAAAGAGCATGAGATAGAACAGCCCATGGGCAATGCTTTGTCAACATACCATTGACCCTGAAATTGAATTCCCAACAGTTCAAAATCGGCCGGACTGACCGGAAGCAGACGAAAGGCAGACTTGATGTCTGTCTTAGCCATTAGTGCTCCCCTTCCAAAAGCCTCAACCATGTCAATTGCTACATCCACCGATGCATAGGACACCTTCTTAATTTCTTTTGGAATGAAATCATTGACAGATGACCCTTCCGGCCACGACAAATGGTGAATCAGTCGAAATTGGCCTGCCTCCTTCTTAGGAACCACTCCAATGGGGGACACCATAAGATTATCGAGCAGCCAATCCGCAAAAGGGCTTTCCATCTGGCCCTCCGCGAATTCCTTGTCTAGTTTTTGCTGTCCAATTGCCTCACATCCTTTTACAGATTTCAAATTGTCTGCCCAACGCCGCATGCACGGACCCGTATAAGCCAGTCTAAAACCTTCTGAGAAACCTTGTAACAACACCTGTGCAGCCGCTTGGTCATCATACAGTTCGAGCCAGAAACGCAATCTGTCCAACTTAACCGGAGTATGAGCTTTTCCCCAAAGGACCTTGAACTCCTCTGTATATGCTGAAACCTGTATTCCCTGAACTGCCTCCACCTGCAGATTGTCCCTGCACTGATTGCCCCTGTCCTGATCCTGACGTCCCTGGGTTCGCGGAGGAATAACAGTGGATAAGTGCGTGCCTCCCCCCTCCACAGCGCTAGCACTCGCGTCTGAACTTACAATATTCACGGGTGCACAAACCCTTGTTATAGTCCCAGCAGGCACCTGATTTAACAGTCCCAGTCCCTGAGACCATTGTTCCCTTTGCATTTGTACCTGCCCCACCCTGGGTGGGGCACTCTCAAAAGGGCCGATATGTGATGGGCAGCCCACTAGCGGTGAAGACTGTTTTCCCAAATTTGGACGGGCCCATTGTGTGCTGCCACAAGTCTGTATCAATTACCCACACCTCACATCATCATCTGCTTCCATCCGTGCCCGGAATTCCTCATCATATTGAACCCAGGCGTAGCCCCTGTAATTTAATTGAGTCTTCCGAATGACATCCATATATTTCAAGAGGATGACCGCCCTCTCCGGAAAACATTCACAATAAACACTAGCATAAATTAAATACGCTGCCGTCCAATTTTCAATATAGACTTGCACCCTTGGCCTCTTGGCCAGCTCATACTTTTTTCCTAGGAACCTTCTTTGGACCGAACCTCCCTGTGCAATAACTTTAGCATCTCCACATACTCACCTCGCCAGATCTTTTCCTTAGTAGCTAACATCAGATGAGCTCCTAAGGGTTTGGCAGTGCCCATATATGGACATTTTTTAGCTGCCCCCTTTTACCGTAGTACCTGCCCCTTTCTTCTTCTCTCCCTCCCGCGAAAGAACATCACCCTGATCCCCGACCATGTCCGGCCCAACCCCAACGTCCGCCACATAAACCCCTTTGTGGAGTCGCTCCTTTACCACGTCTACTTTTGCTTCCACTGCCACTGAAACCACCAAATTAAGGGCCATACCCCCCCTTCTTACCTGGTGTCAGAGACCGGGGCCACTCCTGAACCCTCTGTCTTGCTGCTGGAGCTCTGCTCTACGTCTGTTCTACCTACAATGACTTAGCAAAAGCATTAGACCCCCCGTCTCCCCACCATTCCTCCTCCAAGTCCTCCCTCAACTCCCCCTCCTCCATACTATCCTCATCATAGTCAAGCTCATCCATGACGTCCACCAATTCGCCAGGCAGGGCGCCTCCCGAGTCCCTTGCCCGCTCCCCTGCAGTGCATCTGGGGTGTAAAAGCATCTTACCCCCTGAGCCCACAAACCACTCCTGATCATCCATACCAGGTCGCCGTTCTTCCAAGGCTGCCACAACAGGGGGTGCAACACCCACTCCGCCGCGCTGCCCCTTCCAAAAAACCATGGCCCTGCAGTCTTGCTCCGTTGCCTCTCTCCTCGCCACCATCCGGCTGGCCGCTCTGGGCCCTGCCTTCCCTTCTTCCTGGGGTCTATGGGCCTCCCTGGACCCGCCACGACTGCTTGCCGCCCTGCCGAAAATGCCAGAGAGTGCCGATTATACCTATTTCTGAGCCTCTAATGCCTCCTTTGCTTGTCCCCTCCCCCGCTGCCACCCTGTCGTCTTCCCCTTCCCCTTGGATGTCTCTGTCCTTAGTAAACTAACCTTCGCTGTCCACTATTCCCTCCTCCATGTCCCGCCCCCGGGCGTAAGTACGCCGGGAGGAGCACCTTCAGGGTAATGCCATCCTCCTCCACCTCACCCCTGCACACTCGTACTCATCACTCCATTCCCACCCAGAATGTTCTAGAATGGCAGCACCCAACCTGGTCCCTTCTGACTCAGAAGAGGGGCTATCAGACCTCTCCCAACCCCCCCTACTGTCTGAGAACCCCCTGGGCAAACCTCCCCCTCCCTGTGCCCCTGTTCCACAACTTGCACCGGTTCTCCTCTTCCCTGGGCCCCAGGACCTGATGCTGCATAAATTGCTGGAGTCCTGTTACCACAGTGAGGGACTCCCTTACTGCTGCCGCCTGTCCCTCTTCGTGGTTCCTGGCCCCACCCTCCACCTGCTGTGCACCAGGGTAATTCCCCGACCTGCCCTCCGCTCACTGCGCGAGACCGAGCCCACCTTGGCTCCCCACCCCGCCCTCTGCCATCGCCGGGATTCCGAGCCGCTCCCTGTGGCTCGGATCCCAGCCTTCTGCGTCAGCACAGCTAAGGGGCAGGTAGGTGACCGACCTCCCCGCTCTGACCCCACCTTCTTACGCACGCTCCCGCGGCCCCTCACACTCACCGCAGTCTTCCGAGGGGAAACGCGGTGCGGAGGCGAGCAGGCCAGAACAGCCCCCGCCACCCCGCTCGGCGCACGCCTGGCCGGTTGTAATGGGCCCGAACTTCGCCTCTCACCAGATCCAGGCGGCCTGCCTCCTTCAACAGCCAGAGTGCCTCCTGCACCTTTCCGTCCACCATCAAGCTGTCGCACACTCGTTGGCCACTACCGGTAGGCCTAACACCCTTTTTTTTTTCTCTTTAAACCACTTAAAGCCTACCTTCCTGGCGCACAGTAAACCACACAAACTTTGCTAACAGCTAAACCGAACTGCTCTCTAACTACCCAACAAACGCTACGCTACAGGCACCTGAAAGCTATACTGCTGAAAAGCTACTCGTGCTAACCGGCCGCCGTGCCACACAAAATGGTGGCTTCCCTCTAAGATGGCCGCTTGTAATATTACCCCCCGCACCCCACAAAGTGCCCAAACGGCACCCGTGGGCTGCACCACCTCCCCAAATATCCAGAGGGGGATTGCCGAGGACCTCCTCGGGCACCGGCACCTTTTTATTTACAAATTAAGCACTGCACAGGTGGTTACACTGGTGGGCATCCAAGAGAGACACCTCTACACCACAACAGTGACAGCACAATTTGATATCCATTTTGCGTTTTAGACTCAAAAAGTCATGTTTTCCCTGTTTTGCATAACTCCTTATTTTGTTACTGCTGAAAATAAAAAGAAATTAGCATCTTGCAAAACGTTTACTTAAGTCATCATACCGCCATGAAGCACAGAAGCAATCTAATTCCACCAGATACCGTACATACACACATTGCAATTGCACACAATCATCCTGTCAGTTCACTCAGTGTACCTAACCCCTATTGCATCATTGAGATGAGGGAACATCCCTTCACACAGTGCTGTTGCAAATTGCCCTCCCAGGTAAGTGTTATTAGGAAAGGTGCAGCAAAAGTGTTTGTAATCTTCTGTAATTGTGAAGGGCGAGGGGAGCTTGAAAAGCAAGGCATAACTACCCACGGTGGTCCTGTATAGTTTCTGTAATTCGACACCTGATGATCCTGTTCGATGTGATCACTTCCTGTTTTGCTATTGTGGAGTTACGGAGTGCATTGTCACACAGAGTCCCATTCTCCTCCCATGTGTACAACTTATTGATTTTGGACATTGACTATACAGATACATAATGAAGAGCTAAGGGACTGATTTACTGCTATTGTTACTGTAACGACATATGCTTTGTTTTTCATATACTCAAACAGTAGTTATATTACCACAACTGAACTAAACAGGAAACTGAAATCTTTATTTTGTACAAATGGGACATTTTCTTCCAATGTTAGGTTTACTTTTATTAAAGGTGTCTTGTGCTCATTCCAATAATAATCCTTTCCCGGTCCAAAAACCGGCATTTTCAGGTAATTGTAAGTAACGATAAAATGTGCACAAAACAGCAACTTCACAACTCTTTTTATTGGCAGAGAAACACATCTGTCCGAGAACCAATTTTAGTCTGCCAATTTGATTTAGTAAGGGATGGCATAATGCTGTGCTTTTTAAATTTACACCCCTGTGACACTGCTGCAATGAAAAGGAATTCCAAGTGAAATGATCCTTGTAAGAATCAGTATCTAATTCCACAGTATGTTGTTTTTTACTGCCCGGGGAAGGTCAGTAGATAGAGACCAATAATTAATGACTGAAATGACTCCTATCATTCAGCTGGGAAAATAAATCCATACATAATGAAAAAGGTTGGTTAACTTGTCTACCTGGTCATCTATCTATCTATCTATCTATCTATCTATCTATCTATCTATCTATCTATCTATCTATCTATCTATCTATCTATCTATCTATCTATCTATCTATCTGTCTGTCTGTCTGTCTGTCTGTCTGTCTGTCTGTCTGTCTGTCTGTCTGTCTATCTATCTATCTATCTATCTATCTTTTAGTTTCTACATTACCAAATACTGACACACCTACCTATCCAGAAATACCTCTGTACCTGCCAATCTGTTAATGTCTCTCTATCCTTTCACTTAGGTTTAAAATGGAAAACCTGCATTTAAACCACACTGAAGTGCACTTAAAAATCATAGGTTGAAGTCACATTTATGTTTTCAAGCAAATCTGAAAACATTTTCAACAATAAACATAAAGAAGCAGTCTGTCCTTGATGCCGCAATTCAAACCCACTGATGATCACTTCAATGATGTCACTGTACAGGCCACCTTTGTCATGCTGCAGTAAGTGGTTTGCAAGGATCCATCATGCCACATTTCGTGCCTTATTACAAGTGTGGCGGTCTACAGACCGACACAGTCGGGATGACGGTCTGGACTGCTGCCATTGTGGCAGTCCAACCCCCACATTACAATCCTAGCAGTTGGACCGCCAGCTCCATCTGGCGGTGGTGGAGGTCCTAATCTGCCAGGGCAGCACTGCCCTTGGGATTACGACCTCCTTCTCCGCCAGCAGTTTCATGGTGCTGTTACCTCCGTGAAAAGGCTGGCAACAAGAACAGGTGCAGGGGGCCTCAGAGGGCCCCTGCACCACCCATGCACTGGGCATGGGCAGTGCAGGGTCCCCCCTGCCCAGCACTCTTGCAATGCTCACTGTCTGCTCTGCGGACAGTGAACATTGCGAGGGTGCTGGTGCACCCTGCTTGCTACAGCATTACCGCTGGCTCGATTACGATCCGGAGACAATGCTGTAGCATGTTTCCCGCTACGCCAGCAACTGGAAATAGCTCTGGCAGGGAGGTTGCGACGTAGGTGGTGGCAACCTGTCAGGAGTTCGGGGAGGACAAACTTTTCCATCCGCCAAACTCATAAGGGGGCCCTTCATGTTTTCCTTCTTAACATTCCCATGTTTTAAGTCTACTGATAGGTTCACCCCATGTACAGGAATAGGTTGGAATAGTTTGCCCAGAGGGGCAGTACTTGATTCTGCTGAAGAAGTGGGTTCACACAAAGTGGAAGGTTCTGACAGCATGGGTGACTCCAATCTCCACATTCAAACCATGCTATGACTAAGGATTGGGGGCAGCTAATTACTAGCCTTGGGTTACAGATCTTTATACATTTCCCACACGCAGATAAGGCTGAATAGAGGCCTTCTTTAGTAGTCTCTCATAACTGGGGTCCCTGGCTCCCCTTCATAGTGTGAGACTTGCATGTGCAGTATTTTGTGGAGTGGATGATGGGCTGGATTTGACCAAATTCCAATGTTATACAATATAGGACTCTCTACCCTTTACGTATCCATGAAATGCTTAATCCGCTCTCTCCTGTTTGCACAAAGAATTGAGGCCAAATTATTGCTTACTTGGCTTGGATCCCTGAAGTTTTGAATGGATTAGGGAAAGGTACATTTTGCTCACTATACTGGATCAGTCCAGTATGGCCTGCCCAGGCTGTGGCTAAGGGAAATTTGAAGGGTATCACACAAAGGAGCTATCTTGACTTCACATCCTTATTCCCCGTGCTCAGCTTTTGAAGAAGAGAACTTAAGCCCAATAGTAGTCCATGAAGAGCTGGAAGGTAATAGCATATACATTCCTGGTAGTGTTATGTGGTGTGTGCCATTACCTGAAATCGGAAACACCTAGCACATTATAAACGTTCATTAACTAGAGATTGAATTGCACCTGAAAAGAGGTGTATTTTCCAAAAATATATATTTTCATTTAAGTTTCAACAAGTCCATACAATGCCACATTCATCTTGGCATTCCATTTTCTGAGATCTCCCAACTTTAAAGTCTACTCTGCCATTCATTTGATACATTCCCTCTTTCCTCCCCTTTTCATCTCCCAACCAATCATGGGCTAACACTGACATTCATCTATTGCTGCCATGGTCCCTGGAACTTTTCCTATTGTTTGGGGTTCCCCTTCCTCTGGAGGCCTGTTTGAAAATGGTGTATTTGAAACTGATTGGTTATCCCTAAAATTTCAAGGCTAAACCTTTTCTGAATGGCTGGTTGCCTTGATTTCAACTGCCACTGTATTTGATTATAAGCAGTCAGACAGATTACTCCGCTCTTGAGGAAAGGTAACAGCATTTATTTCCATCAAGAATTTGCTAAGAAAACAGTAGAAGTCCAAAAATAATTTTCTCTTCTTAGACCTCATATTAAGGAAGCTGGATAAAATTATGGACTATTGGCCTGAGCTAGAGTTTGGCTGAGGGAGTATTTCGGTCACAAACATGACGGATATCCTGTCCACCATATTACAATTCCATTGTAGTCTTTGGAAATTGCGATACAGATATCCATCACTTTCGTGACGGAGTAACCACTCTGCCAAACTCTAAATCAGGCCCTATATGTTCCTGCTACCATGAAGATTTGATTGCTTATTTCGACCTGCATACACCATACCTGGCGTAAGCCCAAGACTCTGATGATTTATAACCATGATAATTTAACATATATTTAACTAATATGCATTTCTGCTTGTGTTTCCTTTTATTCTACTTATAAATACTTACATTGCAGGTACTCTGTTGTGGTTTGTCTATTTCATATGGGCTTACTGTGTTTCACATTAACTACACTTGAAACAGAGAAAGAGAAGTTGGTAATTGCATAATGGGAAATATGGATTCTGGTTATAATCTTAAGCTTACACCTTTCAAAGTTAAAGGTTCACAGTATCTAGTTAAAATAAGAATGATAAGGGAAAACATTGTTAGAAAAACTGATTTTGGTTTACAGATGATAGAATATTATCTTCAATGAGTACAGATTACGCAGAAAATATTATTTTGTTAAGTGCTATAGGAAGGAAACATAGAGTCGTTTAATTTTGCTAAAAAATTAAATGTTCACATTTTACTGCAACATAGTGATATGCAGATATTAGATTTATATAGCTTCGATGTTACAAGTATTTTTTATATTTAGTTAATTTACATGCACTAAGAAATGATGATTCTATATTTTGGAAAATAGCCCTACAGAAATAATTTATATTTGAAATGTGCCATGAAGTGAGTGATGAATTTATTTCAAAAGTAATACAGCATTTTGATTTACTTTCAAAGGTCAATATTCAGACCTTCTAAAGGATGTATGTTATTTAAAGATTTTTGTCAACAGTACCAAGCCTGCAGACAGTTGGTGATTGCACTTTCCTACAACTAAAGAATTGACTTTTTATTCTAGGTTCCGTTCTTCAAATTCAAGAATTGACTACCTTTTATTCTCACAAAATACGTGTAACTTAATTTCAAATTTTAAAATAGAACTAATAGATATTTCAGATCGAGTCTTGATTTCTAGTGCTATCACTTGAAAGTATCTCTTAATTCACCATCCCAGGAGCAGAATGATGCAAACATTGTCCTAAAGGAAGATGAGAAAGCTAAACTCCTAACTCATATGAAATATATGAGAGGCATGCCTTTTCATTGGCAATAAGCCTGTAGACACATCAAGGAATATTTACTAGGATGATTTTTAAGGCCTTTACATCTGGCATTTCCATGCCTATTTTGTCCACTGTGAGCAGGAATTTTAAAAATAAAATGTTAGAATTCCCTAATGAAATTGCTACACATAAGGGATCATTTATTTCTTCAAGGGGCAATAAATATGAATTTAAATTACAAAACATACACTATGAATTCAATAAAATGTTCAGTAAAAGGGAACGAGAACAGTTGTCCAATGACAAAGCTATGTATTATTACAATGCTAATCTGTCTGGTAAACTAGTAGCCAATTATTTACATACAGAGAAAGCCAAAAACCAAAATGATGGTATACAATCGTCACAAGGCAAATTCTGAACTATTTCATAAGACATTATTATTCATTGTTATTTTTCAATGTCCATTAATATGATAAGCTTATACCTGCTTTAAAAAATTATAGATAAGTAGATGACTTTTTGTTATCTTGTGAATTATCTACAGTTAAGTTATATGCTTGTACATGATTGGAGCATCCATTTACTTTGGGAGAGATTGCTAAATCTATCAAGCTACTTAATTCTGGTCAATCTCTTGGTCCAGATGGCATTCCTGCAGAATTTTAAAAGGAGGTTTCCCATCAATTATCCCCACATCTGTTCACTTTGAATAAGGAATTTCAAAAGAATGTCTGTAGGGTGGGACAATTTAGAGATGCATTAATTGAAGTTATTCCCAAACTACACAATGATCCTATTTTGCATCTTTCCTAAATCCTGATTATAAAATATATCTGAAAGTTTCAGCAAGTAAAATATTTAAAGTTCCCCCTTTAATAAAAACACAATAAGAAAACTGGATTTATTAAAGGAAGTCTTCTTCATATATAACAAGAATAAGTTAACACATATTATCAGATTGTAAACCTTATAAATCCCACTTAGCTGATGAATATAAATGCTGAGAAAACTTTTGATAAAATTAATGGTCAACTGTTAGTTAAATCTATTCATTTTAGGTCGAGCGTTAGCTTTCGGCCTGGTGTATACTTTTAGTATACTTATATTGTGAGTTAAAGCAATTTCATTTGTCGATTTCCCTGTCTTTTAAAAATTCTTCCTCGCTAGTGGTCAGTTCTGTCTTTTTTCCCTCCTTCTTCTGTTTGAGAGCAGGACTTAGGGCCAGATGTAGCAAAGGTTTTTACCCATTATGTGTCTATGGGAAAAAGTGTTCGTACATATGGTCCTTAGTTCTGTATTCTTCCACTTTGGTTTCTTTATCTCTTGCTGTGACTGACTATTTTTTACATTTCTTTTCTACTCCCCTTTCACTGTGCTGTTTAGGCTGCTAGCTGCCTCCGTTTTGTTGCAGCATTACGTTCCACCTCCTCCCAAGCTGACATTTGTTTAGGCTTTATTCTAGTGCTGTCCTCTACCCTGCTCCTGAAATAAACTTATTTTACTAGACAAAGGCTTCTTAAACAAGCCTATTTTACTAAATAACCACCACATGCCCTTCCATCACATCATAGAGAGTCCCTCACAGAGAGTCTCTCTGTCTAGGGCCCGTCCCTGCCATCACTCACCACATAACACACAGGGCATTGCTTATATCGTTTATGGGGCCATAAATCTTCTCAAGCTGCTCTGCTAACTTCATTAGAGCTTTTTTTTGTGCGTGGGCGCTGTTGTCAAAAGATGACAATTAACGTTCAAAATGTGTGAAAGCTATTGCATTGCAAATGCTTGTGTTTCAGCTGCTCGTTTTTTTGGATGTTTAATATTTGTACTGAGTTTCCATTACATTTTAATCCACAACAGGAACGTACTTTAAGAGGTTTGTTAGTGTTAAAATTGTGGTGACTTTCTGGGTGCCTTTATGTTGCATTTTCTTTTATTCTAAAAACACAACACGTGTGATTTCTTTTTTTTGCCTCATTTAATGGTAGAAACGCTCATTTTATTTCACAAAAGGAGCTTTCTTTCACAAACATTGCTATTATTGAGTTCAATTTGTAGTTTTTACCTTTACATTTTCAGTCTTTCCGTCTTGACACACACTGGTGCCTTGCAATGCTTTTATTTAACTTTGGAAAACAAGAAAACTTAAAATGGATTAGTTAACATTTAAATAAAAAACAAATGCTATGTTTCCTTTAACTTGCTGCTTCAGTGATATTTACTTATTTATTGGTGAAAATGCATAAGTGAACAAGCCAACTCAGGCCAACATTACCTTTTACAAGCATGCAACTATTGTCACAACATTTTACTAAGTACACATGTAATTAGGGGTCCTCCATCAAAAGGACTGGTCACCAACAGGCACACCGATGCTATCATTTGTTGCTGATAAAAACATTCCCTCAAGGAATCAATTTGTCGGTCTGGTCGGAAGCCCTTTGTTCATTTTCTAGTTGCCATCTTTTGTCAGTGTGAACTCAGATAAAGTGATTCTAAACACATCCTGCTCCAGTTCACACTTCTTGGCGAAAAACCTCCCTCTCGGCTGCATTCTTTCCATGATACATTTTTATTTTCATTAATTAATGGAAAAACACAGAAATTCAAATTAAAAAAAACATGATACTTTTCATTAGATTTGCTGTCTCCGGTGCTATTTAATAATTTATTGAGAAAAATGCGTACCAGTTTGGTGAACTATATTGCAAAAAAAAACTCTACTTGGAAATTTTAACCACTTTTCTAAATAAAGCTTCATTTCACACGTTTTGTCTTTCTCTTTATATTTGATTTTTTATTTACATTTAGATTCTCTGCGAAAAACCTGGGTGTATTAAAGAAATACCCCTAAAAAACGTGCATTAGGTGCCTTCCTGTTGCTTCTTTTTATTTTAGGAAATACACTATGGCCCTCATTCTGACCCTGGCGGTCTTTGACCGCCAGGGCGGAGGACCGCGGGAGCACCGCCGACAAGCCGGCGGTGCTCCAATGGGGATTCCGACCGCGGCGGTAAAGCCGCGGTCGGACCGGCACCACTGGCGGGGTCCCGCCAGTGTACCGCGGCCCCATTGAATCCTCCGCGGCGGCGCAGCTTGCTGCACCGCCGCGGGGATTCTGACCCCCCCTACCGCCATCCAGATCCCGGCGGTCGGACCGCCGAGATCCGGATGGCGGTAGGGGGGGTCGCGGGGCCCCTGGGGGCCCCTGCAGTGCCCATGCCACTGGCATGGGCATTGCAGGGGCCCCCGTAAGAGGGCCCCTACATGTATTTCACTGTCTGCTGCGCAGACAGTGAAATACGCGACGGGTGCAACTGCACCCGTCGCACAGCTTCCACTCCGCCGGCTCGATTCCGAGCCGGCTTCATCGTGGAAGCCTCTTTCCCGCTGGGCTGGCTGGCGGTCTGAAGGAGACCGCCCGCCAGCCCAGCGGGAAAGTCAGAATTACCGCCGCGGTCTTTCGACCGCGGAACGGTAACCTGACGGCGGGACTTTGGCGGGCGGCCTCCGCCGCCCGCCAAGGTCAGAATGAGGGCCTATATGTTTGTTTTGATTTGCTGTTTTTTTGGATCATTTAATTTTGTAGTAGGGGCTTTCCTTTTAATCCATGAGAGGAACGCTCTTTCACAAACATTGCTATCATGGAGTTTAATTTGTTGTTTTTACCTCTTTATTTGCAGTCGCCCTTCACAACAGACTCGGGTGCCTTCACATAGCTTTTATTTAACTTTTTACTCTCTTTCTGTCTTTGTCCATTCTCTTTCTCACCTGTCTGTCTCTCTCTTGCTCTCCCTCCTCTTTCTCTCTCTCCCTCCTCCCTTTCTTTCTCTCCCTCTCTCAGTCTCTCTTTCTCTCTCTCTCTGTCTCTTTCTCTTTCTATCTCTCTTCCTTCCTCTCTCTCTCCTGTCTATCTTTCCCTCATTTTCTTTCTCACTCATTTTGTCTATTTCTATTTCTCTGTCTTTCTCCTTCCTCTCTCGTTCTCACTCCCTCCTCTCTCTCTTTCTTTTCTCTATCGCTATTTCTCTCTTTATTTCTCTCTCCCTTTCTTTCTAGCTCTCTTTTTATATTTCACTACAACTCACTCTTTCTCTCTTTCTCTCAATTTTCTCTATCTGTCTCTCTCTCTCTACCTTCTCTAACTTTCTCTCTCCCTCTCTTCCTCTTCCTTTATATATCTCCCCCTCCTTTCTCTCTCCATCCTCTCTCTTTCCCACTCTCTCTTTTTCTGTTTTTCTCTTTTTCTTTCTCTTTTTCTCTATTTCTATCCCCTATTCTCTCTCACCCTCACTCTCACTTCCCTCGCTCTCTGTTTCTCTCTCTCTGTTCCCATCAATCTCTCTTCTCTGTCTTTCTCTCATTTTTTTTCTCTCTCTCTCGCTCTTTATCTCAATCTCATTCTTTCTCTCTCTTTCTCTCTCTCTCCTATCTTCCTCTCTCTTTCTTTCTCTCTCACCCCCACTTTGTCTCTCTAGTTCTATTTCTCTATCTCTTTACTTTCTCTCTTTTTCTCTCTCCCTTCTCTCTTTCTCTCTCTTTATTTCTATCTCTTTTCTCTATCTCTCTTTCGAAATTTCATTCTAACTCTTTCTCTCTCTCTCTCACTTTCTCTCTCTTTTTTATCTCAATCTCTTTCTCCCTTCTCTCTCTTTTTTTACTCTCATTCCTATCTCTTTCTCTTTCATCCTCTCACTTTCTTCTCTCTCTTTTCTGTTTGTTTCTCTCCTTCTCTCTCTCTCACTCCTCTCTCTTTCCCTCTCTCTGTATCTCTTTATTCTCTCTTTCTTTCTACAGGGAGTGCAGAATTATTAGGCAAATGAGTATTTTGACCACATCATCCTCTTTATGCATGTTGTCTTACTCCAAGCTGTATAGGCTCGAAAACCTACTACCAATTAAGCATATTAGGTGATGTGCATCTCTGTAATGAGAAGGGGTGTGGTCTAATGACATCAACACCCTATATCAGGTGTGCATAATTATTAGGCAACTTCCTTTCCTTTGGCAAAATGGGTCAAAAGAAGGACTTGACAGGCTCAGAAAAGTCAAAAATAGTGAGATATCTTGCAGAGGGATGCAGCACTCTTAAAATTGCAAAGCTTCTGAAGCGTGATCATCGAACAATCAAGCGTTTCATTCAAAATAGTCAACAGGGTCGCAAGAAGCGTGTGGAAAAACCAAGGCGCAAAATAACTGCCCATGAATTGAGAAAAGTCAAGCGTGCAGCTGCCACAATGCCACTTGCCACCAGTTTGGCCATATTTCAGAGCTGCAACATCACTGGAGTGCCCAAAAGCACAAGGTGTGCAATACTCAGAGACATGGCCAAGGTAAGAAAGGCTGAAAGACGACCACCACTGAACAAGACACACAAGCTGAAACGTCAAGACTGGGCCAAGAAATATCTCAAGACTGATTTTTCTAAGGTTTTATGGACTGATGAAATGAGAGTGAGTCTTGATGGGCCAGATGGATGGGCCCGTGGCTGGATTGGTCAAGGGCAGAGAGCTCCAGTCCGACTCAGACGCCAGCAAGGTGGAGGTGGAGTACTGGTTTGGGCTGGTATCATCAAAGATGAGCTTGTGGGGCCTTTTCGGGTTGAGGATGGAGTCAAGCTCAACTCCCAGTCCTACTGCCAGTTCCTGGAAGACACCTTCTTCAAGCAGTGGTACAGGAAGAAGTCTGCATCCTTCAAGAAAAACATGATTTTCATGCAGGACAATGCTCCATCACACGCGTCCATGTACTCCACAGCGTGGCTGGCAAGAAAGGGTATAAAAGAAGGAAATCTAATGACATGGCCTCCTTGTTCACCTGATCTGAACCCCATTGAGAACCTGTGGTCCATCATCAAATGTGAGATTTACAAGGAGGGAAAACAGTACACCTCTCTGTACAGTGTCTGGGAGGCTGTGGTTGCTGCTGCACGCAATGTTGATGGTGAACAGATCAAAACACTGACAGAATCCATGGATGGCAGGCTTTTGAGTGTCCTTGCAAAGAAAGGTGGCTATATTGGTCACTGATTTGTTTTTGTTTTGTTTTTGAATGTCAGAAATGTATATTTGTGAATGGTGAGATGTTATATTGGTTTCACTGGTAATGATAAATAATTGAAATGGGTATATATTTTTTTTTGTTAAGTTGCCTAATAATTATGCACAGTGATAGTCACCTGCACACACAGATATCCCCCTAACATAGCTAAAACTAAAAACAAACTAAAAACTACTTCCAAAAATATTCAGTTTTGATATTAATGAGTTTTTTGGGTTCATTGAGAACATGGTTGTTGTTCAATAATAAAATTAATCCTCAAAAATACAACTTGCCTAATAATTCTGCACTCCCTGTATATTTCTAACTCTCATTCTGTCACTCTCACGTTCTCTCTCTCATTCTCCCTCCTTTCTCTCTCCCTCCTTTCTCTCCCTAGTTCTCCTCCCTCTCTTTCCCTCTCAAATTCCTTTCTTCCCTTCTCTTTCTATCTCTCTATATGCTCTCTCTGTCTCCCTCTCTCTTTCTCTTTTTTTTATCTCTCTCTTCCTCCATCTCTCTGTCTCTCTACTTCCTCCCTCTCTTTCCCTGTCTCTCTAACTTTCTCTCACCCACTTCCGTTTTGTTGTGTTTCAGCTGCTTGTTTTGTTTTTTATTGTTGTCGGATTGTTCATTGTTAGGCTGTGTGCGCAAGCGCTTTGAGCTGTTGTAAGCATTGTGGGGATTTACCATGCCCATCTCAAGCCCATCACTTTTCTTCATTCCTGGGATTGCCTTTCAAAAATTACTTGATGTCATTGGTAAATGCTTGACGCTTGTCCCGCATTGAGGCTGTTTTTGTCACGCTTTTGCAGACTGCCCCTGTTGCATGGATTATTGCACAATTGGTGACATACTTCAACATGGGCAAACTATTTTTTTTCTTTCGTCTGTCCACTTCGTGCTGCATGGCGGCAATAGCGCTCACAGCAACAACAGGCACAACAGCGTGAACTCGAGCTACTGTATTGGAGTGCTGTTCACATTGTTCACAGTTACCTAATCAGAGTCATTTCTTGTGGCTTTCCCTTTAAAACACTTAAAATTGGTAAATGTTTTATATAAAACAGAAATCCTCTTAGCAAAAGTGTCTCTCCCAGCACAGCGGGAAAGACGATACTACAATGTTCACTGCACTTAGGAAAATCGCCCATGATGCCACCCCAGTTTGGACCCAGCCAGACTGATTTGCATATGGCAGGGCCCAAACTGGGGTGGCATGGTGAGCAAAAGAACGATGGATTAAACCCAGATCTGTGACTGGGGTGAGTGTTTGCATTGTTCAGCACTCCGTTCATCATCTTTTTGTGTTGCTAAAGTTGCCCTAAGTGGTATGCCCAGACGTAGGTCTCTTGCTCACTGTGCTACTGGATTCAAGCTAGTCTGGCTGATGAAGGGTGTTACCCTGAAACCAGTCCTAGGATGCTTCTTTTTGGTCCAGGGAGAACCTGGCCTGGCAGTTTGGGCTGGACTGTTCCCATGAGGAACAGGGTCAAGACTAATTTTCATATGGCTGGGTCCAAACTGGGGGGGCATGGTGAGCAAAAAAAACAATGGATTAAACCCAGATCTGTGACTGGGGGTGAGTGTTTGCATTGTTCAGCACTCCGTCCATCATCCTTTTGTGTTGCTAAAGTTGCCCTAAGTGGGAAGGGTATGCCCAGACGTGGGTCCCTTGCTCACTGTACCACTGGATTCAAGCTAGTCTGGCTGATGAAGGATGATACCCTGAAACCAGTCCCAGGATGCTTCTTTTCGGTCCAGGGAGAACCTGGCCTGGCAGTTCGGGCTGGACTGTTTCCATGAGGAACACAGTCAAGACTGATTTGCATAGGGCAGGATCCAAACTGGGGTGGCATGGTG
Source organism: Pleurodeles waltl (assembly GCF_031143425.1). Lineage (NCBI taxonomy): Eukaryota > Metazoa > Chordata > Amphibia > Caudata > Salamandridae > Pleurodeles > Pleurodeles waltl. The sequence goes on from NC_090446.1 coordinate 272,656,373, forward strand.
AGCAAAAGAACGATGGACTAAACCCAGATCTGTGACTGGTGGTGAGTGTTTGCATTGTTCAGCACTCCATCCATCATCCTTTTGTGTTGCTAAATATATGGTCACATTGTGTTACTTTTTTATTTGTGTGGTTACTCCCTCCTGGGGCTAGCTATGTAGTTAGATGACCATGTTTCTTACAAATGCTATTTTCATTGTGGTTTTCTCTAGAGACTGTTCTAAGCATTTCAGTCATATCAACATACTAAAATATTTTACAAAACAGTTTTGCTTATAACTCAGCTTGTGGTGGTTTTAGGACAATGGGACTACCTTCACAACATTGACCACAATGTGCTCCTTCTGTGTACATCATCTCCGGGTCTACACACTATGTTAGTGGGGACTCCAAAATAATAACCTCTACCACCATTCATTATCTTTTTTAAGTTCTCTCTTGGTTGGAACTTTTGTTTTACAGCTGGGAGAAGGTATGTTTTAAGGGCCTTGTTTGTAATATCATTGCAATAGGCCTGCCAGACCTAAAGATGCTCTCTAGTGGCTAAGTATATGTTTACACTGCATTACTTTCTCCTGTTTTGTTCATGGGGTAATGCCCTCTAGGGGCTAACAATATGGTTACATGACCATGTTTCTTACAAATCATATTTTTGTTACGGTGCTCTCTAGGGGCTGTTTTGAGCAATACAGTCTAATGCTATAAGTTGATTTCTGATAAAGGTTTATATGATAATTATATACGTTTTAATAATCTCTTCTTATTACAATTATGACCATGATTCAGGGCACCTTAACATCCTTATTACACAATGACTGTTTGAACACTCTTGATATGTTTGGGTGACCTTCTAGTTTACTTCTCCTCGGTGGCTGTCTTGTGTCTTTTCTTGGAGAATTGAGTCAGCCAGCCAGCAACTCTGATAGCAGGGTAGTGAAAGTGGTATTCTATTGAAATTAGCATGGCAGATTTAAATTGGGTTGCTAAATGACAACATTTTCATCTTTTGCTGCAGATGGAGGAAGAAGGTTAATTGAAGTGCTTTATTTATATGCAGGGCCACTGGAATTATATGGCAGGAAAAGAAGAAATTGTGAGGCAGGGTTGACCAATTTATGTGGCAAGAAATGTCCAGGTATTAATTTACAATGCCAATAGCTATAACTCAAGCATAAGCAAGACCTATTGCATTGCAAATTCATACCAATTTTCTAAATAGGATTAGAGCTTAACAAGCTGAGCATACTGCGAAAATTAATGTTACTAGTTTTTGGTCAAATTTTACTATCAGGCACTTGACAAGGTTGCCCTTTTTCACAGTTATTTTTTTATCAGCAATGTAACATATTTTATGTTAATTCATGAATCAAGCCTAAATAAAGGAATCACAACAAGGAATGTCAATTTAAAAACATTGGTATATGTGGATGATATTTTTTTGTTTGTTTAAGAACCATTGACTATGTTACTATATGAACTACAAATTACAGATACCTAATCAAACACTCCTGGGTACACATCCACTATCACCAAGTCTGAGTTCTTCTCTTTGAATGTGTATTGTAGTACTGAAATGACATCTATCTCTGTCATTTCATGGTGATAAATTAATTGAAAAACTTGGGGTATTTATTCTTTCTGAAACTGTTAAACATAAAGTAAATAATAATTGTGATACTATTTTATGGAAGATCAAAGAGAAAATAGTAATAAATTATCTCCACTCCACCTCACCTGGTGGTGTGGAATAGAATATGGGCAAGTAATTCTTGTACGACCAATATTACATTTAATTTCAATGATTGCTGTGGAATGTCCTACTTATTGTTTTCAACATTTGATAAACGTATCTCACATTTGAATTGGGATAATACAAAACCCAGAAAATGTTATATTACATTTACGGCCACTAGGGAAAATGGAGGTTAAGCATTACCTGATTTCTGTAAATACTATTATTCCTATTTAGTAGTTGTTGTTACTCTGTGGTTCCAGGAGAATCAATTGGATGAAAGACATAAGTGGCATACAATAGAAAGAAATCTGGTTGATCCCCTACCAGCTTCACTTTGAACTATCAGAAACAGGAACCCATGACCCGTAGGTGATTTGCATTAGCCACCCACTATTTCTATAATCTAAGAGGGATAGGGCTGAGGGTAAATGTGCATGAACAAATCCTCTTTTGTGAATCTCTGCGACAATCTGTAGTTTAGTAAAGATTACTATATTCATCATCCCATCCAATGCGGTGAGGCATTTCCACCACTTCAAATGTTGCTTGATTTAGTGTTGAAAGTTAAGAAAGTACTTAATACAGCACTCCTTGTGTGTATCTTTAACATTCCCTGTTTTTAAAAAAAAAAGGCTAATTGACATATGCCGGGACTATTGCTTAGCCCAGTGACTGGGCACCACTCACCATCAGGATCTTTCCAAGACTGGATACATTTATATTCCCAGAAAGCCTTGGCTCTTTCTTTACTAATGTCACCCAGATCACATATTGTGAACTGATGTTTTCTTATAGTCCATCTCATGTCCTTATATTTTTTAGACTGAACTAGAGAGAGATTTTTACATCCATGCAACACTCTGAAGTCTTTGGAATGCAGCATGCTTTAGTGTTACATAAATCTCCTTAAATCTTTAAAAGCAACTGATGAGATCCATCAGAGAAGGTAAGAGAAAAACTTTCAACTGCTATCATTTATGATTTTGAAGGGTGAACACATTTGTCTATGGAGCATGGCCAGAAAACATTATCTGTGGCATATTCTAAAAAACAGCTGCATATTCTCATGTAAGTTTGCAGTTCAACCTGAGGTGGCAAATAGGACTTGTGAGGGGGTGGAATTGAATTTCATAAAAGATTGGCAAGAAGGTTCATCACTTGCATATCCAACAATGCATCTGGCTAGCCGAAAGTGGTATTAGCGGTGATGGTCTAACGATGCTGAAATATATGTGCTATTATGCAAAAATATTTTACAATACGGACAAAGTAGGCAAAATCTGCACTTTACGAAACATAAGAATTATGCGAAAACGACAGTACAAAATCCTATTCATATTTCTTAGATCAAAAATAAGAAGTACAACATCACTCACTGCATTTATCTACTGCTTTGCTTAATGTTAACAAAGCAAGCTAACTGAAATACATATGATCTCTGTCCTTCTTGTCGCTTCCACGACCTGGGGCAGTTTTATTAAAGTGGTGCAATGAAGTGTGGACATCAACGTTGCTGTGCTGTGTTGCACTAGGGGGAAAGAGCACTGCAGAGTCATATCTACTAAAATATGGTGCTGTTGCTCTCTTCCCACTGATGGTGCACAAACAGGCAGCCTAGTGCAATGCACACGCCTTTGCTATAAAATGTGATGTCTAGCATTGGTTTTGAAATGTAAGGCTACTTTTCTAGTAAAGATCATATGCTTAGACTAACTATTCTGTACAATGCAGAAATCTAGAGGGATCTAAGAAATCTAAAGGTAACTAATAAATCTGTTCTTTCTGCAGAAACGCTGCCTGTAATAAAGGATTTGCCTACCCATACCTATAAGCAAGCCTTTAGATAAACAAGATGTTGTTAATTGGCGAGAAGTACCAGCAACCCCAAACTCCTATAGGTGAGTCAGTAGGATTTTGTGATTAATGGTTCACACTCTTTCCGAGGATCCAACAATTCAAATATGTGCTTTGCTCCCACCATCACCTGCCTCTCCATGCAAGTCATCTAAAATGTAAAAAAATACTTGAAAAGATCCACTAGATGGGCAAACCTTAACCTCTTAGGTAGAAAGATAGTGCTGCTGTCCACAAATGTGTTCACAATGCAAAATTCCATCCTATTGTGTTGTACATAGAGTTCACACTGTAAAACGCCTCCCTATTACATTTGTCAGAGGATTCACAAAGTAAAGCTCCTTGCTATGGTGTTTGACAAGGAGGTGACAATGCCAGACCCATTCCTATTGTACTTGAGAAATCCAGGTCAGGAGGTCAAAGGGCATTCAGAGGTCACTAGCCCCATTTGTATTAATAAGGGTCTTTTTTTGACGTCTGGTGTCCTGAAGCCTTTATATCCCTGGCCCTCAAACTAGGGACAAAGCATGTATTGTAGCCAGGCCTGAAAAGGGATCTCTGTGCTAAATCCTTCAATATTTTATTAAAGATAATATGCTGTTTTAAAGCTGTATTAAAGCCTAACCCCGTTGCATTTGTCAGAGAATTCACAATTGCTCACTACACTATTGAACAAAGAAAACACAATGTAAACTTCCTTCCTATTGTATTTGTTAAAGCATTCACAATGTAAAGCAAGTTTTGGCTGTGGGCAAACAGATCAATTTAAAACCCCTATGTAAAATGTTTGTGAGTTTGCAATTTGAATCCCCTTCCACCTGCATTGGTCAGGAGGTGACAACATGCAAAATCCAGTCATTCTATAGTTGATTTAGGATCTGTGTTAAAAATGTTGATACCAATTTTGCGCAACTGAACTACTTAGGATCAATCAATCAATCACAGACATTTATAGAGCGCGCTACTTACCCGAGGGGGGGGGGCGGGAGACTGCTACTGCTCGAGGAGCCAGGTCTTGAGGAGTCTTCTGAAGGCGAGTAGGTCTTGAGTCTGTCAGAGGTAGGTAGGGAGCGTGTTCCAGGACTTGGCGGCGAGGTAGGAGAAGGATCTGCCACCGGAGGTGGTTCGTTGGATGCGGGGGACGGTGGCGAGGGCGAGGCTCGCGGATCGTAGTTGGCGAGTCGGTGTGTAGAAGTTAAGTCTATCGTTGAGGTAGGTGGGGCCGACGTTGTGGAGTGCTTTGTGTGCGTGGGTGAGGAGCTTGAAGGTGACCCTTTTGTCGACGGGAAGCCAGTGGAGCTCTTTGAGGTGAGGGGTGATGTGGCTGTGGCGGGGTGCGTTGGTGATGAGTCGGGCTGAGGTGTTTTGGATGCGTTGGAGTCGTTGGAGGTGTTTTGCTGGGATTCCTGCATAGAGTGCGTTGCCGTAGTCCAATCTGCTGCTGACGAGGGCGTGGGTCACTGTCTTCCTGGTGTCGGTCGGGATCCACTTGTAGATCCTGCAGAGGGTGCGGAGGGTGTTGTAGCAGGAGGAGGTGACGGCGCTGACTTGTCTGTCCATGGAGAGTGCGGAGTCGAGGATGAATCCCAAGTTGCGGGCGTGGTCGGTGGGCATCGGAGCCGTTCCAAGGGTGGTGGGCCACCACGAGTCATCCCAGGTGGAGGGGGATGTCCCTAGGATGAGGATTATCAACTAATCTGTGGCAATCTGTGGCAATCCGTAATAGAAAATATTTGTCTACCTATTTTAATAACAGTGCAATGACAATCCACTTATAAAGGCCTATTAGCTTTAACATATCCTTGACCAATATATAAGTCCTATGACCTTTCCCATTATTTTTCATATTAATATACAGAACAGACATGTGACATAGCTTTTCCCAGTGAATCAGTCAGGTCTACTGCCTTGATCATTTGCTTGTCACCTTAATCATCTCAGTGCTACTTTTTTGAGTATAATCTGCGTAATACGAAGACACTTTTTTGCACAGTTTCTGCCCAATCAAATTCTACAGGGTTGAACAGCAACAGTAGTGCTACTTAAAGCATTTTTTGTGTTGCTGACATGAAGTCTGGAGAAATTTGTGCTGTCAAGCCAGACCTCATACGTTGCTATTTTTCATTTCGTTTATTTGCTATGTATCACATGGTGATTGTGAAACTGGCAGGGGCTGTCTGTATTCTTGTACATTTTTAAAGGGATAGAATACGTTGTTGATAGAAAGGCTTTTTGCTTCTTTAAATGTGATTTATTGTGTTGGTTATATCTAATATTTGGTGATCATCCGTTATTCCCCTGCAAGGTTTACTGTCATATTTCAGCAGCTGCAATTTATCAGAGACTGATTTATATTAGAGTTTCTTCTTAGGAATAGACAGATTTTGTACCAAATGAGTGTCCCTTGTTAAACAGTGAATGCTTTGCATTAATATAATGTTTATACTGAATGTATTTAAAATGACTAATGTTAAAGTGGTTATTAAACATGCTGCCAAATAACATATCAAGATGTTTTGTCAGTAACACTTCAAATTGATATTATCACAAATTGTTTTATTTTCCCCCAGATGATTTGCAGATTCTTGTCCAATGTTAAGAGCACGAAAGATGTACAAAAGAGCAGCGTTTCAGAAATTCACTATAGTTAAATGTTTGATCTAATTAATTCCCACCTTTGTGAGTCTCATTTTGTATATGTTAATTGCACATCAGCAAGATACCAGTTCAGGTCATAAGTTGCGAAAATGTTGGTCTGTCTGGCTAAGTGACTGAACAACAAGGCTAGGAGAAGCCAGAACATGTGCAATATGACAGAAGAGCCAGCTTTCTTTGACCACAAGTGACTGGAAAAGTGTAATATACTGCACTGAACTACGCAATCAGAGTAACCAATTCATATTGAAAACTAGTGAGGTCTGTGCAGAGACTATGTGAGGTCCAGTCTAGTAGGGCCTCCATTTGTCAGCAACCTTACTCCGCTGAATATGACACTACCTAACGGAGATCAACACAGATGCCATTTCAGTAGTGTCAAGGAGTGTGAGTAGTGAGGTAGAAGGTAGTGGCTGGTGTGTAGAGGCAGATAAGGCAGTACTCCGATCATTAACGGCCAAAGACCCTTAATAGTGAAAGAGTCCTCGAGCAGCAGTCTAGTGACAGGCACTGCAAAAAAAACACAGTGTCTCTGGGCTCAAATTCCAAAGCTCTTAATCATGGCTCGTTATTATGAGGGGCCATACCTGAGAACTCTGGAATTAAAACTGAAGGCAATGTGAGTTTCCCACAGTGCCTGTCAGTGGGCCCCAAAAAAAAGAAAAAGATACTTACCCACTCTCCTCCTTCTGCTCCTTGCCGTTGTCATCCAGTCAGCACAATTGCACTTCCTGGAGCACCAGGCAGCTCTCGCTCCAAATCCTGACACTGCTTTCATGCTCCAGATGGCTGGAGCGGGCTGTCTCAATGCTCCAGAAGTCACAGGGGGCCTGTGCCAGTGTAGTGTGGTTAGTTTTACGTATCCTTTGCGCATTAGCTTCAGGCTTTAGGCCTTTGTGCGCTTTGCCCTGGATGTGTTTTATTCATTTGCTGGCAGCTTAGAGCCTCTGTGCACTTTGCTCTAAATGCTTTTTATTAGGCTTCGTACTGTTAGTTTTCAAATAGCCAGTTCTACGGTGTTGTTTTTTATTCATATCACACTGTTTTGCCTACTTCAGCACTGGAGTTCTCACTCTGTGCTTCAGTCAAGGATACAGTCAGGTACATTGCCGATAGACGTGGTAGGAGTTTAGATTTGGCATTCCTTTGTAGGGACATTTTGTGATCACGATGACATGTTAGTTATAAAATCACTTCCTTGTCCCAATACACGCAAGAGGGAGATTCCGACCAGGGAACCACAACTAGACGCTGACTGCCTCGTTGCAGATGCTGAACCAGATCACAGGCCTTTGCTCAGGTATGAGGGCTGATGTCTCCCCAGTGATTCGGAAAGGCAAGCTAGAAGCTTAACATGCTGTGCTCTAAATAGAACAAGCAGAGGGAGAGTAGAAACTGTTAGGCACTATGATAGCTTTGTTCTTATGTTTTACTCTCCTGGTGACTATTTCAATCCTACTATGTTGTATTGTTCTGGTTATTGCGGCTCACGCCTTATTATCTAAAATACAGTTGTTTTATTAAAACATTATATAAAACTTATACTGTCTTTGTCATTTGTATATGAGATCATATTGTAAATGAGAGAGTTGGTTTGGATCTGAGTGACCACGAATTCCCTGAGAATTTCCAAAGATGTCATGTGCTCGGCTGCCCAATCATTTCTTCCCCGTGAGAGAAATGAGGCACTGCTAGTTAGCCAGAGCAAAAAACGGATTTAGGGTGACAGATTTCTTTACAAGTGGGTCAGACTCAGTCCCCCACACCGTTATCGATCCTGCTGCCTAGAAGTCCAGTAGTCTCATTTAGGATAATGAGAGCCCACGCGACACCAGTTCTCCCCCCAGCTGCCTAAAACAGCTGAATAGAGAGGTTACACTCTGCATGTGAGGCTGGCCGGCCAAACTGCAATGCGCAGTGTAATCTGGGGGAGCAAACACCACTCCCCTGCTGCCAGTCAGCAGCAATGCCTCGCCTCCAAACACTGCTCGATGTGGGAACAGTGAAAAAATAAAATGGTAATTCAGGTTATTACCATTTTTTTTTCACGTTTACCGTACTGGCAGCAGGGGGGGGCACTCCTCTGCCCTAATTGGAGGGGGGCCTCTGACTCTGATAGCACTAGCATGAACAGTAGGAGGAGCTGCTTTTCACAGCATCAAGCTGCAGGAATGAAAACAAAAAAAAAAGACAGATTGTGATTTCCTTTGTGAACATTTCCACAGCCTATGAGCTGACAGTGCAAAATGTGCATGACAGCAGCACAGGAAGGGAGTGTCAGGAGCCCTCCAATGAGTCATGGATTACACGTGTGAGACATGTATTTGAGTTATTCTGTGCTCACACATCCACAAGACATCACTGTGAGTAAAGAAGCCTGCTTGGAAAGCTGAAGATCTATTGGCAAACTCCTGTTGCCCTATCAGAAATTGGGGTTAAACAGGATAAATAAGAGTCAGCCATTGCCCCCTCACCTATAACTACTTCTCAAAATCAAGGTTAGCAAACTCCTCCCCTGAGCTCGCTCATGGTGCTAGCAACAGTAATTGAGAGGCGTCTATTTAAAACCCCTGTGGGGAGTTAAGTGTGGTGTGTGCCAGCCAGAATTTTTTGGGAGCTCTAGGAGTCATTATTAATAAGTCTTTGTATGTGTGTGTTAGTGTCTACGCTTGTATTACAATGTCTCTCTGCTTATGTTGGTGTTTGTCGGTGTGGGAGGTTGCAGTTGGGAGATGTGTGAGTTTGTGGAGTATGGGTAAGAAGAGTCTAAGTGTAAATGAGGTTAATATGATTGAGAGGAGTTTGAATATAAGTAAGAAGCAGGCAAGAGAGAGTGGAGTGGAGTGAGTGTGAGAGGTACTATGGAAATGTCTAAGAGGGATTTTAGTGGGAATGTAGGTGAGAGTGAAATGAGTGTGAGATGATTATGAGTGGGGCACAAGTGTGAAGGAGAGGAGTAAGAGTGTGAGTGTGAGCGTGAATAAGCAGAGTGTTCATATTCATACTGAGTGAAAATGTTGTGAGTGAGAATGTGAGAGTAGGAAGTATAAGTGATAATCTGTATAAAAGGTGTGTGTGACTGGGAGGAGTGAGAATACGAGAAAGAGGAGTGAGAGGGTAAGTAAGAGAGAGACTAAGAAGAATGTGAGTGTAAATGTATGAGTGGAGGGAAATACAATTTTGACAAGCCTTACCCGGGGAAATTTATATTAGTTATTTTAAATTAAAATAATGCACCTCATTGTGAAATGTCTGACTGGCAAACTGATGTTTTAGGCAACATGATTAGCTTTATGAAATGACTTCAAAGCTAATATTTGCAAGATTAGTAATGATAAATTGTGATACTTATTGCTGATTTTAGTTATATGCTGCCAGAAGACAATTAATCTTAATACAGTTATTTCATGACCTGTGGCAGTAGTTCATCGGATATACTGATTAACCTTTCGATAATATTATCACTACTGCTGTCTTAGGCCTGACCATGTACAATTGGTGTCTTTTTTCATAAGGTCTATGTACCTTAGCAGCAACATTGCTGCATAAGGTTGTAGGATATGTCTGGCTCTGTTGGCTTTGGCTTTGATTGTGATATTTGTTCTTCATTTGATTTGACACTCTCCCTTTAATAAGTAGAGATTAATTTATATCATATGATTGAAACTCCATACCGAAGAGGAGGGCTGTCAAAAAGAAGTGAAAAAACATGCTATGTACACATTGAAAACAATGATGGGTCATGTGATGTTGTAGAACAGGGTTTTTTTAAATGTGCAGGAACATCCACTATTTTGCCACTATACTTTCAATGTGTTCCTAGTGGTGAGCCCCACCAACTTCTGACGGGGATAGGGGTAGCGCTTGCCGGATATAACACACATTTTCCGAAAGTTTTATAGACCATTCAGATTTAAATGATTTTTAGCTGATTATGTGACAATGGCACTGTAAAATGCACTATTTATTCCTGATCTCCCTGATGTTCTGCATGGCCTCCAAAGGAATCCTATATCGATTACACCACATTCTAAACCTGGTAACTCCCTGCTATGATATAGCAACAGTTGATAGCTAAAACCGACACCCAATGCTGCTACCTCATAAGGCCCTTCCAGGCCAGGCTGACAGTGCTCCCAGACAGCCTGTCAGTGCAGTGCTACTTGTCTGCTTTGACTGAAAGCAGAAAGCACAGGTGTAGGTGGGAGACGGAAGGCAGGGATAGTGGTGGAGGTTGGTTAACAATGGCAGATAAGGTGTGTTTTTTTTACTTGGAACCTGGGTAGAGAGGCCATATTATGGGTTGCTCCCAGATTACTGTTCTGCCCAAGCGTAGCAGTTGAAAGAAGGGGCAGATTCTTTTGGGGCCCTACATAAAATTAAATTATAGATTGGTAAAAAGTGGATGGCACAGACATATTATTGAGGTTCTGAGTGACATCATAGACAATGAGAGCTATGCGCTCATGATCTTTTTGATGTCTCTAAGACCCATCACTGAAAAATATCTCTATAATTTAATGTTACCCCACAATAACTCTGTATGTTTCTAAATTTTCTCCGGGAGAGACCACTAAACCTCTGTAATGTGTCTCAAACTTGATCACTTCACTCACTCAACCCTATTCCATTTAAGTAAGAATTTACCTACTATCGCTTTCAAAGTTCACCAGCAGCAAGAGATGGAGATTAACCAGTCGGAAGGCACTGTTTCAGTCACCGGTTTAAAACGTAATGAAAACCTTCTGAAATAATTGATGTGTCAATTTTTTATTGTAAGGTATTGCATTAAACATAGGGGCATATTTAAGAGCCCCTAGCGCTAACTTAGCACTGTCACAGCGTATTTTTTTAATGCTAGGGCAGCCCTAAAGAGGCATTTTCCCTGCATTATATTTACAAATCATCAAATCAAATCATAAACATTTATAAAGCGCGCTACTCACCCGTGCGAGTCTCAAGGCGCTCGGGGGAAGGGGTTATTGTTGCTCGAAGAGCCAGGTCTTGAGTCGTCTCCGGAATGCGGAGTGGTCCTGGGTGGTCCTGAGGTTGGTGGGGAGGGAGTTCCATGTCTTGGCTGCCAGGTAGGAGAAGGACCTCCCACCCGCCGTGGTGCGACGGATGCGAGGGAGGTTGGCGGAGCGAAGATGACGGGTGGGTGTGTAGAAACTGAGGCGGTGGTTGAGGTATTCGGGTCCCTTGTTGTGGAGGGCTTTGTGTGCGTGGGTGAGGAGCCGGAAGGTGATCCTTTTGCTGATGGGAAGCCAGTGTAGGTGTCTCAGGTGGGCGGAGATGTGGCTGTTGCGGGGTATGGTGAGGATGAGGCGGGCGGAAGCGTTTTGAATTCGCTGCAGACGTTTCTGGAGTTTAGCGGTGGTTCCTGCGTATAAGGTGTTACCGTAGTCCAGGCGGCTCATGACGAGGGCGTGGGTCACGGTCTTTCTGGTGTCGGCGGAGATCCAACGGAAGATCTTTCGGAGCATGCGGAGGGTGAGGAAGCAGGAGGATGATACGGCGTTGACTTGTTTGGTCATGGTGAGAAGTGGGTCCAGGATGAATCCGAGGTTGCGTGCGTGGTCTGAGGGGGTTGGTGCGGTGTCAAGGGCCGTGGGCCACCAGGAGTCGTCCCAGGCGGTCGGAGTGTTTCCGAGGATGAGGACTTCCGTTTTGTCTGAGATTAGTTTCAGACGGCTGAGTTTCATCCAATCTGAGACGTCTTTCATTCCATCTTGCAGGTTAGTCTTGGCGCTGGTGGGGTCCTTGGTGAGGGAAAGTATCAGCTGAGTGTCGTCAGCGTAGGAGGTGATGATGATGCTGTGTTTGCGTACGATGTCGGCGAGGAGGCTCATGTAGACATTGAAGAGAGTCGGACTGAGCGAGGAGCCTTGTGGGACGCCGCAGATGATCTCGGTGGGGTCTGAGCGGAAAGGTGGGAGGTATACTCTTTGGGAGCGGTTGGAGAGGAAGGAGGTGATCCAGTCCAGGGCCTGTCCTTGGATCCCGATGGAGCGGAGGCGGGTTATTAGGGTGCGGTGGCAGGCGGTGTCGAAGGCAGCCGAGAGGTCGAGGAGGATGAGGGCGACTGTTTCTCCGTTGTCCATCAGGGTTCTGATGTCGTCTGTGACTGAGATGAGGGCGGTTTCTGTGCTGTGATTGGCTCGGAATCCGGACTGAGAGGGGTCGAGTAGGTTGTTGTCTTCAAGGAAGTTGGTAAGTTGCTTGTTGACGGTCTTCTCTATGACTTTGGCCGGGAAGGGGAGGAGCGAGATGGGGCGGAAGTTCTTCAGGTCGCTTGGGTCCGCCGTAGGTTTCTTCAGTAGGGCGTTGACTTCAGCGTGTTTCCAGCTCTCGGGGAAGGTAGCAGAAGAAAACGAGATGTTGATGATGGTCTGGAGGTGCGGGGCGATGATGTCGTCGGCTTTGTTGAAGATGAAGTGTGGGCAGGGGTCCGAGGGGGCACCGGAGTGAATGGAGTTCATGGTGGCTTTGGTCTCTTCCGTGTTGATGTGAGTCCAGGCGTTGAGGGTGATGGTTGGGGTTGTAGGTTCTGTGGTGGTTGGCTGGGTCTGGTGTCCGAAGCTGTCGTGTAGGTCGGTGATCTTACGATGGAAGAAGGTGGCGAGGGAGTTGCAGAGGTCTTCTGAGGGCGTGATGGCGTTGGCTTTAGGGTTGGAGAGCTCTTTGACGATGTTGAAGAGTTCTCTGCCGTTGTGGCTGTTTTTGTCCAGTCTGTCTGTGAAGGAATTTCTTTTGGCGGCGCGGATCAGTTGGTGGTGTTCGCGGGTAGCATTCTTGAGGGCAGTCATGTTATCTGCGGTGTGGTCCTTGCGCCAGGCTTTCTCGAGGGTGCGGCAGTTTTTTTTTTATTCCTTAAGGGTGTCAGTGAACCAGAGAGGTTTTTTGGTGTTGGTCTGTCTTGGGAGGCGTCTGAGGGGAGCGAGGTTGTCTGCGCAGTTGGTGATCCAATTCGTGAGGCTGAGGGCTGCGTCGTTGGGGTCGGAGAAGGTGGGTTGGTTGTCGCTGAAAGTGGAGAGAAGCTGTTCCTCGGGGATTTTGTTCCACTGTCGGCGTGGGATGGGTTGTGTGCGGATGTGGCGAGTCTCGCGTTGGAAGGTGAAGTGGACACATCTGTGGTCGGTCCAGTGTATAGCGGAGGAGTGGCTGAAGGATACGTGGTTGCTGGCGGAGAAGATGGGGTCGAGCGTGTGTCCGGCGATGTGAGGGGGGGTGTTCACCAGTTGCTTGAGACCGAGGTTGGCGAGGTTGTCGAGCAGGGTGGTGGTGTTGGGGTCGTTGTTCTGTTCCAGGTGGAAGTTGAGGTCACCGAGGAGGATGTAGTCCGGCGAGGCAAGGGCGTGCGGGGAGATGAAGTCAGTGATAGAGTCGCTGAAGAGGGTGCGTGGTCCAGGGGGTCGGTAGATGAGAGTTCCTCTGAGGGTGGTCCTGGGGTCGGTGTGGATCTGGAAGTGCACGTGTTCGGCGGCGAGGGGGGTGTCTTCGGTGGAGGTGGTGACGTTGATGGAGTCCTTGAAGACGATGGCGATACCTCCACCTACTTGGTTGGTGCGGTCTCTCCTGGAAATCTTGTAGCCGTCAGGGATGGCTATGGCGATGTCGGGGGCCGAGGAGGCGTTCATCCAGGTCTCAGTGATGAAGGCGACATCCGGTGTGGTGGAGTCCAGGAGGTCCCATAGTTCAGCGGCGTGCTTGTGGACGGAACGTGCGTTGATCAGGATGCATTTGAGGTGGTTGTTTGCGCGTGGGCTGGCGGGCGTGGTAGTTTCGCGGTGGAAGGTGAGTTTGCAGGTGCGACATACGAAGGGTCCGTGGCTACGTTTCGGGTTGGCTTGGAAGCAGGTGCTGGAGCGCCCTGGGTTGAGGGCGTGGAGGGTGGTGGGGTCGTAGCGGTGCTGCGGGGTTTGGGAGTGCTGTGGGCCAGGGGTCGTGGCGCTGGGCCAGGCACGGACGGGCGCAGACGGGCTTGCCATAAGAGGGAGGAGGGGGGGAGGAGGGGTCAGCTGGGGGCGGAGGGCGGGAGGGGGGCGACGAATGGGAGGGGGGAAAAGACAGGGGAGGGGGGTTAAAGGTGGCGGGGAGTAAGGAAGAAAGATAGGAAGATAGGGGAGGGGGGGTTGCAGAGGTGGAGGGGAGTGAGGCAGGTCAGAGGGAAGAGTCAGGAGCAGAAGAAACGAAGAGAGAAGAGCCAAGAAGAGGGTAAAGAAGAAGAGGAGCCAGGAGTCAGGAGCAGAAGAACCGAAGAGAGAAGAGCCAAGAAGAAGGTAAAGAAGAAGAGGAGCAAGGAGTCAGGAGCAGAAGAACCGAAGAGAGAAGAGCCAAGAAGAAAGGGAAAGAAGAAGAGGAGCGAAGAGTCAAGGAAGAGGAGTCAGGCAGAAGAGGAGAGACCTGAGAAGCAGAGGATACGAAGAACACAGATGAAGAACACATATGAAGAAAGAAGAAAGCACACGCAGGTCGCGGTGCAGAAGAAAAGGAAGAAACACAGAGGAAATACACAGAAGAAGAGCACAGAAGAAGAACACAGATGAAGAATACAGATGAAGAGCACAGAAGAAGGACAAAGAAGAAGAAAGAACACGCAGGATGGGGTGCAGGGAAGAAAGAAGAGCACAGAAGAAGAACACAGATGAAGACAGAAGAAAGAACACGCAGGACGGGGTGGAGGGAAGAAAGAAGAACACAGATGAAGAATACAGATGGAGAGCACAGAGGAAGATCAAAAATTAAGAAAGAAGCAGGAGAAGAGGTGAGTAGCGCGGGGCAGGGCGAGGGGATGGGCGGGGGGAGTACTTACTGTAGTTTCGCAGGACTTGCTTGGAGGTTTCAGGAGCCTGGCTGGTGGAGCTGCAGCGGCAGGGGGAGCGACCTACCCTTGGGTCAAGGGTCGCTAACTCTGTCGCGCAGCGGCCGCCATAAGAAGGAGGAGGGTGGGAGGAGGTGTCAGCTGGGGGTGGGGGGCAGGAGGGGGGCGATGAATGGGAGCGGGGGGGCGGGGCGAGCAGGAGGTGGCGGTGGGAAAGCGGAGGGTGGGGGGGTCAGGTAGAGGGGAGGGGGGAAAAGATTGGGGAGGGGGGGTTAAAGGTGGCGGGGAGTAAGGAAGAAAGATAGGAAGATAGGGGAGGGGGGTTACAGAGGTGGAGGGGAGTGAGGCAGGTCAGAGAGAAGAGTCAGGAGCAGAAGAAACGAAGAGAGAAGAGCCAAGAAGAGGGTAAAGAAGAAGAGGAGCCAGGAGTCAGGAGCAGAAGAACCGAAGAGAGAAGAGCCAAGAAGAAGGTAAAGAAGAAGAGGAGCAAGGAGTCAGGAGCAGAAGAACCAAAGAGAGAAGAGCCAAGAAGAAAGGTAAAGAAGAAGAGGAGCGAAGAGTCAAGGAAGAGGAGTCAGGCAGAAGAGGAGAGACCTGAGAAGCAGAGGATACGAAGAGCACAGATGAAGAACACAGATGGAGAAAGAAAAAAGCACACGCAGGTCGCGGTGCAGAAGAGAAGGAAGAAACACAGAGGAAATACACAGAAGAAGAGCACAGAAGAAGAACTCAGATGAAGAATACAGATGAAGAAAAAAGAAGAAGGACAAAGAAGAAGAAAGAACACGCAGGACGGGGTGCAGGGAAGAAAGAAGAGCACAGAAGAAGAACACAGATGAAGACAGAAGAAAGAATACGCAGGACGGGGTGCAGGGAAGAAAGAAGAACACAGATGAAGAATACAGATAGAGAGCACAGAGGAAGATCAAAGATGAAGAAAGAAGCAGGAGAAGAGGTGAGTAGCGCGGGGCAGGGCGAGGGGCTGGGCGGGGGGAGTACTTACTGTAGTTTCGCAGGACTTGCTTGGAGGTTTCAGGAGCCTGGGCTGGTGGAGCTGCAGCGGCAGGGGGAGCGACCTACCCTTGGGTCAAGGGTCGATAACTCTGTCGCGCAGCGGCCGCCATAAGAGGGAGGAGGGGGGGAGGAGGGGTCAGCTGGGGGCGGGGGGCGGTAGGGGGGCAACGAATGGGAGCGGGGGCGGGGGCGAGCAGGAGGTGGCGGCGGGAAAGCAGAGGTTGGGGGGGTCAGGTAGAGGGGAGGGGGGAAAAGATAGGGGAGGGGGATTAAAGGTGGCGGGGAGTAAGGAAGAAAGATAGGAAGAGAGGGGAGGGGGGGTTGCAGAGGTGGAGGGGAGTGAGGCAGGTCAGAGAGAAGAGTCAGGAGCAGAAGAAACGAAGAGAGAAGAGCCAAGAAGAGGGTAAAGAAGAAGAGGAGCCAGGAGTCAGGAGCAGAAGAACCGAAGAGAGAAGAGCCAAGAAGAAGGTAAAGAAGAAGAGGAGCAAGGAGTGAGGAGCAGAAGAACCGAAGAGAGAAGAGCCAAGAAGAAAGGTAAAGAAGAAGAGGAGCGAAGAGTCAAGGAAGAGGAGTCAGGCAGAAGAGGAGAGACCTGAGAAGCAGAGGATACGAAGAACACAGATGAAGAACACAGATGAAGAAAGAAGAAAGCACACGCAGGTCGCAGTGCAGAAGAGAAGGAAGAAACACAGAGGAAATACACAGAAGAAGAGCACAGAAGAAGAACACAGATGAAGAATACAGATGAAGAGCACAGAAGAAGGACAAAGAAGAAGAAAGAACACGCAGGACGGGGTGCAGGGAAGAAAGAAGAGCACAGAAGAAGAACACAGATGAAGACAGAAGAAAGAACACGCAGGACGGGGTGCAGGGAAGAAAGAAGAACACAGATGAAGAATACAGATGGAGAGCACAGAGGAAGATCAAAGATGAAGAAAGAAGCAGGAGAAGAGGTGAGTAGCGCGGGGCAGGGCGAGGGGCTGGGCGGGGGGAGTACTTACTGTAGTTTCGCAGGACTTGCTTGGAGGTTTCAAGAGCCTGGGCTGGTGGAGCTGCAGCGGCAGGGGGAGCGACCTACCCTTGGGTCAAGGGTCGCTAACTCTGTCGCGCAGCGGCCGCCATAAGAGGGAGGAGGGGGGAGGAGGGGCGGGGGGCGGTAGGGGGGCGACGAATGGGAGCGGGGGGCGGGGGCGAGCAGGAGGTGGCGGCGGGAAAGCGGAGTGTGGGGGGGTCAGGTAGAGGGGAGGGGGGAAAAGACAGGGGAGGGGGGTTAAAGGTGGCGGGGAGTAAGGAAGAAAGATAGGAAGAGAGGGGAGGGGGGGTTGCAGAGGTGGAGGGGAGTGAGGCAGGTCAGAGAGAAGAGTCAGGAGCAGAAGAAACGAAGAGAGAAGAGCCAAGAAGAGGGTAAAGAAGAAGAGGAGCCAGGAGTCAGGAGCAGAAGAACCGAAGAGAGAAGAGCCAAGAAGAAGGTAAAGAAGAAGAGGAGGAAGGAGTCAGGAGCTGAAGAACCGAAGAGAGAAGAGCCAAGAAGAAAGGTAAAGAAGAAGAGGAGGGAAGAGTCAAGGAAGAGGAGTCAGGCAGAAGAGGAGAGACCTGAGAAGCAGAGGATACGAAGAACACAGATGAAGAAAGAAGAAAGCACACGCAGGTCGCGGTGCATAAGAGAAGGAAGAAACACAGAGGAAATACACAGAAGAAGAGCACAGAAGAAGAACACAGATGAAGAATACAGATGAAGAGCACAGAAGAAGGACAAAGAAGAAGAAAGAACACGCAGGACGGGGTGCAGGGAAGAAAGAAGAGCACAGAAGAAGAAGAACACAGATGAAGACAGAAGAAAGAACACGCAGGACGGGGTGCAGGGAAGAAAGAAGAATACAGATGAAGAATACAGATGGAGAGCACAGAGGAAGATCAAAGATGAAGAAAGAAGCAGGAGAAGAGGTGAGTAGCGCGGGGCAGGGCGAGGGGATGGGCGGGGGGAGTACTTACTGTAGTTTCGCAGGACTTGCTTGGAGGTTTCAGGAGCCTGGGCTTGTGGAGCTGCAGCGGCAGGGGGAGCGACCTACCCATGGGTGCATGCATTACTTTGTAAACCTTTGTGCACATTATGCCTGTTACAGGCATAATGTATGCAAGGGGGTGTTCCCCTAAAAAATGGAGCTAGGAAATATAAGAGATTTCCTTGTGCCATTTTGTTCGGCACTTTTAATGCCTGCTCATGGCAGGAATTAAAACGGGATATACCATTATCTATAATAGGCCCCTATGTACTCTGCAGGGGTAGTGCCAAAATGTTGACGCTACTCCTGCAGGGTACATCAATAGTGTAAAACAAATTATGCTACTGCCCACTACCCTGCATCATGATACACCTTATTTTAAATACTGCACACATATGGTGATGGTAGGGGGGAACTAAGGGGCGCAGCGGTACTTTCCTTAAATCTGCCCCTTAGTTTTTCTTGGCATGTTCACTACGATGTGGTCCTCTTTGTTTGAGTGTCTTCGAAAGCTCGGCACAGGGAACTTTTGCATTTGTGGAGAACAAACCAGCTTTGCATTGTTGTTTTAAGTGGGGAAAAAATCTTGAAAGGGATTCATTTATAGAAACTGGCAGGGAGCCAGAGGTTGAATTGCTGAGATTTCATCATGGTGTTGTTTGGAAAGGACCCTCAAGACACGATTGAAGAATATTGAGATCTAGTTTTGTCTATGGTGTTGGCTCCAGGCTATGGGTTGTTTTCCTGCCATGGTGTTGTATCAGTGGGGGCACTAATTGTGAAAGTTTGCATCTGAGTGAGTCCATAGTGCCAGAAACTGGGACATCAAGGTTAACTATGAAGAAACTGATTGTGACAGATTGCTCATATGAAAACAAGTGTTGAAGGCTGCCGACTGTGCGCTTTCATTTATTTTTAAAGGAGCAAGTATGCTTGCTAGTGGTGTAATACTCAAATGGTGTCATAACGTCGTTGCATAATGCAAATTAGATTTATCTGTGGTTGTTAACCTATTTAGCATAGACATCCAGATGGTTTAGGGAAAATATTACTACATTATAGTTACAATATAGGACACACACATATATGAATGTAGTACAGCGGTGGGCCTGATATATTATAGAATTAGGCAAAGTAAATCTGCACATTCTATCAAATACTAATGATTAAAGGGGTTGACAGGCGGTGGTTGCATTTAAGATTGCTGAGCAGTTCGTATGTTTTATAATTCCTTGTATCAGGTAGAAGATCAATGCTCCAAAACTAATCTTGACTCATACTGTGAGACTGTAACTCCAAGTGCCCCAAATGTAGTATAGAAAATACAGATGTTTGTCGAAGTTACCTTTCTAAATAGATAACGGAAGACAAGCACAGAAGCTAAGTAAGCAATTTTATTCCCCCTAATATGCTTTTGACTGACCATATTCACTATAATGTTTGGTATATTTGAAAACAGTTTGTGCCTATATGCTGGACTTTGTTTTACTGCTATTTCATTGCTCACTTATACATTGCAAAACATTGTAACATTGTATTGACCCTGTCTGCTTTGGATAATTACGGGCATTCCTTTGCAAAAAAATACATCTATGTATATTCACTGGAAAAAACAAAGGTTACAGAGACGTGATAGTTAGATTCACTTTTAACTCACACAAAATCATAGAAATTCAGCAGTTATAGTTCTACATATAGCTATAATTATGTTAAGAAACTATAACTCATGGCCTAAGGTTACTTAAAGGTGCAAGTTATAGTTTCTACAGATAAGTATAACTATAACTATAACTGCCTAACCTCTATGGTTTTGTGCGGGCAAAACATGAACCTAACTATAACGTCTGTATGACATTTGTTTTATTTCAGTTAATTTCAGTTTGTTTTTTTAACCTAAAGTAATATATAATCACTGCACATTAATACAAACACTGCCCTGCATGGCTTGGCTGTGAGCAGTTGTAGTTGGCTGCAGGCCCTGTGGCCAACCTACCGCAAGGGCCCAACCCCACGGTGCGCATGGCCTTTCGCCATGCGCCGGGGGATTATGCGGTGTGAGTGGGAGGAGTTTTTCCTTTGAGGTTCAGATCTGAGGATCCATCGCTGATTTACACTGGGGGTTGCGCTGTGCACCGCAGTGGATCTGTGGCTTGGCCAAAAAAATTATATATGGGTCAATTTTTTGCCCATGAGAGACCCCTAAGAGACCACTCTGTGTGTCCTTGGGGTCAGGATACTTCTATCCTGAACCCTTCTGAGTGTTTTTATTTATGTTTTCTACCCGAGGGCCCAGCTTAGAAACCAAATGGTGGCTGCAACTTTCCTTTCAGGTTGCGGAAAGCCAATCAAGGCTTTTGTTTTTGCCTGGATCTGCAGGTACTCATGGATCCCCCATAGGTACCCGCAGAGTCCCTGATCTGTGTGTAAAGATATCTATATTTTTATTTCTTTAATAACTCCAAAACTACCGAACAGACATACCAAATAACAAAAAGAGTTTTTTCTGGACCAAGATCTAGCTTTCTGCCAAATTTGGTGTAAATCTGTTCAGCGGTTCGGGCTGTAGTCATGTTCAAACAATGAAATATCTCCATAGACATTGCATGGTGGAAAGGGGTTACGGAAACCCTCTCCCCTTTGTTTTCGGCCCCCTTTTGATAAATCACCCCACAAATTTTCAGACAGCAGCTGAACTAACTAGCGGCCAAGTTTTGACAATGTAGTCAAGATTTGTCAAATTGTGCCAAAGTTATTATCAAAACAAAAAACGCTTTATCTTTGGGAAAAGTTTGTCCTCAATATAACTACCTACTGTATATAAATATATTTTATTTTATTTTTTTACTGAAAAAACAAAGTTAAAGTGACTTTATGGTTAGGTATGGCAATGTCACTTTAAGATAAAAAAACAGAAAATAACTGAAAAAATCAAAGGTTAAAATGATGTTCTAGTAAGATATGGTATGTGTTGGACCTGGCTTTTTGACGGGGTCATCCCCAAACTTTTTGCCTCCTTTCTCCTATTTTTTCTGACCTGTTGTTGTTGGCTTTTGACCTCTGGGCACTTTACCACTGCTTACCAGTGCTAAAGTGCATATGCTCTCTGTGTAAATTGTATTATTGATTGGTTTATCCATGATTGGCTATTTAATTTACTTGTAAGTCCCTAGTAGAGTGCACTATATGTGCCTAGGGCCTGTAGATTAAATGCTACTAGTGGGCCTGCAGCACTGGTTGTGCCACCCACTTCAGTAGCCCCTTAACCTTGTCTCAGGCCTGCCATTGCAAGGCCTGTGTGTGCAGTTTCACTGCAACTTCGACTTGGCATTTAAAAGTACTTGCCAAGCCTAGAACTCCCCTTTTTCTACATATAATTCACCCCTAATGTGTGCCCTAGGTAACCCCTAGAGCAGAGTGCTGTGTGGATAAAAGGCAGGACATGTACCTGTGTAGTTATATGTCCTGGTAGTGTAAAACTCCTAAATTCATTTTTACACTACTGTGAGGCCTGCTCCCTTCATAGGCTAACATGGGGGCTGCCCTCATACATTGTTGAAGTGGCAGCTGCTGATCTGAAAGGAGCAGGAAGGTCATATTTAGTATGGCCAGAATGGTAATACAAAATCCTGCTGACTAGTGAAGTTGGGTTTAATATTACTATTCTAGAAATGCCACTTTTAGAAAGTGAGCATTTCTTTGCACTTAAATCTTTCTCTGCCCTTCAATCCACGTCTGGCTAGGTTTAGTTGACAGCTCCTTGTGCATTCACTCAGACACACCCCAAACACAGGGTACTCAGCCTCACTTGCATACATCTGCATTTTGAATGGGTCTTCATGGGCTGGGAGGGTGGAGGACTGCCACACCCCCTACTGGGACCCTGGCAGACAGGATTGAACTGAAAGGGGACCTGGTGCATTTCTTAGACACTCTTTGAAGTCACCCCCACTTCAAAGGCACAATTTAGTATAAATCAGGGCCTCTGCCCTACCTCATCAGACACTTGCTGGAGAAGAAACCTGAACCAGAAACTACATCCTGCCAAGAAGAACTGCCTGGCTGCTCAAAGGACTCTCCTGTCTGCTTTCTCCAAAGGACTGCTGCCTTGCTGTTGGCCTGCTGCCTTTCTGAACTCTTGTCTGGCTGTAAAAGTGCTCTCCAAGGGCTTGGATAGAGCTTCCCTCCTGTTCCCTGAAGTCTCAGGACCAAATAGACTCTCTTTTTCATTTGGACTCTTTGTGTGCCGAAAATTTCGACGCACAGCTTGTTCCGCGGCGAGAAAAATGCCGCACACCGACGCTGATCGACACGACGCCTTCGGGGCGACCGGAACTTCGACGCACGGCCTCGCAAGGACAATGCCGTCCGACTTCCAGAGGGGAAATCGACGCCTGCTGTGAGGGCGAAACTTCGACGCACAGCCCCGCGGAACGACGCGCAGCCGGAAAACAAGCAGAAGAATCCACGCACAGACCCTGGGACATCTGGTAATCCCCGCGACCCACAGAAAGAGACTGTCCGCGCACCAGAAAATGACGCACGACTTCCCCGCATGAAAAATAACGACGCAAGTCCGTGTGTGCTGGGGAAACATCGACGCACACACCATTTTTCCACGTATCTCTTCTTCTGCGGCCCTTTCAGAGATTTTCCACTCCAAACCTGGTACTTTGTGCTTGAAATAGACTTTGTTTGCTTTTTAAAAACTTAAGGCACTTTATATCACTTTTCAGTGACATCTTTACAAATTCATATTGCATCTTAGATCGTTTTGACCTGCAAATACCCAGATAAATATTATATATTTTTCTAAACACTGTGTGGTGGATTTTTGTGGTGCTATATTATGGTATTGTATGATTTATTGCACAAATGCTTTACACATTGCCTTCTAAGTTAAGCCTGACTGCTCGTGCCAAGCTACCAGAGGGTGGGCACAGGCTAATTTTGGATTGTGTGTGACTTACTCTGACTAGAGTGAGGGTTCTTGCTTGGACAGAGGGTAACCTGACTGCCAACCAAAAACCCAATTTCTAACATTGGTGATCAGCGGTGAGGAGAGGACTTGTGTTTGTGCAGTGACATACAGTAGCTAAGTATTTCATTACCTACCCACGGTTGAAGGTCAACTTGATTTTTCATCTTTTTGCTTTTGGTTCTCTGATCTCCTCCTGGATATACTATTGATATTTTGGACTTTGGATTTTGTTTTTTGCCTGTGATACCTTATCAGATTGAGAATGGGTATCTACCGTGTGTCATTCTTTGTGCCTACTGATCACCTCACTAAGGCTGACCTAAGGAGGCTTTGCAGAAAATGGGGCCTTCCTGTATCAAGGAGATCTACTAAGATGGAACTGCTAGATACCTACATAACCTGGGGGGAAGAAAGATGGGCAGAGGAAGAAGCAGCAAAAAACCAAATGACTAAGTACTCCTCAGATGAGGAGGAGGACTGCTCAGATGAGGAGGAAGACTACTCAGATGAGGAAAGAGAACCAGTGAAAGATGAATACACCCTAGCTCGAGAGCAGGAGCTGGAGGAGCTAGATAACTTTATTGAAAGGGCTGAGGCAGCAAGAGCCTTAGCCCTGGAAGAAGAAAGGATTGCAGCTCAAGAGCTGAGCTGTGAAGAGCTGAAACTGGAGGCCGGAAGGGCTGAGTCCATTTCAGATGGTGGCAGCAAAAATCTTGCATCCAGTGCTGCTGAAGAAGGGCACAAGCCCAGAGATGTGGCGCCCAACTTGAAGAAGGGAGTTGACACACCCCAGGCAGCTCAAGGGTATGAGGTAGTTCCCGTTATGCACAGGGTCCCTGAGAAGGATTGGGGAACTGGCACAGGGAGTCATATTCCTACTGGGGGGAGGGACACTTTACTGGCTCTAGAAGAGAGTGACAGGGAAAAGGGTTCTCCCCTGGTGGACGTCCTGGATATAGAGTGTGGAGACATCCCAGAAGAGTAAGGGTTGAGTGTCAGGGACAGTCAGATACTGTCTCACCAGTCTCAGGAAGGTGATGTAGAGTGCTTTTTCAAGGCTGAGTCACTGGATGGTTGGGTGAAGGGTACTGTGGTTAATACATGCGAAGGACAGAGTGATGTAATTGCTGGAGAGCATATGTCTGTTCCTTATTTTCCAGAGCTACGCCAACGCCAGGTGGAGTGTGAGTTCTCTGACCCCAGGAAGCTTACAATGGAGGCAGACTTCTGGGTGAATACCACAGAGTGTGAAGAGGCATTTGGGGGTGCTCCTGAAGGGAGTGGTCTAGGTGTTTCCCAACCAAGTGAGGTGGGAGAGGATTGTAGTGTCCCAGGTAGGTCCCAGGTCCTAGAGGGTTCCATGAGGGAACGCCAGGAGGGAAGCCTAGCCTGTACCGAGGGCCACCTGTTGAGGGAAGCCCCGCAGTGTCAGAAGATCTTGGGGGGGTGACTGTAGCCAGCATCCCAACAGTTCTGGTGCCTAGCAGTACCACTCCTAGTGAGGGGCTGCAGAAGTCCAGACAGAGGGTTGAGAGAGGGTTGCCAACCCCAGTGCAGGACCTGGAGAGTCAGGGGTCAGCTCTGAGAGCAGAGCCCCCCAGGAATGACCCAGGTGAAACCATTTCTGGTTTGGGGGAGATCCAGACTCTGCCGGATGGGCAGAGGTCAGGAGACCTGCGCCAACCAGACTCTTGTGTGGCCCTTGGGGACGGTGTGTCCCTTGTGGGGGGTGAGTGTGCCCCCCAGGAAGTCCTGGCATGCCAGGCAATGATTCAACCTCAGGGTGGTGACTCTGGGTTGGATAACCAGGCTTAGAGGTTAAACTCTGACCTGGTGGGGGGTAGGTGTGCCCCCCAGAAAGTCCTGGTGTGCCAGGCAATTGTTCAACCTCAGGGTGATGACTCTGGGTTGGATGGCCAGGTTCAGAGGTTAAACTCTGACCTGGTGGGGGGTCAGTCTTCCCCCAGGAAGTTCTGGCGTGCCAGGCAATTGTTCAACCTCAGGGTGGTGACTCTGAGTTGGATGGCCAGGTTCAGAGGTTAAACTCTGACCTGGTGGGGGGTAGGCGTGCCCCCCAGAAAGTCCTGGTTTGCCAGGCAGTGATCCAGTCTGAGGGTACAGACCCTGGGCTGGAAGGCCAGGTTCAGGGTGTCGCCCCGGACCTGGAGGGAGGGGCTACTGATAACAGTGCCCCTACCATGTTGTCTTCTGAGGAGGCCACTCCTAGTTGGAGGGTGCTGGACCCCAGAAGGGAGGGCGGGGGAGGGAAGACTCACCCCGGGCCCTAGTCCAACCTGAAGGTACAGACCCCAGGTTGGAGGGCCAGTTGCAGGTTAACAGCCCTGCACTGGTGAAGGAATGGTACAGGGCGGCTTCTATAAGCACCCTGACCATGTTGGACTCTGGGGGTACCGCCGGAACCCCAGAGGGGAGGACCAGGTTCAGGCTGTCATCCCTGACCTGGTGGAAGGGAGAGTGGTTAAAGGGTGCCCAGCACCTGGGGCTACGGCCCCCCCACTCCCCACAGCCCCAGTGGTGTGAGAGCCTTGAGAGGCCTGGGGCCTGGCTCTCATCCCTGACAGCTGTCAGTAACCACTGTGGCTTGCTGTCCAGGTGGACAGAGTTATCCCTGGGGAGGGGACAAGAGTCACATCCCAGGGGTAGAGTGGGCAACACCACTGTGTTGGTCCTGGTGGTACTATCCTGATCCTGGGATACATCTGTGATCAAAGTAAGGTTAGGTGCTGCACAGATGGGATCCGCAGGTAAGGAGAAAGGTTCCCCATGGGTTGGCTTAGTGGGCCCTGAGAGTATGGACAGAGGGATCCAATTGGAGTCAGGAAGGCGAAGAACTGGAGCATACCCCTGCTGTTGTGGGCCTGGGTCCTTGTTCTGTTGCCTCAAACAGGGAAGTACATCAGGACAGGGATTGTTCTCCCCTGGCTTTAGGCTGGTAGAGGGTCATGTTGGACCTGGCTTTTTGACGGGGTCATCCCCAAACTTTTTGCCTCCTTCCTCCTATTTTTCTGACCTGTTGTTGTTGGCTTTTGACCTCTGGGCACTTTACCACTGCTAACCAGTGCTAAAGTGCATATGCTCTCTGTGTAAATTGTACTATTGATTGGTTTATCCATGATTGGCTATTTAATTTACTTGTAAGTCCCTAGTAGAGTGCACTATATGTGGCTAGGACCTGTAGATTAAATGCTACTAGTGGGCCTGCAGCACTGGTTGTGCCACCCACTTCAGTAGCCCTTTAACCTTGTCTCAGGCCTGCCATTGCAAGGCCTGTGTGTGCAGTTTCACTGCCACTTCGACTTGGCATTTAAAAGTACTTGCCAAGCCTAGAACTCCCCTTTTTCTACATATAAGTCACCCCTAATGTGTGCCCTAGGTAACCCCTAGAGCAGGGTGCTGTGTCGGTAAAAGGCAGGACATGTACCTGTGTAGTTATATGTCCTGGTAGTGTAAAACTCCTAAAATCGTTTTTACACTACTGTGAGGCCTGCTCCCTTCATAGGCTAACATGGGGGCTGCCCTCATACATTGTTGAAGTGGCAGCTGCTGATCTGAAAGGAGCAGGAAGGTCATATTTAGTACGGCTAGAATGGTAATACAAAATCCTGCTGACTAGTGAAGTCAGATTTAATATTACTATTCTAGAAATGCCACTTTTAGAAAGTGAGCATTTCTTTGCACTTAAATCTTTCTGTGCCCTTCAATCCACGTCTGGCTAGGTTTAGTTGACAGCTCCTTGTGCATTCACTCAGACACACCCCAAACACAGGGTACTCAGCCTCACTTGCATACATCTGCATTTTGAATGGGTCTTCCTGGGCTGGGAGGGTAGAGGGCCTGCCCTCACACAAAGGACTGCCACACCCCCTACTGGGACCCTGGCAGACAGGATTGAACTGAAAGGGGACCTGGTGCATTTCTTAGACACTCTTTGAAGTCACCCCCACTTCAAAGGCACAATTTAGTATAAAACAGGGCCTCTGCCCTACCTCATCAGACACTTGCTGGAGAAGAAACCTGAACCAGAAACTACATCCTGCCAAGAAGAACTGCCTGGCTGCTCAAAGGACTCACCTGTCTGCTTTCTCCAAAGGACTGCTGCCTTGCTGTTGGCCTGCTGCCTTGCTGAACTCTTGTCTGGCTGTAAAAGTGCTCTCCAAGGGCTTGGATAGAGCTTCCCTCCTGTTCCCTGAAGTGTCAGGACCAAAAAGACTTCTCTTTTTCATTTGGACTCTTTGTGCGCCGAAAATTTCGATGCACAGCTTGTTCCGCAGCGAGAAAAACGCTGCACACCAACGCTGATCGACGCGGCGCCTTCGGGGCGACCGGAACTTTGACGCATGGCCTCGCAAGGACCACGCCGCCCGACTTCGAGAGGGGAAATCGACGCGACGCCTGCCGAGAGCGAAACTCCAACGCACATCCCCGTGGAACGACGCACAGCCGGAAAACAAGCAGGAGAATCCACGCACAGACCCCGGGACATCTGGTAATCCCCGCGACCTACAGAAAGAGACTGTCCGCGCGCCGGAAAACGACGCACGACTTCCCCGCGTGAAAAATAACGACGCAAGTCCGTGTGTGCTGGGGAGAAATCGACGCAGACACCATTTTTCCACGTATATCTTCTATTGCGGCCCTTTGCAGAGATTTTCCACTCCAAACCAGGTACTTTGTGCTTGAAAGAGACTCTGTTTGCTTTTTAAAAACTTAAGACACTTTATATCACTTTTCAGTGATATCTTTACAAATTCATATTGCATCTTTGATCGTTTTGACCTGCAAATACCCAGATAAATATTATATATTTTTCTAAACACTGTGTGGTGGATTTCTGTGGTGCTATATTATGGTATTGTATGATTTATTGCACAAATGCTTTACACATTGCCTTCTAAGTTAAGCCTGACTGCTCGTGCCAATCTACCAGAGGGTGGGCACAGGCTAATTTTGGATTGTGTGTGACTTACCCTGACTAGAGTGAGGGTTCTTGCTTGGACAGAGAGTAACCTGACTGCCAACCAAAAACCCCATTTCTAACAGTATGTTAATAATATCTAACTCTATGTTAAAAACTAAACCTAGAATCCTCCCTGCAGGCGAGCAACCACAGATCCCTAATCCCCCCCATGAGCTTTTTTTATTAATTTATTTATTTTTTGTTTCGGTCCTGCAAGGCTTCTGCGAGATTGCACGGGCCATGCAGGCTCCCAAAGGAGACCTTAAGGACTGTGATGACTTAATTTGTTTACATTTTTGGCCCCAATGGGGGGCCTTTTAGGACCTCCCATATGAACCAGGGTTTCAGGGTACCATTACACTGCCCCCTCATATGTAATTTTCCTTAATTTTTCAGGACTTGGAGTCCAAGATCCTGAGCCTGTAATGGCAGCTGTAACATTTATCCTCATGTTGCAGCCAGCCAATCACATTGCTCAGTCTCACTGGATTCCTGCAGGACCAGCCAATCAGAACACTTTATTGTCTGTGGGCCTCCCGCAGGAGACAGGTGCCACCAGATATTGCTATTTGTTTTTTAAAACTTCATTTCGCAACAGCAGCTGAACAGATTTACACCAATTCACGAAAAGCATTCTTTCTGGGCAAAAAGTTTGCTTTCATTCAAATTTGGTGTAATTCTGTTCAGCCACATTGTTGTCCATATTTCCCTGTGGAAATTGCATAAGGAAATAGAGTTTTGGGAACCCGAGTTACTGGGCCCACTTGACGCATCACCCTGAATCATACCAGGAAGGAGTTGACGCTGATGAACTTTTTTCCTAAAGTTTTGCGACGATTCGTCAAACTGTTCCAATGTTATTAGTGAAACAAAAAACACTCTTTCTATGAAAAATCTGACCCAGCTATAGCTACACAGTGGTTATGGCTGTGCTGTGTGAAAAGAAATTTCATTTGCCATTTTAGATCCCATAGGATTCTTTGCTCCTTGTTACAGAAAACATTTTAAAGGTTTTACACTATACTTAACATGAAAATAGAATTTTACTAGAAGTTCCTTTGCTTGGTTTGGTGTAAATAGCTTTTATAGGTTTTGAGAAATTGATTTTTAAAAAATGTTTCCTTTTGAGCATGCAGAGGTTAAATTACAGAGATATGTGGGCCATTGAGGTGCTACGGTTTCCTGTGGACCCAAACTTTTAAAAATAATTAAATGTGATTGGTGAAAGGAGATTTTTCTCCAGCCAGCCATTTGGGGTCTGTGAACCCCACAAAAGGTTCAACAAAGGTCCTCGAGTTAGTCAGGGTTTCAGAGGCCTATGAGAGGGTCTGCAAACCTTTAAAATAAACATTTGAAAAACAGGACCTGGCAAAAACAGGTGAAGTTTAAAAAATGTAGAGAAAAATGTGCAGTATACATCTTTTTACCATCACACAGGGCCTTGAGTGTAGCGGTCAGCAGTCACTTACCCCAGAAGGGTGATTTGCCATATTTATCTTTTTCTTATTATCGTTTTACCAACTCCCTCCGAATCAATACAGGCAGTGTTTCCAACCCTGTACTTTTGTGTGATAACCAAATGCAATCTGGGTGATGTAGTCTTGCTTCCACTGAATTAATACATATTAAATCAATAATTTGGAGGTAGAAACTTCATAAACTGGGCAATTTCCATGATGACCTGGTAGTTTGGTGGTCACCCAAACTTACAGCCAGAATTCTGAGCTTAAAGCAGAAGTGAAACTGGATAACCTGGCTGGAGACTGGTGACAAGAAAAGAACAGACCAAAGCTAGACATCTTCTGGCAAAGTAGGTGAACTTAACTTTTCTTCACGAAAAGTCAAATTCCCTAACTTCGTCTGACTCAACATTTCATATTAATTACCATATAAATGCTCGTAAGATTACAAATTCATGTTGCAGTCACAGACCCTGCAATTCACAAAATCACAAGAATTGTGATCATAGAATGGCTTGAATAGGACAAGTATTTCCGATTCACAAAATTGGTTTACTACCAATTCCAAGTCATAATTAGGAAGGGCTCTCAAAGGAGTTGTGAACAGGTTTGCAAATCAGAAGCTCTCCCCATTGAAGAACCCCCTCTTTGGGAATCATGTGAGGTGATCTGGAGCAGACGGTGTCCCAGGAGATCAGTGGTCAAGGGGTTTGTTCCCAAATGGGATTCTGGTCCCTTCACAGACCATGGGCCTCTTTAAAAACATTTAACAGTTTGGAAAAGCTTACACAAGGTTGGTGGTCTGCTGTTCCTTGCATGCTACCATCCTTGAGTGTGTAACCAATCACGGGGGTCATTATACAGTGGCCTGCGTAGTTAATAGTCATTAGGAATTAGGCAGGTCATTTTACAACTTCCTGCAACTGGACATTTTGTGATGCAATCAATTATTTAGTATATGGGTCGCTTCTTAAAAATTAAATCCTGTCCGCAAACAATTTGCAATTTGTAATCATTTTTGTCAACCAGTCGTTTCGTACATCTTGTTCTCAGATCACAAAATATAAAAAAAGTTCGATCAATTTCTGATGCACTGATTATTGCCCTCTGTTAAGAAAAAAAGATGCTCAAGCAGTTTACACAAACGTTCTCCTCTGAATAACCCTCTCAATGAAAGGCTAACGCTTGCCTCTACCTGATGACACGTTCTGTGTCACAACCTTACTAACATAAATCACACACCTGCGATGTAATGGAAATAGTAACATGGGCCATACACAGGCAAGCAGCCAAATCTGTCATGATTTGAGCGAACATAAAACTTCCCATTACATCTCCAGCCAGCATGAAATTCTCCTTTATCTCTGGCATGCCTTATTACGGAGCAAGCAGAGTTTGCTACCGACTGCTTTAAGCGCACGAGAAAACGCTGCTCCAGTCAAGCGTTAATTCAAATGTTAATGCGTGGATTTTTCATTGAGGACAGCAACCCTTTCCTCTTTAAAATCCTTGCTATCAGTTGGAATGAATGTTAACCATTAATGACAAAAACTAATAAGGCTTTCTTGGCTGTTATCACGGGTAGGCTTGCCATAGCAGACAGTAGAGAAAAATATTGCATTTTACGAGCAGTCTTTGCCAGGCTGCAGTTGATTTTGCTTTAATTCGCTTTCTATTTTCACTTTGTTGTGTTTTTTTCCCCAATTTTCCTACTATGCATATTGTTGATGCGTTTTTTATGCAATATATCAATGTTATTATAGTTGCTTTGTCCAGTATTATTCCAAAACGCTTCTGTTCGGTGTAACGGAATTAATTCGGCTGCCACTACTTTGACAAATACTTCATCCATGGTCATTTCACTGACCTTCATCATGGGCACTACATTGACATCGACATGGCTGTAAACCCCAAATTGCTAGTAAACCTGTTCAGCCGGGCAAGGTAATGACGACAGTCTCTTGAATGACCACAGTATGAATATGAATATGAATAATCTTTATCTGCATGATTATTTGAAAACCTTTGCAAAAACAGAGTACATGAACGTTATTTAATTGAAGACTGCTACAGACTTAAAATCACAGTTCATCATGAGATGCAAAATCGTTCCAAACCATTCCATCACACATTACATAAAGTTTTCTTAGACTATTGTAAATATAAACCCCAGAGAAAATGCTTGTTATAAAGTGCTATACAACTGGGAATCATTAAAAATATGAAGCACAAAATCCTCACATAACATGTTTGTAGCACATTACCTAAGGGTCCCTGAGTCTACTAAGATGATAAAATCAGGGTTCACTGTAAAGTGCTTATTGAAAAAGTATTGTGTAACTGGGGGCCACTATAATAATGGAATGTGGGTTGATTGCAGAACATGAATGAATAAATGTGTAGTGCATAATTGCTGAAAATCATTGCATGCAAAAGTAGAAATAGATGTACGAGGAAATATAAAATAAAACAATGTAAAAACAAAATGTGTAATATTTTTTTTAAAAGGGCTTTAAAATAAGAGTGCAAGTGCCATGCAGTGCATTGCCTACCACCGATCGGAGTCTTCACCTGTGGCGCTGTCCTAAAAATCTGGCACGGCGTCCTGTCTCATAGGAAACTCTATCAGTGCAAAAGTTCCTGTAAGAACAGCCAAGTAAATGCTAGTGCAGCAGGTGGTCGTCCTCTTTGATCTTGATTGGGGTCAGCATTTGGGGGGATGAGTCGGACACTTCACTAGCAATGTTGCTTTGGGTACTGCCCCCCCCTTTTTGATTTCTGCACGTTGGTAGGCATGTGCTAGCAGTAGGGTCTTTCTCATGGTGGTAAAAAAATTCCCAAAGTGGGCCAATTCCATGGGAGTCTCAGCAGTGAATTTGTTTTTAACAGCATCTTTACATGTTCTTAAGCCATATTTAAAAAAAAGAGGTTTTAAAAGTCGGTATCTCTCTGAGGCCAGGCCCGGGCAGCAGCATATAAAGTGACTAATAGATTTGATATGATAGCTGCATAGGATGCATTCCTGAGAGTAACCCCGTGTTGGCTTCCGGCTGCATCTAAATTCCCAGGCAGTTAGTGTTAGGAGCCTTATGTGCAAAATGCTCTGAAAAGCTCGGGCACCCAGGGCTGCTTTCATATACGGCTGGACGTTAGCGGAGCTATACAACTCAGTTAAGCCCACTGCCCCACTAAGTTCCCTAATTGTGGTGTTGTCCTTTTCTCTGGAAATTTGCATGCCATGATCTTTCAATATCTTTTTCAGGTGGTCCTTCGATATTCAGGGGGGTCCAATGAATATGCGGGGACGAGGTCAAAGAATTTCTCAGCTAGCCTGAGATAGATGGACCAGCTACTAGAAGCGTCTTCAAAGATTGCTTTCAGGCAACCCCTCAAACTATCAGAATTTACCCTATAAATGCAGTGAAATAGCTTAATTATGTCAGTTTTGCAATTTATATCCGTGCTTGTTATATTAAATTCTAGGCGAATCCCTGAATGTCTGGTGAATTCGGGGATTTCAAATATCCTTTTGTAAGCTCTCATTTGACAGTTCTCCAGTGTTGTAATTAGCCTGCCAGCATATGCAAGATGGCCGTAAGTAATGTCAGGAAGAATTTTCGCTTTTATAACTCTCCTAATTGATTCTGACGTGGGTGATTGGAGCCCGAGGTGGAGTTTGGCTAGAACATAGGTAGTTCTCTCTGCCATAGTTCTCAGTGCTGTTGCCTGGTGCACTGTATTCTGGGTTTTGGATAGCCACACTCAAAGGTACTGGTACTTTTCTTCCATATCTATTCTTAGGGGGCCAAGTTTCCAGACTCCTTGGTGTTTGTGCGTCTGATGTCTGAACACCATAACCTTGGTTTTTGCTGCGTTTACCTTCAGTGCGTTTTTTTCATTGAAATCAGGCAAAATGGCCAGGCCCCTTTTCAACCCTAATTGAGTCTGGGCAAGCAGGACTAAATTGCCATTGCATATTGGATTATGGGAAGCGCTGTCTTTCCCAGTTTCTGGGGAAATGCATTCACCCTGAGTAGATCCTTGCCAAGGTAGGCCGTATGCAGATTGAAATGGGTTGGATCGATGACTCATGCTTGTTTTAGACCTTTATTGGTGTGTTTTCACATGCGTATTCATGATCTTTACTCAGAGTATGTGACATACTAAGCTGTCAAAAGCCACTCTGTAGTCGATGAAGCACGCAAAAGGAGTTGAGCAGCTGTTTTCAAGGTTTTCTGGCCTGAATATGCGACCGCAAGAACATTGTCTAGGGTGGATGAACATGGTCTAAATCCAGTTTGATGCATTGGTATAATGTTATTTTCAGGGATCCAGTGTTCTGGTTCTTGAAGCAGGATCCTTGCATATGCCTTGCCATCCACATCCAGTAGAGCTATTAGCCTATAGTTTCCCAGGAGGGTGGAATCTCAGTTTTTGAAGATTGGGTACAATATTGAGCCATTCCAGGCTTCTGGGACAACTGAAAGATGTAGGCAGTTGTTAAAAGGGGTGGTCAAGGGGGCAGCCCAGAAGTCTTGGTCATCTCTGAATATGCTCCAAGGGAGGCCATTTGGTCCTGGAGCTCCATCCCGCCTAATGCTGCTAAGGACCATTTTGGTTGATTTAGCGGTGACCGTTAGTGTAGGATTTCATAGGCCGTCTAGATCGAATTGCCACCCCATAGATCCCTGGTCTTCGGTGCATCTTGGATCCACCTAGAGGGAGCCCACATTTTTTTCCCAGTTGCTGCCAGCTATTGCATTGGCCTTACTTGCTGATGCGTGTTCCAACAAGTTAATATAGTCCCAAAACTCTCTACTTTTGTTCGGAGGCAGCAATGCGTATTAACGGATCCAGCATTCTTCGATCTCCTTCTGCTTCAGTTTCCATGTCATTCCCTTGTGGTCTTTCCTCATCTATCTCCTGAGAGTTTCTGGTGCAGGAGATCTGTTTCTTATATAGCTCGTTTCTAGCTGCCTCCACTTTCTTTCACTCTGTATGTATTCCCTTGTTGCGGTGAAGGACCATGCCTTTTGTCTTTTGTTTTCTGTGGCCCCTTGTTGTGCTGAGTAGCTTAGTGAAGCGTGGAAGCTCTTTATCATGTGTGCCCACTGTCCGCCATTGTTGCTTGCCTCACCTTCAAAAATTGATGGTCCGTAGGCCTGCTTCCAAAGATCATATTTTACCTTGTCCTTCTCACTACATTTGATCCTCTTTGTCAGTAGGCATAAATTAGTTACGGATTGCTGGCCATTGGCCGTATTGGACGGTTGTCTCGCTCCTTCAAGGTCTATTTCTATTGTGACAGGGTTGTGGTCACTTTCAGATCTTTCAGTCACCACATAGTTTAGACATCTGTGCCATAAAGCCGGGATCAAAAAAATATAGTCCAGTGTGGAAATATTTTTAAATGTTGGAATGGGTGGGCCCGGCATCGTGGTCTTGGAATGTGCCGACCTCAGTTTGTATTCTTTAAAGAACGTTTCTAGGGCAGATCTCAAGGATTCTTCAGGGAGTCTAGCCACCTGTCCAAGGTGTCAGGTGTTGAAATCTCCAGCGATGCAGAGTTCATGATCCAGATGCTCGTATAAGTATTCCTTTAATGTAGACAGTATTGACTTGAGCTTTGTCTGTTTGGTTTCTCGATTTGGATCTCTATATAAACAGATGTCAGTGTTAGTTTTTTGGTCAGGGCTAGTCCATATATGTTTATTACGTGGACTGGTTGATTTCTCCCAAGGGACTAGTTTCACCCCTAGATCTAATTTGACAGTTGTTACGAGAGCCCCCATGAGTCTTCCGAACAAGTTTTTCTTTTTTGCGGGAATCTGAGTGGTTACAAAACCAGGTATAGTTTGTGGTTCCTTCATTCAAGTTTCCTGGAAGCACAAGATATCTGCATTTTTTAGAAAACCCTAAATGTTAGGGCTGGTAATAAGAGAGACCAGCCCCGCCACATTCCAACTGAGGACCTTGATCGTTGGTTGGTAGGGGTCCGATAGTGTTAAAGATGTATTTTCTTTTTAGTGTTCAGGGCTGTGGGAAGCCAGTCCCAGGCCTGCCTTCCCGTGGTGCTATGATCAATTCTTGCGTTCGGTTGGGGCTCACCAACGTACTTTGTCACCTGTACAGAAATGTTCTTATCTATTGTCAGGGTTTTACCACTGGGGTGCCCCTCAGAGCGCTGAATGATCTTTTGGACTGGCATGTGGCTTGCTTTTTCCTGGTCAGCCCTCGGGGGTAGCGCCCTATTCCTGGTTTGTTGATTTTTATGCCCCTGTCTTCCTGCAGTCCCTCATATTAAAATATTATATCAACCATGCCTTGGGTTGTTCAAGATGTTAATGTGGATTCTCTTGGACAAATCCATGGATATTTGTTGAAATTTACTGTTAAAAGGTCCCCTGAGGTGAGGTTTGATAGTGATTGTATGTGGTGCAATAATCTCAAGATGTGTGACCTATTAAGAGTATCCTAAGGACCCTGTGATGCATATAGGGGAGAGAATATTATTGTTAGCTGTTCATCGGTTTCCTTTAGATTTGTACTGTTTATATTTGAAGACCCTTGGTGCACCCACTCATTCTATAGCCTATCTGTGGTAGTATGTTCACCTATGGTGGTATGTACAGGTATTTGCTGTCTACGCTCTCTGCTCCATGAGTCCACCTGAGCAAGCTCCATTGCTTCTGTGCATACAGTTATTTCTTCTGAGGTTTTGTTGGTCTTCCAGTCGTCTTTCTTCCCCCTAGGCTAGATTCACTGAGATATTCCCCCTTTCTCACTTCCTGTTCCATTCCGAACAGTTGGTTGCAGGGATCTTGTATGGATACTTCCTGGAGTGGATGCCAAGTTGTTCGACTCATCATGACCTCTCTATTATGCCTGTGATTTGGGGGCATTGTTATTTACGTACAAGGGGGTCCCTACTCCCTTGGACCATGAGATGCTCCTCCTGATATCTGGGTCCTGCTGATGTGTCGAGGGGGGCTGCTTCTTATTGGCAGCCCCTTCTATGGGGACGTCACCTCCCTCAACCATGGCCAACTGCTCTAGGCCCATCATGAATTCTATTTCACTGGTCAGTGAAGCTACTTGTTCTCTTATTGGGATTAAGTTGTCCTTTAGTGTTGTGTGATCTTTGCCATTAGAGAGCACTTGGTCAGTGTCCACTTTGTGTTCTATGGGCCAACGTTGTGGCTGTCCTCCATGTTTTTGTCCTTAGGAGACTTTTTCTTTCCTTCCCCAGCCTGATTGGTTATTATACTAATATGTGCCTGAGCGCGGGTTTCATGTGTCACACTTGGTTGCGATCTCTGCAGGAAGATTGGGTAGGTCTCGATCTGCTCAGATACCTGCTGATGATTCCCAACGCAGCTCTGTCTGTTGTTTTGTGGCTTTAAGTGTTTTTTATTTAACTCCTTTTTCTGTTGTCTTGTTAGCTGTGGTTGGTGCCTAATCCTGGGATCCTGCTCACATGGTGACTTGTGATTTACGTCTAGGTCTTGCTTCTATGCTGTTTCCAGGTGCATTTGTAACTACAGAGAGTTGCAGTTTTGGGAGTTTAGCTGTTTGCTGCATATTATTTGGTTCTGTCTCCCTACTTCCATCTTCCCCTTCTGGAAGAACCGTAGGACCCCCTTTGTAGGATGATTCAGTAGGCCCTGTCTCTTGCTGTTTTTACACTGCCCATTTGCCAGTTGTTTTTTTTATTGTTTACGGTGTCTGCTTTACAGTGCTGGATAATACTGGTTAGTAAGTCTGGCAGGGCCGCTAGTGTATCTATTATTTTGTCATTTTGTGACCATTCCACTGCCATATCCTCTTTCTATCTGTAATTCCAGTTGTCTAGTTTCCCACAAAGCGAGTTCAGTTTGCTGTCTAAAGTTAGTATGCTTTGGGATAGCATGTGGGTTAATTCTAGATGGATCTCCATTTTGTGTGACTGCCAGGTTAAGGCTTTAACTGCAGCTAGGAGGGAAGCATAGATCATCTCTATGATGTAATCTGATCCGTCCACTTGTCTTATTTCCTTGTTGGGGAGATTTGGGGGGGGTCCTCTCTCGTGGCCTCCTCCTGGGGCCCCTTGGTCCCTTTCCCGGTACATGGTACTCCCATTTTTGCTTCTCGCAATGGCCAACCGTCTTGCTCTATTCTGGTTAGCTGCTCCCATAGAGCTTCCATTAAGGCTTGTAGTGGAGTGGAGCAGGATCATCCATTGTCTATTAATTCATTTGCCTGAACCTCCTCTGTTTGTGATCAAGCCTGCTGATGGATCTCTACCACTGTTTCCCAATTGTTATCACTTGGAGGTTCCAGCTTCCTCCTTTCCAGTTTGACTCTCGCTATGGTCGGTGCTGGTCCTGCTGGTTCTACACCCTCAAGTTCGCGCTTAGTTCTCACAAGGCACATGTTGCTTCCATTAGCTCTCTCCCGAATCTTGTTTTTATCATTGGGACTATTCCAGCTCTCTTCCAGTGTAGTGTCTGCCAATTCTACCAACTCCCCAATTATTAAGGAGTCCATGCCAAAGCTTGTCGCACTGCTGGAGGAGTCCTTTTCCTGCTACTGTTTTCATTTCTGATCTATTTGTGTTGACCTTATCACTGGGACAGGCTCCAGTATCGGGGATGGAAGAATGACTTGCGCCTGTGGTGCAGGGTCATCCATAAGTTGAGCGGGTTCTTCTCCTTCTCCTACCCCGCTCCTTGCTCTTGTGAGGTAATTGTGGATATAGATTTTCTTGGAGCTTTGAACCTTCCGCCTAAGAGCAATCTTGAGATCCTTCAGAGCTTTGTTCTCCTCTATTGGCGGCTGACCTGCCGTGGCGCCTAGTTTTTTGTCATCTCCCTCATGGTGCTTCATTCCTATTGGTGCTTGGGTGCTTGCGATACATCTAGTTGAACTTCGGGAACTGCAGAGAGGGGTGCCACTTGATTGCAATGCAGGGACCGCATGTGCTGCACAGGCTACACGGATCGAGTGCCGTCACACCCGTCCTAGTGATGGGGGGGGCGTGAGCACGCTATCCTCCAAGGCCTGTTATTGCCTTCTCGAGCTTTTCGGCCTGTTATTGTTTCCTGTTTTACTCAAACTTTTATGCCCTTTACCCTTTGCTTGGGCTGCAGTCTCAGACACAGTCTCAATCTTGGTCTCGGACGTTAGTTGCAGATACTAGGGTTCTGTTGTCGCTGGTATCAGCTGCCCTTGCCCCCCATGATGATCTTTGTGACATTGTGTTTGGCAGGGGGCTAGGTAGAGTCCCTTCTCAAAATCATTAGACGAAGCTAGGCTATAGGGGTCTGACTGACCCTCTAGTTGGCCCCTGCTTAGCCAACATATCAGTGTTTCAGACTCTTTCAGTCTCTTTCACAGGCAGGCAGGCATGCAAGGATGTTAGTAGGCGCGAATGTACAAGATGAGAATGCAGAGATGAGTACGCAGTCCAGGAACTCACTGCATCTCACCGTGTCACACCGAGGCTCTGAGGGCAACCTCACCGTCGCTTTACGTAGTTGCCTCAGTGCTGCCCTTACACTGCTCTACACGCTCGCTTTGCGCGAGCCTCTGACCTTTTCGATTCCCAGCATCCGGCTCTCTGACAACGGTGTGCGAAGAGTCGGGGCATTGAGGTCGTTGGTCATAGAATGTGCTCCGGCGTCCTTTGTCTGACGCCCTTCGTCCTGCTTGCTGCCCCACCTCCAGCTACGTCCAGCTATGTCCGCTACATCAAACAGGGACCATCCATTGAGTACTATGCCCAAGCTGTGTTTATTGTGTATTTCCAATGGACTCCGGGCGGAATCTACCTGCCCCTGGTTAATGAGGCAGGTTCAGTAAATGCAGATTCTGGCTGCAATCCAGATGCAGGTGGCAGTAAGTTGGCTCATATTGGCTGCCCAAAGGAAGGAGGAATCATCATAGTCCCAGGAATATGTAGGAGATGCTCCCCCAGGATGTCCCCGTACCCAAATATCATGGTCATTGCGTAGCCAGATTGACAGATGACTTGATCCTAGCGCTTAGAAGCGGCAGATGGCCATAGTAGAAAACATACATTTGCAATGCTATAGGTCTTGTTTGCACTGCTGCTGCCTTTGATGTATATGCTTTGCGTGAAAGGGAAGCTTGCATTGCTGCTTTGCTGTATCTGCTGTGTGTAAGGGAAGCTTGCACTGCTGCTGCTTTGCTGTATCTGCTCTGTGTGTAAGGGAAGCTTGCATTGCTGCTGTGCTGTATTTGCTGTGTGAGAGGGAAGCTTCAACTGATGCTGCCTGTGCTGTATCGCCTGGGTGAGGGGAGCTTGCAATGCTGCTGTGATGTATCTGCTGAGTGTGAGGGAAGCTTGCACTGCTGCTTCCTGTGCTGTGTCTGCTGTGTGAGGGAAGCTTGCATTGCTGCTGTGCTATATATGTTGTGTGCTAGAGAACCTTGCACTGCTTCTGCCTGTACTGGTCTGCTCTGTTTGTGAGGGAAGCTTGCACTACTGCTGCTGTGCTGTATCTGTTGTGTGTGAGGGAAGCTTGCAATGCACCTTCTCTGTGAGGGAGCATGCACTGCTGCCTGGTGAGGGAAGCATGCACTGCTGCTGCCCGTATTGTATCTGCTTTGTGTGAGGGAAACTTGCAGGGTACAGTCTCTGTGAGGGAAGCTTGCATTGTACCTTCTACGTGAGAGAAGCTTGCATTGTATCTTATCAGTTCCTAACTAAAATACCTATCCCTCTCTAACTTCATTTCTATCTATTCTATGCTGCTCTCACCCATATATATTCACCATGCCACATGTTTCCACTACACAAATACACTCCATACACCCAAATTTCACACTGCACAATTGCACAAGTAATTCAAATGAAAAAAACACAAATTTCTGCTCCACACCACATACACCCCCTACACTCCAAACCAAAACACATAAATAAGATATTATCATTTACAACACCAATAGCTTGCACTCTAACAAACGAGATACCTAATGCACTGCAAATGCTTGTTATCACTTATCGCGATATTCGGTAAATTTCAGCAGCCCGTTTCAAAACCCTCTTTTCACCCCAAAAAGTATGTCTTAGTGTCAAGAACGCTGTTTCTTCCTCCAGACAGTTCTTCTCAGCGTCTGCCCACTCAAACAGGATGGCGCTGTGCCATCAATTATAGAAAGCATATGGTTTTATTTCTCTTCTTTATATATATTGTATTGCTTCGGACTCAAGCTATTTGTTTTTTTGCAGCCATTGCAATATAATGAAGAAATGGATCAATTAACTGTGGGTGTCAGGTTCACCCATGAAGCCCCTCTGTGCAGCGGGATCTGGTTCTCATCTGGCTTGGAGCGGCCCTTTGGCAGCAGGTGCTGTTGTCGCAACCGGGGTGCCCCCATCGATGCCCTGGGGAGTTCATTTATAGGCAGGGCTACAGTCCTACATTCCCAGACACAGTGCTGCTTCCACCACCATTTTACAGTGAGCGAGCCCCTGTCCATCTCAGACCAGTGCACTAAACAGCGTCAGGGCCCTGTCTGATGCATGATGGACACCCTACACCCTCAGTAGAGGGATGCCATGGGAAGGGGGATGGCACACCCCTAAGACTGAGAATGTGCCAAAGTGGCCACCCGCACAACAGAAGGAACTCAGTGTACCCCATAATAAGCAAAAAGTGCCTGGATGGAGGGAGCAGAGGCCATAATTAATACCTCTGGGACTGTATTTACATTCTACTTAAGGACCTCAGTTATCCACCAACAATGTAAATGTCAGGCCGATTACATCTAGCCTGCAGCCAATGGTCATTTTACAACTCAAAATATTGTTTAACAAGGGGCAAGGTTTATCACACGGAAAGACGTCATGGGCTAACAGTCCTTATCTGCCACTCCTATCTAGGTAACCTCAAAAGCCATGAAGGATTGTGGGATACGTGAGAAAACTGCTGATACCACTGACGAGAAAATGGCTGCAATCCACTTGGGTCTGAAAAAAACCTTTTTGAGTAACTATTCAAAATGTGGGTGAGTAAAAAGTTCAATTTAAGGTTGGAATTTCTGAAGGCGAAATTAGAATCTTAGCAATTGCACACTTACTTCTAAGGTCGATATGCAGCTCTCAAATGCGAGTGTTCCTATAATTTAAGCACCCAAAAAGTCAAAACACTGGCTGTTCACAAACGTTTTTCGTGATCACGTTCACCACAGAAAAAACAAGCATTTGCAAAGCAATAGGTTTTGCACGTTTTGAACAATTTAATTTTAATCTTTTGGCAACAGCGTCCACAAGCAAAAGCAAAACAAGCATTTGCAATGCAATAGGGTCTCGCATTTCTCAAAGTTACAGCAATTAGCAGTTGTAAACTCCCAACCGGACTTTTCTTGCCACATTAAATGGAAAAAACAGCACGATCGTGCTGCTACAGTTCACTCATACTGACAGTTGAAGACGGCATGCAGGTAGAACAAAAAAAAAGAAAGAGTGCGATCGCGCTGCTACAGTTCACTCATAGTGAAACCTATCGGCAAAAGTGCAATTATACACGGAACCGGCAAAAGTGCAATTTACTGTGTAACAGGGTTGATGTCATGCAAAGCTCTGGACTTCTGCCAAGCGAGATCGGGCTGCGAAAAAAAGATAAAAAGTAGTCCACAAACCTGGCAGGAAACAGCGAGCCTCGCATGTTTTCAGCACTTGGTCGCTGAGCTCGAGGAGGGCTAACCACCGGAAAAGGCATGATGTATGCATGCCTTCCACTAATGAAAGCAAGCAGATTTTGAAAGACAAGCCCACAAACCAATGAAAGACACTGACATAACATGGACGGGGCTCCGAGCCCTTTTCTATCTACTAAAGCGTCTCGCAAGCAAAACGCATGTGCAATCGCATGCGACGCAGGCTCGACCCTAAAAAGCTTTAATGAAGTTAGCAGAGCAGAATGAAGATTTATGGCCCCCAATAGAGATAAGCAATGTCCTGTGTGCCATATCGTGGGTGCTGGAATGGAAGAGCCCTGGAGAGAGAGAGACTGAGACTCTCAGTGATGCGATGCAAGGGCATATGGGGCCTGATTACAACCCTGGAGGAAGGTGTTAATCCGTCCCAAATGTGACGGATATACCACCAGTCGTATTACAAGTCCATTATATCCTATGGAACTCGTAATACGGCTGGTGGTAAATCCGTCACATTTGGGATGGATTAACACCTCCTCCAAAGTTGTCATCAGGCCCATGGTGTTTTCATTTAGTAAAATAAGCTTATTTGAAGATGTGTTTATTTAGTAAAAGAAGCTTATTAGTAAAATAAGCTTTTTTTAGGAGCAGGGTAGAGGACAGCACTGGAATAAAGCCAAAACAAATGTCAGGGACATGGGAGAAGGTGGGAGGAAGGGAATGCTGCAATAAAACGCAGGCAGCTACCAGCCTATAAGGGAGCACCAAATAAATGCCAAAATAGTCCCTCACAGCAAAAAATAAAGTAACCAAAGTGAAAAGATAAATTACTAGGTTACTGCTCTGAAACAGAAAAAAGAGGAAGAAAAAGGCAGAGCTGGCCACTAGCGATCAAAAATTTTTAAAGGGCAGGGCAACCGACAAATGCAATTGCTTTAACCGAGATTATAAGTATACTAAAAGTATACACCAGGTGAGACGCTAAAGCTCGACATCAAAAGAGGCAGCAGCTGTAATGTTAAGTAGAAGTCATACAGCCACTTGCTTACTGGCAAGTCTGGAGAATAGATTTGTACATAGTATAACTGGTTAATGAACTAAGGGGCATTTTTCAGAGCCCCT
The DNA here is from genome assembly GCF_031143425.1 of Pleurodeles waltl. Lineage (NCBI taxonomy): Eukaryota > Metazoa > Chordata > Amphibia > Caudata > Salamandridae > Pleurodeles > Pleurodeles waltl. The sequence continues at coordinate 272,699,654 of NC_090446.1, forward strand.
TTAGCCACCTTAGCATAATTATTTTTACGCTAAGGTGGCATTAAGGTGCCTTTTACCTGCACCATATTTACAAAGTGGTGCAATGCATACATTGCGCCACTTTGTAACTCCTTACACCACATTTATAATACAGCGCAACAAGGAGGTCAATAGCACAATAGCTTCAAACTTTTGGACGCTATTGTGGTTCTTTGCTACACTCGCTTCAAAAACTTGGACGCTAGCGTAGCAAAGTGCAAGGAGGCCCATAGGTTTCTATGGGGTTGTCATTTTATCGCCTGCTCTGAGAAGGCATTAATAATAGTTTAATTTCACCGCAACATTTTTGTGGGCCTTGCAGTGCCGGAACATCCCCTTGCATACATTATGCCTGTCGCAGGCATGATGTGGTGCAAGAGGTTACAAAGTGGTGCAATGCATGTATTGAGCCACTTTGTAAATATGGCGCAGTGAAAAGGCCACCTTAGCGTAAAAAAATGATGCTAGGGCGGTGCAAGGGGCTCTAACATGCTCCTAACTGTGCTGCAGTGCTTAATACAAAGCAAAAGATTTAATGGGAGCAATTACGCGAGGAAAAGTCTGCAGTATCTCAATGCAGAAAAGAAGATAGACATAAGGTTTCTTTACAGAAAGGCTCTCCTGAATTTTCTGTTAGAACAGTGTTAACGCTGACTTTTTACTAATGAATAGTTATGCATTCTGAGCACTGAATTTGCATAGAAAATGACTTAGGGGGTCATTACGACCCTGGCGGTCGGCGGAGAAGCAGCGGTCTTACCGCCAACAGGCTGCCGGTAAAACTTTTGGAATTATGACCATGGCGGTTACCGCCATGGTCATCCGCCACTTCTCTGTTCCGACCGCCAGGGTGGAGACGACCGCTGGGCTGGAGACTAGGGTCTCCAGCCCGGCGGCCGTCACAATACTCCCGGCGGTATCATGACCCGGCTGACCGCCATGGATTTCATGGGGTTTGAAACCGCCATGAAATCCATGGCGGTAAGCACTCTCAGTGCCAGGAAATTCCTTCCCTGGCACTGATAGGGGTCTCCCCCACCCCCCACCCTGAGTCCTTCCCCTACACCCCCCCACCACCCCTGCCACCCCCAAAGGTAGCAGGACCCCCTCCCCACCCCGACCCCTAACATTACTTTACACATACACACCCGACACGCACGCAGGCACCACCAACACACATACCCGCACACACATCAACATACATGCCAACAGCCACACACACAGTCATACGCACACACCCACATTCAGACATACACGCACACATCCATACAGACATACATACAGACATACACGCACTCATTTCCAAACACACAACACCCTCGCATTCATACACGCACTCACACACCCCCTCTACATACACACACGCACACACCCATGCACGCACACAACACACAACACCCCCCACTCCCTCCCCTAACGGACAATCAACTTACCTGGTTGGTTGATCCTCCGGGAGGGGACAGGATCCATGGGGGCTGCTCCACCGCCACCACACCGTCAACAGAACACCGCCACGCCGAATCACAGGACGTGATTCGGTGGGCGGTGTTCTGTTGACATGGCGGTGGAGGTGGAGCAACCTCCACTTCCCCACCGCCCACCAGTATGGCTGCTGGCGGCTCTCCGTCCGAAAAAGGACAGAGGGCTGTCAGCAGTCATAATACGCCGAGCGGAAAACCACCACCACTGGCGGTTTTCAGCACGGCGGTCCCTCTGCGGTCTTGGCAAAAGACCACTGAGGTCAAAATGACCCCCTATATGTATAAAAATAATACATCGAAAAAATAATACACACATTTGAAAATGTGCCTACTTGAGTGACTGCCAATAATCACGAAGTGTACTTATTAACTGCTTACTAATGTAAAATGTTGAGCTAGTGTTTGGATTACTACAGTAGTATATCATATTAAAGGTTATATATTCTGTACTTGTTTTATTAATCATAAGCCTTACTTTAGCGAGGTCTTGGGCCTAGTTGCACGGCCTCACATCAAGGTGCATAGCTTAGGAGAATTATAAAATGGCTGCCTAGAGAATTATTTGTGATTTTCCATTGCATACACCGAATGTTAGTAACTATAATTCATTCCCATGAGAACTTCTTCCTAGAATATGTTGTACTAGCTAGGGATACATTGTATAACTTATTGTGTTAAAGACGACCTTCCCAGGAGAGGACAATGGATGCACTGACTGGAGTATAAGCTGATTCAAATGTGTTACCTGATGAGCCCAGTGAAGGGAACAGGAGAAGCGAAGCCAATCATCGACATTAGAACAGTGGCCTAGTAAATTCTTTGATTTGGGGGTTCTACTTTCATTGGAGTAACCATACGATTCTTTGACCAGTAGCAACGTGGGAGGTAGTCTTAGGGAATCTAACTTAGCCAGACTGCTCTGAGAGGAGATTCCCCATTCTCCCCATTCTTTTGAGTGTTTAGATGTTATTATTTCTGAACTGCATGAAGAAACTTTGCTTTCTTGAACTTTAATGCTGAATTATGATGCATGGCTGACCGAACCGATGTTCAGTTGACGAAGACTGTCACAGCTTGCTGATCCATACTGAGGCAAGGTGTAAGACAATGTTACAGATTGCTATGTCTATTTGCTTTTGTCCCTAGGTACCAACCACTAACTTTGGCAAAGCCATAGTTAGATGTTTTTCCAAATTTGTGTTGACTAAAATTGTTTTGCATGAAGTCCAAACATACTATTCTAATCAGAAAAATTTATGACGATATTCACTTATGACACTCGCTATCTGTGATAACATGTTGATGTCTTTTCTTTGCTGAATCTAAATGTATGCCATTTCACTTACCCAGTTATTCTTGTTATTGATCTGTATAGTAACCTTAGAATGTGTAGTGGTCCACGCCTTGATTAAATTGTGATTCTTTAGGAGATTTGGGCAGCCAGTATTGTTTCTGTATGCTTATCATTTGATTTTGAGACTATGTTACGTGATATTAGTATTGTTAATATGGGGAAATAAACATTCTAACTTTTACATAAAGGTGTGGTTTTTCATGATCAATAGGTCATGGTGTGTGGAAATTACTGACTCTTATGATTATTGATGCTATTGATTGTCATTGCTATTGATTTGTATGGGTACGGAGTTTCATGGTGGGAACTACTCAAAGCTCAGTCAAAAGGCCCATCGACCTACAAATGCGTCCCCATATAAATTAAAGTAAATTAACCAAATAAGGTCAGACGTGCTAACAGAGATGGCAGCAGAGTATGATGGTTAGTCTCCTTGAGAGCCCATCATAGAGGCCCAGTACACGAGTGGCCCGTAAATGAGAAAATTTACAGAAAGTTAAAGTTTTTCAGATTTGATGAAGTGGAGAGGAAATGTGCCCCTAAGTACTTAGAATGATTTTCCAAAACCTTGGAGCTTGCCAATGATTGTTTGAGGATGTTTCTGGCATTATAGTGACAGTGTGAATAAAGTAGGTTTTGTGCTTGCACAGCTTATGCAAATCGCAGGTGAACTGTGATGTTTATGAGGGTTAGGGAGTTTGCGTACTCCAAATGAAGTTGTAGAAAGAGTGTGTGTAGTCCGAAGTGTGAGAGTAGGGAAGTGTTTGAACTTCACATGTGTGTGGTGCTTTGTGCTCAAAGATTGCCCATGTGGTTTTTGGTATACGGATCCTGCGTGGTCTGAGATTCCGGAGTATATTGAAATGTGTATGAGACACTTGGTTTTTGTTGGAATTTGTCTGGTTTAATAGGTCGATTGGGTGTGGGAAACAAGTCAGAGTGGTAGTCAAAATGAACAAAAGATTTTTTTCAACTGAGATCTGACGAGACACCTGTGAGTGTGATGTCATTGGAGCCGCTCAGGGATACGTAGGTGAGTGTGAAGGGTCGCGCATGGATTGGCGGACAACTGTGAAGCGCAATTGTTTGAGAAGGTCGGTGAAAAGGATTCTGGGATTAAAAATCACTTCCCAATTTGATTTAGAATAACATAAAGGTCTCAGAAAGGAACATTTTCATAGCTTTAAAGAGTGCCATAAGGGGAGATACGTACATTACAACAAGTATAGGAGATATTGCACCGCCAGAAGGTACACCAGCTTACATTAGTAACCAGACAGCAACAGCAACAGAAGTTTGAGAGGAGGATGAGAAAGGCAGAAAAGACACTAGCAGAGGCTAGATGGGACAGTGATCATAAATGTTGGAGAATGTTGGAGAACCGAGACTTTACAGGGGATTAAATTGTTTCCTGCAATTACACAGGACAGCGAGAGAGAAGGAAGGAAAGCCACCAGGAAGACAAACAGAATCCCTTCCGAGAGTAGGGAGTGGAGATCAAAAGAGTCTAGGAGATCTTTTACACTCGAGGAAGACTCAGATGATGATGAGCTTATTTTACAATTATTGAGAAATAGTCCCCCACCAAATGCAGCACAAGAGAGCGGTCCGAACACCAGTGTAAACCCTTTAGCACCGACATCGGTCAACATGACAAGGAGTCCAGTGCAGATTAATCCTAGCATGACACAAAGCCCAATGCAGAGCAGTTTTAACTTGCCTACTACATTGACAGCTCAAAATCAGATGCCACAGTTGAATGTCCTGAGAATTTACCCTGATGCATCCATTTTGGAAATTGCCACCAACTTAATAGTGACAACAGGTCAGGTTTTCCCGAAACCTACATTGGTTCAGACAGAACCAACTCTACTTTTACTGCCTCAAGTGCAGCCACAAGCAAAGCCAAAGTACACTCCTATAACGGGGACACAGATAGATATGTCTGTACTGATGAACCAGAATATGGGGATTATACACCCACAGAACCTGAGTGTCACACCAAGCCCAGACTCAGACACTCTATCTGTACCTGTCACCATTGGCCCAATTGTATCTTTGTTTGCACAGGAGAATAAGAGTACAAATGGACAGGGAGTCCTGAGTCAGAATTCAATGAGGGGAGAACTCAAAGGAGGTGCCAGAATAGTCTCTCCTGTGGGACAGACCTTTGACGGAACAAGAGCATTGCTAGACCGTAGCCCGTTTGGAGTTCCTCCGAATACTGGAACAGGGTCAAACATTAGTCAGAGCCTGAAATTAATGATACCACAGTCTCTAAATCTAGTTTTACAGCCATTGTCAAATAATCAGCCCAACATCATTTTGTTGCAAGGTTTGACTGCCCAACAAATGATTGAATGGTTAGACAAGCTGAATACCCCACAGAGTGCTCCTAGGGGAGAGGAGTACTTGAACTATACATGACTAGGGATGGAACCGGGTGAGCTAATTGAAGGAACTATGGGTGTGAACAGACTTGAATCTTAAACCAAAACAGAATTGAGGTACTTGTGTCCAAAAATTACCAGAGAGGCGAGCAAGGTACATCAAACACTAGCAGACTTAGCAGAGAAATATGGCATAGAGATAGAGAAAACAAAACTGTCAACATCAGGACAGTGCACGCTCTACGGGCGACGTAATGCAAAAAGCCAATCCTTATACAATGTAATAATTCATGCATTGTGTGTTTATGCAGTATGTTAACCTTTTGCATTGCAGAGATTTATCTTGAAATGTCATAAATGCAGTTTGCAATGTTTTTTTCATTTTCAAGGCTTTGCTGCAGGATTACAGAAAGTGGTTAGGGTGTGGTCCCTATTCCGAGCCCTTCTAGAATCCTTTCCTGCAGTCTGGCTGGGTGTGGCACGTGGGTGGGGTCTGGGTCTATTTAAGAGACCCAGCCCAGTTCCACGTGCTTACTATTCAGAGGAACCGGTGCAGAGCAGCTGCATTTTCCTGAGCTCCTGTTCCAGAGGCCTACCTAGGCTTTTCCAGGCCCTGTCCTCATTATCTTGGTGATCCTCAAGCAGGGCGGTAAGGCGGAGGTCAGGTTAGACCCCCGACTCCGTTTTCAGAAATATTTGAGTTTTGGGTCTTTTGGTTAATCGTGTGTGCAATGGTTTTCTTGGCTGTGCGATCATCTCATGGCATTTGTATTTTATTTACGAATCGGCAACAGAGTGCGCGATTCATTCTAGGCATTTAACTCTTGCAGTACAGATCGGCAGAGTGCGTGATCATTTCATGGCATTTAACCCTTGCAGTACTGATCGGCAGAGTGCGTGATCATTTCAGGCCTTTTCGTCTAGCTGTACAATCTAGCATTAAGGTGTGCAGAAGTTTCTAGACAATTGACTCTTGAAACCCAAAACCAAAAAGAGTGATCTTTAATGTTCAGAGTATTCTTGAAACTCAGAATGAACAGAGTGTTATTCCATGTTCAGAGTATCCTTGAAACCTAGATTAAACAGAGTTAGTCAATGTTCAGAGTATTATTGAAACCCAGACTCAACAGAGTGTTATTCAATGTTCAGAGCATTCTTGAAACCTAGATTAAACAGAGTATTATTCAGTGTTCATAGTATTCTTGAAACCCAGATCCAACAGAGTGTTATTCACTGTTCAGAGCATGAGATGGTATTCTAAAAACGCTCATATGAAAGTTTGCATAATCCTTCTTTATTTTCCAGGTACCCAAAGCTAATAAGGTCATGTTATAGACAAGCTCTTGATCATTCATGTTATCAGTATATAAATATTTGGAACAAAGTTTATGAAAGTCAATGAATGTGAATAATCTTGCTATTGTGTTCTTAACTCTTGCTTTCACAGGTCTCCTTCCCCGCTGTTCCCAACCTAAAACCCCATCCCCGCTTGGCCATTCGTTAACTCTGTGCTCTGATAGCTAGTAGAGTTTGGAGCTGCCAAGAGATGGACATACTGGGAGCAGATGCAAGCGCCGAGGATCTGGTCTCCCTGACAGAATAGTGAGCCCACAAATTTTTAATCCTCCTGGTTTGCGCTAGGTTCTCACTATGGCCCAATGGGAAGAGTTACTTCAGGTAGTTATGCAGCTCCAATTAGATGTAATTGAAACTAAAAACATAGCAGCCAATCTAGCAGAAAGGATGGATCAGTTACAAAACAGAGTGGGAAAGATGGAGCAAAGTCCTTTGGGTACGGGTGGGCTTAATCCTTCAACTAACAGTTCACTCACAGTTCCCACACCCATTCCTTTGGCTCCCCCAGAAAGGTTTTCAGGTGATCCTCAGAAAGCCCAATCCTTTTTGACTCAAGTAGAATTGCATTTTACATGTCAACCAAACACCTTCCCTGATACCCAATCCAGGATGGCCTTCCTGCTATCCTATTTGACTGGAGACGCGGCCACCTGGGCAATCCCTCTTGTGCGTAAAGACAGTCTCCTGCTTTATAATTGGAGAAACTTTGTCCGGGAATTTGAAAGAGTGTTTGATCGAAGAACAGTTACTCTGTCCGCATATCGAGAACTGCTAGATGTGCGACAAGGCAATAAAGACCTAGGAGCCAGATGTAGTCAACTCCAATTTTGCGACTTGCAAATTGCGACTCTTACCGACTCGCAATTTGCAACTCGCAAAATTGTATACAGAAAGGTGTCTCAGACACCTTCTGCGACTCGCTATGGGGTCGCAAAGACCCACCTCATCAATATTCATGAGGTGGGTCGCAGTTTGCGACCCCGTAGCGAGTCCCTGCACTCACAGGGATGGTGGCCTGCTGTAGACAGCAGACCTCCATGTCTGTAACTGCTTTGTCAATAAAGCAGTTTTTTTTTTAATTTCGCAGCCCGTTTTCCTTAAAGGAAAACGAGCTGCAAAATGAAAACTAAACCGAAACCATTTGGTTTAGTTTTTTTCAGAGTAGGCAGTGGTCCATAGGACCACTGCCTGCTCTGAAAAGATATTTTTTTTGGCATTCACAAAGGGGAAGGGGTCCCTTAGGGACCCCCTCCCTTTTGCGAATGAGTTACCACCAGTGTGACACTGGTGGTAACTGCGAGTTGGTTTGCGACCGCATTCACGGTCACAAAGCAACTCTGAATGGCGATGCGGTCGCAAATAGGATGGGAACACCCCTTCCTATTTGCGAGTCGCATTCCCAAATTGCGAATCGGTACCGACTCGCAATTTGGGGATGAGCATCGTGTTCGGCCTTTTGCATGCTGCAAACTGCGTTTTTCGCAGTTTGCGACATGCAAAAGGCTTCGTACATCTGGCCTCTAGTTTCTTATTTGGCTAGCTTTAATCAGCTGATAGCCGAAACATCCTGGCCTGAAGAAAAGCAAGCAGTCCTGTTCTACCAAGGACTCAAAGATGAGCTAAAAGACATTCTGGCTCAAATCAATCCTCAACCCACGGATTGTCAAGATCTGATAAATCTTGTTTTGAGACTAGATCATCGTCTTGCAGAACAACAGGTAACACGCAAAAAGACTGAGAACAATTTCTGGCGTGTTCATGAGCACAGAGAATCACAATTTCAGAGAGAGAACAGTCATGAACCACTGGAAATTGGAACCATAAGGCGGCCCTTAACTAAAGAGGACAAAGATCCACGTAGAAAAGACAGACAATATCTGTACTGTGGTTGAAAGGGCCATTTCGACAGATAATGTCCTGCAAAACCCCAAAGACAAACAAACCCCTACCAAGAAGATGGTAGCAAATGCACAGATCAAGCAGACAAAACTAGACCACCCAAGGTGTACAGAAGGGTTGATCTTGGTTGTAAGCGTGGAACCATCACAAGATGGTAGAAAACTGTTACTCGAGTCAAGACATCTAAAGTTAGATCTAGGAGTACTGGTAAAACAAAAGACTTATTCATAGAAAGCCATAGTAGATTCTGGGGCTACTGGAAATGTTATCAATGCACAATTGATCCAAACATGGGGGATCCCATGTAAGAAGAAGAAAACACCAGAAATAGTACAAGCCATAGATGGGAAGCTTCTAGCTGGAGGTCCAGTGATTCTACAGACCCTCCCCTTGTCTGTGATCTCTAAAGGGGGGAATCAAGACACCAAACACGAAGAAAAAATTATCTTTGATGTCATACATGCTCCTCAATATGGGATCATCCTTGGAATGCCTTGGCTAAGCTACCATAACCCTGTAATAAATTGGCAAGAAAGGAAAATCACGTTTTCTTCACTCCTGGGTAAAGAAAAATGAATCCAGACATCAAGTGTCACAGATCCTCGCAAATCCCACATAGCCATAGCCGCTGAAACAGATGTAAAATTGCCTTTGCAGTATTCATGATTCCTTGATGTTGTTGACAAAAAAGAAGCGTTCTCCACCGCCCCAGTCTTGACTCACCCAGATACTGACTGTCCATTCATAGCAGAAGCAGATTCTTCAGACATGACAATTGGGGCTGTGTTATCGCAACACAACAAAGATAATCGCCAAACGGACGATCTATCCAAACAAGATTTTACCTTGTTAGCCACAATCCAGCCCCCAGGAGCTACAAAGGGGGTCATTCTGACCTCAGCGGTAAAAGGCGCTTACCGCCGGTCAGAAGACCGCCATAACACTGCCGCGGCCGCGGTAAACCGCCACGGTCATTCTGACCCTCAACTTGCAAACCGCCAAAAACCCGACATCCACAAAAGTCTGCCACACCAAAGGTCAGCGAAAAAATGGCGATGACCAAACCTCCACCGTCACGCCAACAGAAATACGCCCACACTATCACGACACACGAATCCACGCGGCAGTCTTTCAAACGCGGTATTCCATTGACGGTACACACCGCCGCGGTCAAAATACACACACACATAGAAAACTCACCCACATTGGTCATTTTGAAACACACACACCTGATACACATACTAACACCACTCCCACACACCCAACACAATATAAAACACACACCCACATCACCCACAAACCCCTACGACCCGAAATTATTGACGACGGCTAGAGAGAGAGCACAGAATAGACAATCCCACAACACAGAGGCACACAACACCATCACCCACACAGAATCCACGCACCAAACACCACACACCACCACACGCACCACAATCATCACCACAAACGCCACCCCACACCTCATCCACACCACCCCATGGCACCCCAAAGACACCCCAGGTTCACTGACGCAGAACTCAGGGTCATGGTGGAGGAAATAGTCCAGCTCTTCGGGGCATGGGTGCAGCACACCACAATTGCCAGAAAGATGGAGCTATGGCAAAGGATAGTGGACAGGGTCAACGCGGTGGGACAGCATCCACGCAATCGGGATGACATAAGGAAGCGCTGGAACGACCTACGGGGGAAGGTGCGTTCCATGGTATCAAGGCACAACATTGCGGTGCAGAAGACTGGCGGCGGACCCCCACCTACTCCCCCAGAATTTACAGCATGGGAGGAGGAAGTCTTGTACATCCTGCATCCTGAGGGCCTTGCAGGAGTAGGCGGAGGAATGGACTCTGGTAAGTAAAATCTTCACTACTGCTTCCCACCCCCACCCCACCTGCATGCCAAATCATACCCCCACCCTCACCCCCACCCCCACCCCCATCACACCAACTCCTTGCAAATGGCTCACCATCACAACCCACCCATCCCAACACCAAGCCCTGCATGCGACCACAAAGCATGGACACCCATCACCAAAGCATGCCCACTGCACACACACATCACCCCCACAAGCCACCCTCACAAAAGCCCCCACAAGGGAATGCCTGCAATTGGGTACACGGACACCCACCCATCACACGAAATGCCACACACAGAAGCAATAACCATACCTTTATACCCCTGCAGGACCCGAACGCCACCACACCGCCACGGAGGGTACAGAGATGTCCATCCCACCCCCAGAAGAGGCCCCCAGCGATGACAGCAGCTCTCTCTCCCTGGACCCAGATGACCAGCCTGGCCCATCGGGGACCTCTGGACAGTCGGTTCCCCACAGACAGCCACAGGCTACACCAGACCCAACCCCCTCTGGGAACACCAGCACAGCTCCCACCCAGCGGGCCCATGCCTCTGTCTCCAGGACACGTCAATCAGCGGTGTGTCCACCACTACAGGGCACCCAGGTTGACCCACCACCCCAACAACAACAGGGACCTGGGGGCAGTGGTAGTGGGCAAACCGTCCAGGGGACAGAGGCCCAGGAACACAGGGGAACTGGGAGGGCTGCTGTGCAACAGGGGGGGGACAGGCCCAGGGAACCGACTCTCCAAGAGGCCCTCTCCTCCATCATGGGAGCTTACCACCACTCCCAGGAGACGATGGCGATGGTACTGGCCAGGTTCCAGGAGATCCAGGCACTGCAGGAGGAACGGTACATGGGGTTCAGAGAGGAACTGAGGAACATCGGTTCCGCAATGGGGACCATCGTCGTGGCCCTTAACCAGATAGTCACCACATTGCGGGACCATGTGGCACCCCAAAGGGCCCCTGTCACTAGCCCAGGCCAGGAACAGCCTACCACCTCCGCCGGCGCTAGTGGACAGGAGGCCCCCACACAACAACAGGCCACCAGAACCCCACCTCCTGCAGAAGAAGAACCACCCCGCAAGCGGAACCTGAGATCTCACAAGAAGACAGAGTAGGATTGCAAGACCCCTGCCAGCATAAGATACCCCCTGATGTCATCCCACTGTCCCACATTGTCACCCTGTCCAACCTTTAACTGCCCCTGCTCCATCCTTCCACAGGCATATGGACAATGCACCTGTGCGACTGAGAACTGGACTCTGCCATGGACATTACTCCACCCCCACCCATCACCGTTTTACAATCATGTACATATATGTAGCACTTAAAATAAATCACTTATTGCACTTAAAATAACAGGAGTCTGCTTGTATTCTTAACAAATGTATTACACATAACGGTGCAATAATGTCCAGTTACTCTGTGATGACAACATGCCAATTTCAATAAGCTTTAGTCCATGGGCAAACAAAGCAGAAGTCACGCAGTGGGTCATACAGCTCTGAAAAGGGAAGGGAAAGTCACAAATCAGTTAACAGGAACTGGGGGGAAACACAGACAGTGGAGACGCATGAGGCCTTAAGTAAATGTAAAATGGCGTGGGTGATTCTTACCTGTTTGCTACTGAAAATATTGTTGTATGACTGTATCCCTGTTGTCCGTGTCGTCCCGTCGTCTTCCTCCTCTTCACTCTCCACAGGCTCCACAGCTGCTACAACACCACCATCTGGACCATCCTCCTGCAGAAAAGGCACCTGGCGTCGCAAAGCAAGATTGTGAAGCATACAGCAGGCCACGATGATATGGCACACCTTCTTTGGTGAGTACATTAGGGATCCCCTGTCATATGCAGGCACCTAAACCTGGCCTTCAGGACCCCGAAGGTCCTTTCTATGATCCTCCTAGTTCGCCCATGGGCCTCATTGTACCGTTCCTCTGCCCTGGTCCGGGGATTCCTCACTGGGGTCAGTAGCCACGACAGGTTGGGGTAACCAGAGTCAGCAATTAGCCACACACGGTGTCTCTGTAGCTGTTCCATCACATAAGGGATGCTGCTATTTCGCATGACATACGCGTCATGCACTGACCCAGGGAACTTGGCATTTACATCGGAGATGTACTGGTCAGCCAAACAGACCACCTGGACATTCATCGAATGATAACTTTTTCTGTTTCTGTACACCTGCTCACTTTCTTTGGGGGGAACCAAAGCCACATGGGTCCCATCAATGGCACCAATGATGTTGGGGATATGTCCAAGGGCATAGAAATCACCCTTCACTGTAGCCAAATCGCCCACCTCAGGGAAAATAATGTAGCTCCGCATGTATTTCATCAGGGCAGACAACACTCTGGACAAAACCTTAGAAAACATAGGCTGAGACATCCCAGATGATATGGCCACTGTTGTCTGAAAAGACCCACTTGACAAAAAATGGAGTACTGACAGAACCTGCACCAGAGGGGGAATCCCTGTGGGGTGGCGGATGGGGGACATCAGGTCTGGCTCCAGCTGGGCACATAGTTCATGTATAGTTGCTCTATCATGCCTGTATGTAAGTATGATATGTCGTTCTTCCATTGTCGACAGGTCCACCAGCGGTCGGTACACGGGAGGATTCATCGTTCTCCTCGCAAGTCCCAGCGGACGGTGCCTAGGAAGGACAACATGGAGCACAGAGTCAAGCAACCCACAGGTTCGTTCACACAGCTTGCACAGTACACAAATCGCTATGCATTGAAAGGCTTGTATGAGTTGCAATGCAAGGCCTAGGCCTGTGTGACGCAGTAGAAATTATGCCATGTGGGCCCTTGAAATGGTGGCTGCCTGACCTGTGAAGTGTGACAGTGGGATGTGAGGTCAATGCACTGGCATGGCACACCGTGGCGGTAGGCGGTCGAACACCGCGGTGCTAAGCCGCATTGGTTAACATTGCACCCTATGGGTTTCAGTAGCCAATGAGGATGGGCGCCTGCGGTCGTGGTACGCACGCGGCGGTACGCACCGACGCGGGCGTGACCGCCATTTTCTATCTGATTAATCACTCGAGACCTGATCATCCACAGGAGAGGACCGATACTGCAAGTGCTGCTGTGACCTCGGTCTGGGAGATACAATGGCTGCTGCGACTGGGGAAAGGGCCCCTGCCTTCACTTCTGAAGAATTGGAGAAACTTGTTGATGGGGTCCTCCCCCAGTATGCGCTACTCTACGGTCCTCCAGACCAACAGGTTAGTACACAGGGTGCACGTTGAATGAGCTATGCCTGTGTTGAGTGGGGTGTATGTAAGATGGTGGGGAGGGGAGCGAATGAGGAGTGCAACGCACGAAAGATGAGAGCATGTGCCACATGGCAAGGTTGGAGGGGGGGGGGGCACTCACATTGACCAGGCAGAAAAGTGATGAGATTTCTTTTACCACCCTGTAAATGTCACATAGGTCAGCGCCCATCAGAAGATCGACATTTGGCGTGCCATCGCCAAGGACGTCCGGGCCCTGGGGGTCCACAACAGACGGGGCACCCACTGCCGAAAGAGGTGGGAGGACATCTGCCGCGGGACCAGAAAGACCGCCGACTCTCTGCTGGGGATGGCCTCCCAACGTAGGAGGGGTGCCAGCCGCCAATTGACCCCCCTGATGTCCCGGATCCTGGCGGTGGCCTACCCCGATTTGGATGGGCGCGTGAGGACATCACAGCAGACACAAGGGGGTGAGTATCAGCACATTCTGCTATCTTTGCGCGCAGTGAAGGTGTCTGGGTGGGGGAGGAGGACTGTGGCTATCTCTAGGCCAGGGCGCATTCTGTAGGCTAGGCCCCTCCGTTAGGCATGGCCCTGTGCCCCCGCCCCCCACCTCTGTAGGGTGCCAAGTACAGCTATCCATGGTCCAGCCTCACCCATGTGTGCATTTGTCGTCCATAGACCTGTAGGCCTAGTCACAATAACTGAGTAGTGTACCCCGATTGCGCGGCCTAGTGCAGGGGGCTTCTGTGTCTGTCCTCTCCGACAACGGTGTTGCCAATGCATGCACTCAACCAGTCTTCATTTCTCCCCCCCCCATTTTCTTTGTCTTCCTGTTCATGTGTGCATTAGCATCATCAGGCGGAGGAGAAGTGGCATCGGCGCACGAGGGAGCTGCATCTCACATGGCCCCGGAGGGCCATGCAACAGACTCCGAGTACACCAGTGAGACGGAGGGCGAGTGGAGCTCCACAACGGGGACCCGTGGAGATGTCAGCGACACAGACACGTCCTCGGAAGGGAGCTCCCTTGCGGTGGCGGCAACATCCGTGCCCACCGCCACAACAGGTACAGCCGCCACCCAGCGCACCAGCCCCGCCCTCCCAGCAGCCCCTCAGCCTTCGCTCTGTGCCCGCTCGCCCAGGAAGGCGGGCATCTCCTTCGCCCCAGGCACCTCAGGCCCTGCCCCAGTTACCCCTGCTGCCCTCAGTGAGGAGGTCATTGACCTCCTCATGACCATCATTGTTGGGCAGTCTACCCTTTTGAATGCCATCCAGGGTGTAGAAAGGGAGGTGCATCGGAGCAATGCATACCTGGAGGGCATTCATTCGGGTCAGGCTGCCCATCAGCGATCGTTCAACGCTCTGGCCTCAACACTGACGGCAGCCATTGTCCCTGTCTCCAGCCTCCCTCTTCTGACTCCCTCCACCCAGTCCCAGTCTCCTGTTCCTTTGCCTATCCCATCCACACCATCAGACCAGCCTGCACACACCTCTACACCCAAGGGCAGCTCATCCAGACATAAGCACCACAGATCCCACAAGCATTCACCCAAGCAACATCCAGATGCAGACATGCCAACAGTCACTACCACCTCTGTGTCCCCCACCTTCTCATCTCCCTCCTCCCTCCCTGCGACGTCTCCACTCACACCTGCATGCACACCACCATCAGCCAGTACTTCCATCACCAGCACACCCTCCATTACAGTCCGCACACGTGCAGTCACCACCCCCACTGCCATTTACACGTCCCCTGTGTCCTCTCCCAGTGTGTCTGTCACCCCCTCTTCCAAACCACACAAACGCAGGCAGCCACCCACCCAACAGCCATCCACCTCACGACAGCCTCCGTCACAAGCATCTGCACGAAAAAGACAGCACACTTGACTCTCCTACAACCACATCCTCTTCCTCCACTCCCATACCCACTACACCTACCCATCCCTGTCCTTCCAAAGTGCTTTTCCTTTCCAACCTTGACCTCGTTCCAATCACTAACCCACCCCCTCCATCTGGTAAGAGTCAAAAAAGCACCTCAGCCACCACCAGCCCTGCATCTACTATGACCATAGTGCAGGGCTATTGGAGTCCACCAGCTCCTAGGGCAGGAACATCGGCCAGCAGCAAGGGGACAGCCAGCCCACCCCCTGGGAAGAGGACAAAAAAAACTAAGGGCCGGCATGACAAGCCTGAGACGGCTGCCACCAAGGACAGTAGCCTTGCCCCGTCACCTGCCACATCATCAAAGGGAGGCAAGGGCCACAGAGCTTCAGCGAAGGAGGGCAAGGGCAGCAGGGCGGAGAAGTCAGGCAGCAGGCGAGCTGCCCAGGAGGGCCCCACCAGCCCCATTCCGGTTGTGACGGACAACACCCACGGGCCCAGGACTCCATCACAGGAGGGCCCCGCGACCGCAAGGTCGGATGGCGACTAAGCGGGAAGTCTTGGCCAGGGATGGCTCCCTAGAAACACAGGACAAGCACCGCTGAACAGGGCCCCGCCGTGACAAGAACCGCTGAACAGGGCCCCGCCGTGAGAAGCACCGCTGAACAGGGCCCCGCCGTGACAAGAACTGCTGAACAGGGGCCGGCCGTGAGAAGCACCGCTGAACAGGGCCCCGCTGTGAGAAGCATCGCTGAACAGGGCCCCGCCGTGACAAGAACCGCTGAACAGGGCCCCGCCGTGAGAAGCACCGCTGAACAGGGCCCCGCCGTGACAAGAACCGCTGAACAGGGCCCCGCCGTGAGATGCACCGCTGAACAGGGGCCCGCCGTGAGAAGCACCGCTGAACAGGGCCCCGCCGTGAGATGCACCGCTGAACAGGGCCCCGCCGTGACAAGAACCGCTGAACAGGGCCCCGCCGTGAGATGCACCGCTGAACAGGGCCCCGCCGTGACAAGAACCGCTGAACAGGGCCCCGCCGTGAGAAGCACCGCTGAACAGGTCCCCGCCGTGACAAGAACCGCTGAACAGGGCCCCGCCGTGAGATGCACCGCTGAACAGGGGCCCACCGTGAGAAGCACTGCTGAACAGGGCCCCGCCGTGATATGCACCGCTGAACAGGGCCCCGCGTGAGAAGCACCGCTGAACAGGGCCCCGCCGTGAGATGCACCGCTGAACAGGGGCCCGCCGTGACAAGAACCGCTCCGCTGGGCCCTTCCTGTCAAGCACCGCTCCGCTGGCCACCGCCGTCTCAAGCACCGCTCCGCTGGGCCCTTCCTGTCAAGCACCGCTCCGCTGGGCCCTTCCTGTCAAGCACCGCTCCGCTGGGCCCTTCATCTCAAGCACCGCTCCGCTGGGCCCTTCATCTCAAGCACCGCTCCGCTGGCCACCGCCGTCTCAAGCACCGCTCCGCTGGGCCCTTCATCTCGAGCACCGCTCCGCTGGGCCCTTCCTGTCAAGCACCGCTCCACTGGGCCCTTCCTGTCAAGCACCGCTCCGCTGGGCCCTTCATCTCAAGCACCGCTCCGCTGTCCACCGTCGTCTCAAGCACCGCTCCGCTGGGCCCTTCCTGTCAAGCACCGCCCCGCTGGGCCCTTCCTCTCAAGCACCGCTCCGCTGGACCCTTCATCTCAAGCACCGCTCCGCTGGCCACCGCCGTCTCAAGCACCGCTCCGCTGGGCCCTTCCTGTCAAGCCCGCTCCGCTGGGCAAAGCCGTCTCAAGCACCGCTGGCCCATTGACAGTGCCGGTTCTGTGTCGAGCAGGGCTTCACGAAGCACTCTGGGCACCATGCCTCCTCCATTAACAGTGGAGTCGGTAATCCATCTGATGGACTGTGGCTTGGCACTTCCCAGGATGGAACAGTGGGCAAGCCACACACTGTAGAGACTTGAGAGACTGTGGCTTTGCCCTCCCCAGGATGGGACAGTGGGCATGGAGGCCCCTCGTGGATCTGGCGTCGTGGACTCATGTGGCTGAGGTGCCCCCCCTTCCCTTCCCCCTGAGGTGCCTGTAGTTTTATCATCTGATGCCCCAGCAGTGTTCTCTCCAATGGTATCTGGTCTCCTGTGTGGGCTTTGCCCATGTGTTTGTGCACATTGGCCCACGGACTATGGAACTTTGACAGAATGGGCAGGACTTATTGCCTATGTATATATTTTTAACTATGTTCATTCCTTATTTTGTATCTTTCATATTGCATATTTCCCATAACTTCAATGGAGCTATATTATACATATATTTTATAGATCATTTTAATTGTGTCTTTGCATTATTCCGGTGGGTTTGGGGGGTGTCACTCTGACTTGTTGCTCTGCATTGGGGTGTAGGTATTTGGGGTGGGGGGGTGGGTGTATGGCGTATGTGTGTGCCCGTAAGCTTTCCTCCTCCCCCCTCCCCTGTGTCGTAGGTGCAGTACTCACCGTTGTCGTCTGCGCCGGCGTTCGTACTCCTGGTAGATGAGCAGGTAGACAATAGCTGGTAGGATGTTTAATTCGGGTTCCATGCTGTCCTCCTTCCTCGTGAAGTGTGTAGAGGTGAGCGTTTTCCCGTTCGTAGTCTGTTTCCGCCGTGTTTTTATTGGCGGGGCTCCCGCCCCGGAAAAGGTGGCGGATTGGTGAGTTGTGATAGGGTGGGCGGTACATTGTCTGCCGCCTGCCTGTTGGCGGTGACTGGCGCGCTGTTTGTCTGTCCCGCCGTGGCGGTCGGAGTGTGAAAGTGGCGGCCTGTGTTGGCGGTTCCCGCCAGGGTCAGAACTCCATTTTTTTGGCCGCCTGCCTGTTGGCGGGTTGGCCGCCGCTTTATCACCGACCGCAGGGTTGGAATGACCCCCAAAATCCTTTGTATCATCAAAACCGAAGACTTTTTTGAAGAAATTCGTAATTCTTTCACCATTGAAAAAGGCAGAAATGGGCTCAAGCAGACCCCAAAAGATCGATCAAACAAGGCCTATCTTTTCATGATGCATGTTTATTTGTTCCAACTACCAAGCTGCGCAAATTAGTGTTTCATTGGTTGCACGTTATACCTTCGGCAGGTCATCCAAGTATTCCTAAGAATCTTGAACTAATACAACAATATTTTTGGTGGCCTACTTTGACAAAAGACATCAAGCAAATGGTAGCTAACTGCAAAGTTTGTGCTTGCATCAAGACAAGTCATTCAAAACCAAAAGGGCGGTTACATCCTCTCCCAACTCCACTCCGACCTTGGGAAAACACATCATTAGACTTTATTACAGAACTGCCAGTTGTTCAACATCACTCAGTAATCCTTGTGGTGGTAGATAGTCTCACTAAACATGCACATTTCATTGCTTGCAGGAAATTGCCTGCCTCCAGTGAATTGGCAACAATACTTTTAAATCGAGTGGTCCGTTATCACGGATTACCAAAAGTGATTCTCTCCGATGAAGGATCACAATTTGCCTCTAACTTCTGGAAAACATGGTGCAAAATGCTACAAGTTACATCTACAATATCTACCAGTCATCATCCTCAAAAGGATGGCCAAAATGGCAGACTAAATCAAACATTCAAACAATACCTGCATGCTTACACTGAGAAAGCACTTCATTCTTGGAAATCAATGCTTTGGTTAGCTGAATTGGCCTACAATAACTCGTATCATACTTCCACTGGTGCAACGCCTTTTTTTGGTCTATTCGACTATCATCCTGATCCCTTGCCAACCACAATTCCACAAGAAAGTTCGCTTACACCAGCGGTGTCAGAAACAATACGACAACTCCATCAAACCCAGAACCAAATCCAGCAACATCTAGATAAAGCAAAACAAAAGTATAAAAAACATTATGACAAAAAACATTGTGAAGGACCACAATATAAACAAGGAGACAGAGTGTGGCTTTCCACACGCCATATTGATTTAAAGAAAAAACATATCTTTAATCTCAAATATATAGGTCCTTACACAGTCCTTCAGCAGATCAATCCAGTAACCTATAAGCTGCAGTTACCAAAATAACTACGTATTCATCCAATGTGTCATACTTCTCTCCTGAAAAGAGCAGTCCAAAAAACCCGCTCTCACCCAGCTCCAGTTCTAGTACAGGGAGAATTGGAATACGAAGTAAAACACGTTCTGGATTAAAAATTTAAAGGTCGTAATCTCTGGTATCTAATATCTTGGAAAGGTTACGGTCCAGAGAACAACTCATTGGTCTCTGTATCTGACATTCATGCTAAACGACTAGTGCAGTGTTTTCATCACCTAAACCTAGACAAGCCAGGCCCTAGAGCGCATTCAGGAGGGGGGAGTACTGTCAACATCAGGACAGTGCGTGCTCTACGAGCGACGTAATGCAAAAAGCCAATTGTTATGCAATGTGATAATTCATGCATTGTGTGTTGATACAGTATGTTAACCTTTTGCATGGCAGAGATTTATCTTGAAATGTCATAAATGCTGTTTGCAATGTACTGTTCATTTTCAAGGCTTTGCTGCAGGATTACAGGGAGTGGTTAGGGTATGGTCCTTATTCTGAGCCCTTCTAGAATCCTTTCTTGCAGTCTGGCTGGGTGTGGCACGTGGGCGGGGTCTGGGTCTATTTAAGGGACCCATCCCAGCTCCACATGCTCACTATTCAGAGGTCCCGGTGCAGAATAGCAGCATTTTCCTAAGCTCCTGTTCCAGAGCCCTACCTAGGCTTTTCCAGGCCCTTTTCTCATTATCTTGGTGATCCTCAAGCAGGGCGGTAAGGCGGAGGTCGGGTTAGACCCCGACTCCGTTTTCAGAAATATTCGAGTTTTGGGCCTTTCGGTTAATCGCGTGTGCGATGGTTTTCTTGGCTGCGCGATCCTTTCATGGCATTTGAATCTTGATGTACGTATCGGCAACAGAGTGCGCAATTCATTCTAGGCATTTAACTCTTGCAGTACAGATTGGCAGAGTGCGCTATCATTTCATGGCATTTAACCCTTGTAGCACTGATCGGCAGAGTGCGTGATCATTTCAGGCCTTTTCGTCTAGCTGCACAATCTGGCATTAAGGTGTGCAGACGTTTCTAGAGAATTGACTCTTGAAACCCAAAACCAAAAAGAGTGATATTCAATGTTCAGAGTATTCTTGAAACTCAGAACGAACAGAGTGTTATTCCATGTTCAGAGTATCCTTGAAACCTAGATTAAACAGAGTGTTATTCAGTGTTCATAGTATTCTTGAAACCCAGATCCAACAGAGTGTTATTCACTGTTCAGAGCATGAGATGTTATTCTAAAAACGCTCATATGAAAGTTTGCATAATCCTTCTTTATTTTCCAGGTACCCAGAGCTAATAAGGTCATGTTATAGAAAAGCTCTTGATCATTCATGTTATCAGTATATACATATTTGGAACAAAGTTTATGAAAGTCAATGTGAATAATCTTGCTATTGTGTTCTTAACTCTAGCTTCCACAGGTCTCCTTCCCCGCTCTGTGCTATGATAGCTAGTAGAGTTTGGAGCTGCCAAGAGGTGGACATATTGGGAGCAGACGCAAGCCCAGAGGATCCAGTCTCCCTGACAGAATAGTGAGCCCACAAATTTTTAATCCTCCTGGTTTGCGCGAGGTTCTCAATATGGCCCCGTGGGAAGAATTACTTCAGGTAGTTACGCAGCTCCAATTAGATGTAGTTGAAACTAAAAACATAGCAGCCAATCTAGCAGAAAGGGTGGATCAGTTACAAAACAGAGTAGGAAAGATGGAGCAAAGTCCTTTGGGTACGGGTGGGCTTAATCCTTCAACTAACATTTCACTCACAGTTCCCACACCCATTCCTTTGGCTCCCCCAGAAAGGTTTTCAGATGATCCTCAGAAAGCACAATCCTTTTTGACTCAAGTAGATTTTACATGTCGACCAAACACCTTCCCTGATGCTCAATCCAGGGTGGCCTTCCTGCTATCCTATTTGACTGGAGACGCGGCCACCTGGGCAATCCCTCTTGTGTGTATAGACAGTCCCCTGCTTTATAATTGGAGAAACTTTGTCCGGGAATTTGAAAGAGTGTTTGATCGAAGAAAAGTTACTCTATCCGCAGATGGAGAACTGCTAGAAGTGCAACAAGGCAATAAAGACCTAGGGGCCAGATGTAGTAAACTCCAATTTTGCGACTTGCAAATTGCGAGTCTGACCGTCTCGCAATTTGCAACTCACAAAATTGGATGCAGAAAGGTGTCTCAGACACCTTCTGCGACTCGCTATGGGGTCGCAAAGACCCACCTCATCAATATTCATGAGGTGGGTCGCAGTTTGCGACCCCATGGCGAGTCCCTGCACTCACAGGGATGGTGGCCTGCTATAGTCAGCAGACCTCCATGTCTGTGACTGCTTTGTCAATAAAGCAGTTTTTTTTTTTCATTTTGCAGCCCGTTTTCCTTAAAGGAAAACGAGCTGCAAAATGAAAACTAAACCGAAACCATTTGGTTTCGTTTTTTTCAGAGAAGGCAGTGGTCCATAGGACCACTGCCTGCTCTGAAAAAATATTTTTTTCGGCATTCACAAAGGGGAAGGGGTCCCATGGGGACCCCTTCACTTTTGCGAATGAGTTACCACCAGTGTGACACTGGTGGTAACTGCGAGTTGGTTTGTGACCGCATTCGCGGTCACAAACCAACTCTGAATGGCGATGCGGTCGCAAATAGGAAGGGAACACCCCTTCCTATTTGCGAGTCGCATTCCCAAATTGCGAGTCGGTACCGACTCGCAATTTGGGGATGAGCATCGCGTTTGGCCTTTTGCATGCCGCAAACTGCGTTTTTCTCAGTTTGCGACATGCAAAGGTCTTCGTACATCTGGCCGCTAGTTTCTTATTTGGCTAGCTTTAATCAGCTGATAGCAGAAACATCCTGGCCTGAAGAAAAGCAAGCAGTCCTGTTCTACCAAGGACTCAACGATGAGCTAAAAGACATTCTGGCTCAAATCAATCCTCAACCCACGGATTGTCAAGATCTGATAAATCTTGTTTTGAGACTAGATCATCGTATTGCAGAACAACAGGTAACACGCAAAAAGACTGAGAAATATTCCTGGCGTGTTCATGAGCACAGAGAATCACAATTTCAGAGAGAGAACAGTCATGAACCACTGGAAATTGGAACCATCAGGCGGCCCTTAACTGAAGAGGACAAAGATCTACGTAGAAAAGACAGACGATGGGTGTCATTACAACATTGGCGGTAAAAGGCGCTTACCGCCGTGCAGAAGACCGCCAATACACCGCCGCCGCCGCGGCATTCCGCCACAGCTATTATGACACACATCTTGGAATCTGCCGAAATTCAGACACCCAAACAACACCACCACACCAAAGGTCAGTGATAAACTGGCGGAAACAAATCATCCACCTCCACGCCAACAGAAACACGCCCATGCTATTACGACCCACGAATCCATGCAGTGGTCTTTCAACCGCGGTATTCCATTGGCGGAACACACCGCCGCGCTCAAAATACACACTCATCTCCAAAACACCGCCACATGGACAATTCAAAATACACACACCTGATACACGTACAAACAACACTCCCACACACCAAACACAATATAAAACACACACTCACATCACCCACAAACCCCTACGACCAAACATTAGACACGAAGGCGATAGAGAGAGAGCACAGAATAGACAACCCCACTACACAGAGGCAAACAACACATCACCCACACAACATCCACGCACAAAACACCACACACCACTACACTCACCACACTCATCACCACATACACCACCCCACACATCACCCACACCACCCCATGGCACGCCAAGGACAACCCCGCTTCTCCGAGGAGGAGCTCAGGGTCATGGTGGAGGAAATCGTCCGGGTAGAGCCACAGCTATTTGGCTCACAGGTACAGCACACATCAATAGCCAGGAAGATGGAGTTATGGTGCAGAATAGTGGACAGGGTGAATGCCGTGGGACAGCACCCAAGAAATAGGGAGGACATCAGGAAGAGGTGGAACGACCTACGGGGGAAGGTGCGTTCAACGGTCTCCAGGCACAACATCGCGGTACAGCGGACTGGCGGCGGACCCCCACCTCCTCCCCCACAACTAACAACATGCGAGGAGCAAGTCTTGACCATCTTGCATCCTGAGGGCCTCGCAGGAGTCGGTGGAGGATGGGACACTGGTAAGTCAAATCTTAACTATCATATCGCCCTCCCTACCTGCATGCTATCACACACCCCCTCCCTCAACCCTCCCCTATCACTACAACTCCTCACTAATCTACCCATGACACAAACCACCCATCCCAACACCAAGCCCTGCATGACACAACTAAGCATGGACACCCCTCACTAAAGCATGCCCACTGCACATACCCAGTACACACCCCCAACCATCACCACACAAACTCACACACAGGAATGCATGCACTGGGGTACACAAACACCCACCCATTGCACACCATTACACACACATGCAATAATCATGCTCTTAGGCTCCTGCAGGATCCCGAAGGACCATCACCACACCAGAGGGTCCAGACAACACCACTCCACCCCCAGAAGAGGCCCACAGTGACGAGAGCAGCTCTGCTCTACTGGATCCTGATGACCAGCCCGGACCATCGTGGGCTTCGGGACAGTCGGTTCCCCTTGCACAGGCACAGCCCAACACCGATCTTCCACCCTCTGGTAACACCAGCACAGCACCCACCCAGCGGGCCCAAACCTCCCTACCCAGGACAGGTCAATCAGCGGTGTGTCCACCACTACAGGGCACCCAGGCTAACCCACCACCCCAACAACAACAGGGACCTGGGGGCAGTGGTAGTGGGCACACGGTCCAGGGGACGGAGGCACAGGAACACAGGGGAACTGGGAGGGCTGCTGTGCGACAGGGGGCGGACAGGCCAAGGGAACCCACTCTCCACGAGGCCCTCTCCTCCATCATGGGAGCATACCACCATTCCCAGGAGACGATGGCGACGGTTCTGGACAAGTTGCAGGAGACCCTGCGCCTGTAGGACGAACTGTATTTGGGGTTCAGGGAGGAGCTCAGGACCATCAGCTCCGCCCTGGGCACCATTGTAGGGGTGCTGAAGGACATACAGCAGACCTTGAGGGACACCGTGGCACTCCAAGGGGCCCCTGACACTAGCCAGGACGATGAAATGCCCACCACCTCTGCCGGCGCTAGTGGACAGGACGCCCCGCCACAGAACCACCACACCTGCACCCCACCCCCTGCAGACAGACAACCACCACGCAAGTGGTCCCTGAGATCCAGGAACAGGACAGAGCAAGATGGCAAGACCCCCACCAGGAAATGACACCACCCTGATTGTCCTCCCACTGTCCCACTTTTTTACCCTGTCCATACTTTAACTGCCCCAGCTCCTCTTCCTATGCCCAGATGGGCAGTGCACCTGTGAGACTAATAGACTGGACTCTGCCATGGACATTCCTCCACCATCACCCATCCTCATTTTACAACCCCCTCCCATTTCTGAGCACTTCAATAAACACCCTTGAAACACAAAACAATCTGGAGTCAGTCTGTGAATTAGTAAAAATTTATTATCAACGACAGTGTCATAATGGGTGTACCATTCTAAAGCTAACATACCTATGTCACACATCACAAGCCCTTGAAGGATGCAAGCAGTTGACACGTAGGTACCCACACCTGTGAAACCGTAATGGAAGGGTACAACTCAGTTACCAAATGTTGACTTAAATCGAAAAACAGGATAGAGGTAGACGTGTGAAAGTTAATGTAATGCTAAAATTTAAAATGTTCTCACCTGTGGGTCACTGGAAATATTGCTGTATGACTGACTCCCTGTTGTCGTTGTCTTCTTCATCAGCTTCATCCTCATCACTGTCCACAGGGTCCACAGCTGCTACAACACCGTCATCTGGATCATCCTCCTGCAGAAAAGGCACCTGGCGTCGCAATGCCAAATTGTGGGGCATGGAGCAGGTGATGATGATGTCGCACACCTTCTTCGGTGAGTAGAATAGGGATCCACCTGTCATATGGAGGCACCTGAACCTGGCCTTCAGGAGGCCGAAGGTGCATTCGATCACCCACCAAGTCCGCCCATGGGCCTCATTGTACCGTTCCTCTGCCCTGGTCCTGGGATTCCTCACTGGGGTCAATAGCCACGAAAGGTTGGGGTAACCAGAGTCCCCCAAAAGCCATACACGGTGCCTCTGGAGTTGACCCATCATATCAGGGATGCTTCTATTCCGCAGGATGTAGGTGTCATGCACTGAGCCAGGCAACATAGCATTTACCTGCGAGATGTACTGGTCTGCCATACATACCATCTGTACATTCATGGAATGATAACTCTTCCTGTTCCTGTACACCTGTTCACTCCTGTGGGGGGGACTAGAGCTACATGGGCCCCATCAATAGCACCTATGATGTTGGGGATATGTCCAAGGGCATCGAAGTCACCTTTCACTGTAGGCAAATCCTCCACCTCAGGGAAAATGATGTATCTCCTTACGTGTTTCAGCAGGGCAGACAACACTCTGGACAGCACGTTGGAAAACATAGGCTGGGACATCCCTGATGCCATGGCCACTGTTGTCTGAAAAGACCCACTTGCAAGGAAATGGAGCACTGACAGCACCTGCACGTCAGGGGGGATTCCAGTCGGATGGCGGATTGGTGACATCAGGTCTGGCTCCAACTGGGTACATAGTTCCTGGATTGTGGCACGGTCAAACCGGTAGGTTACGATGACATGTCGCTCTTCCATTGTCAACAGGTCCACCAGCGGTCGGTACACCGGAGGATTCCGCCATCTTCTCATATGTCCCAGCAGACGGTGCCTACGAAGGACAACAGCGAAGAACCAGTCATTAGTCCTCCAGGTAAGTACCCACAGTCACACACAAGACTACACCATTCACATAACCCTTCCTGTATGTGTGTTGAGTGTAGGCCTAGCTATGTGTGACGCAGTATGAAATGAAGCCATGTGGGCCCCTGAAATGGCGGCTGCCTGACCTCTAAACTGGGACAATGGGATTATGAGATAACTGCGCTGGCGTTACACACCGTCGCGGTAGGCGGTCATAGACCGCGGCGCAATGCTGCATTGGTTAACATTGGACCCTATGGGTCCCAGGAGCCAATGAACAGGTGCGCCGGCGGTGATGATGCGCACAGCCGCGGACGTCACGGCCATTTTCTATCTGCTCAATCACTAGATACCTGACCTTCGACAGGAGAGGACCTACACTGCAAGTGCTGCTGTGACCTCTGTCTGGAAGCGACGATGGCTGCTGCGTCTGGGGAAAGGGCCCCTGCCTTGACTGCGCAGGAGTTGGAGAAACTGATAGACGGGGTCCTCCCCCAGAACACGCTACTCTACGGTCCTCCAGACCAACAGGTTAGTACACAGGGAGCACGTTGTATGGGCTAGGCCTGGGTGGAGAGGGCTGGTTGGAAGAGGGAAGGGTGCAGAGTCCATAGAACATTAATGCATGGGAATGAATGGGCTACATGGCCAGAGTAGGGAGGGGGCCACTCACAACGACGGTGCAGTTGGAAATGACTGTTCTTCTTTTCTTGTGCATGTCATGTAGGTCAGCGCCCACCAGAAGAGGGACATTTGGCGTGCCATCACCAAGGAGGTCCGGACCCTGGGTGCCCATCAGAGACGGGGCACCCACTGCCGTAAGAGATTGGAGGACATTCGCTGCTGCAGCAAGAAGACAGCGGAGGCTCAGCTGGGGATGGCCTCCCAACGTGGGAGGGGTGCCCGTCGCACCATGACTCCCCTGATGTTCCGGATCCTGGCGGTGGCCTACCCGGAGTTGGATGGGCGCTTGAGGGCATCACAGCAGACACAAGGGGGTGAGTACAACCTCATTCTGCGGACTTTGCGTGCAGTGGAGGTGTCTGGGTGGGGGAGGTGGGCTGTGGGTGTCCCTAGGCCAGGGCGAGCTAGGTAGGCAAGGCCCCTCCATAATGTAGCCCATGTGGCACTCTACCCCACCTCAGCAGAGTGCTAAGTCGAGGTATAGTTGCCCCTGTGGCATCCATGTGCGCCGATGTCCACCATTGCCATATAGGCCATATCCCAGAAATGGCATGTGCAGAGGGCAGGAGCACGGCATAATGCAGGGGGCATCTGCGTTTGTCTTGTCCGCCAACGGTAGCGGTATGCTATGCACTAAAACCCTCTTTCTTCTGTCTCCCCCCCTTTATCTGCTCTCCCTGTCCTTTTGTACATCAGCATCAACAGGCGGAGGTACAGTGGCACCGGAGCACGAGGGAGCTGCATCCCACATGGCCATGGAGGGCCACACCACAGACTCTGAATGCACCAGTGGGACGGAGGGCGAGGGGAGCTTCACGTCGGCCACTGGATCACCAAGCAGCGACACAGACTCGTTTGACGATGGGAGCTCCCTTGGGGTGGCGGCACCATCTGTGCCCCCCACCTCTACAGGTACAGCCGCCACCTCCCCTACCTGCACCGCCCTCCCAGCAGCCCCTCAGAGTTCGCCCCGTGCCCGCTCACCCAGGAGGGTGGGCATCACCTTCGCCCCAGGCACCTCAGGCCCTGCCCCAGTCACCCCTGCTGCCCTCAGTGAGGAGGTCATTGACCTCCTCAGGTCACTCACTGTTGGGCAGTCTACCATTGTGAATGCCATCCAGGGTGTAGAACGAGAGTTGCAACACGGTAATGCATTCCTGGAGGGCATTCATTCTGGTCAAGCTGTCCTTCAGAGAACCCTGCAATCTTTGGCCTCAGCACTGATGGCAGCAATTGTCCCTGTGTCTAGCCTCCCCCCTCCAACTTCCTCCACCCAGACCCAATCTCCTGTACCCCATCCCATCCCAAGCACACCTACAGAACATCATGCACACAAGTC
This sequence comes from Pleurodeles waltl, assembly GCF_031143425.1. NCBI lineage: Eukaryota > Metazoa > Chordata > Amphibia > Caudata > Salamandridae > Pleurodeles > Pleurodeles waltl. The sequence continues at coordinate 272,728,044 of NC_090446.1, forward strand.
AACATACCCAAGTAGCTCAAGCAAACATAGGCACCACACACACCACAAGCACTCACGCAAGCCTCACCCACATACAGACACAACAACATCCACTGCCTCCACTGTGTCCCCCTCCTCCTCTATTCCCTCCTCCCTCCCAGTGTCGTCTACACTCTCACCTGCATGCACTACATCTACAGCCACTAGGACTCGCACCAGTGCACCCAGCACCACATCCCGCTCACCTGCACTCACCACCTCCACTGCCATTTACACGTCCCCTGTGTCCTCTCCCAGTGTGTCTGTGACGCCCCCTCCCAAAGTACACAAACGCCGGCAATCACTCACCCAACATCCATCCACCTCATGACAGCCTCCAGTACCTGCACCTGCACCCAAAACACCTAAAGTGACACCTCCGACAACCACCTCCTCTTCCTCCACTCCCAGACCCCCTCCAGCTACCCATCCCAGTGTACGTCAGAAACTGTCCCTCTGTAAAGTTGACCTTTTTGCCCCCACCCTACCCCCTCCAATTCATCAGTCCCATCGTAGCGCCTCAGCCAAAAAGCCTCCAATACCAGTGGTGCCTGTTCAAGGTTTTTGGAGTGCACCGGCCACCAGGGCAGGCAGTAGGACCCGGAGCCAAGGCACTCGCAGCCCACCCTCTGTAAAGGCAATAAAATTGGAGAGTGGACGACGGGACCGTGTTAAGACTCCAGGTGGGAAAACAACTGACATGGGTTCCAAGGGGATTGGAGAGTCAGCTGTGACTCCCCCAAAGGTGGGGAAGGGCCAGAGGAAGTCTGCCCAGCCTGTTGTGAGTGTCACGGCGAAGAAGTGCGCCATCATTTCCGGCGGTCGAGACACAACCGCCAGCACCGTCGTTACTGGTCCAGAGACCACTGCCATAGTCACAGCCCAGGAGGGCCCCACTATTGTCACTGGTCAGGAGACCACCGCCGGAGTCAGTGCCCAGGAGGGCCCCACTATCGTCACTGGTCCAGAGACCACCGCCAGAGTCACAGCCCAGGAGGGCCCAAGTATCGTCACTGGTCAGGAGACCAACGCCAGAGTCACAGCCCAGGAGGGCCCCACTATCGTCACTGATCAGGAGACCACCGCCAGAGTCACAGCCCAGGAGGGCCCAAGTATCGTCACTGGTGCAGAGACCACCGCCAGAGTCACAGCCCAGGAGGGCCCCACTATCGTCACTGGTCAGGAGACCACCGCCACCACCGGAGTCAGTGCCCAGGAGGGCCCCACTATCGTCACTGGTCCAGAGACCACCGCCAGAGTCACAGCCCAGGAGGGCCCAAGTATCGTCACTGGTCAGGAGACCACCACCATGGCAAAGCACCACTGAACTGTCCTGAACCGCCATGGCAAAGCACCGCTGAACAGGGCAAAGACCGCCATGTCAATGCACCGCTGAACTGTCCTGAACCGCCATGGCAAAGCACCGCTGAACTGTCCTGAACCGCCATGGCAAAGCACCACTGAACTGTCCTGAACCGCCATAGCAAAGCACCGCTGAACTGTCCTGAACCGCCATTGCAAAGCACCGCTGAACTGTGCTGAACCGCCATGGCAAAGCACCGCTGAACAGGGCAAAGACAGCCATGTCAAAGCACCTCTGAACAGGGCAAAGACCGCCATGGCAAAGCACCGCTGAACAGGGCAAAGACCGCCATGTCAAAGCACCGCTGAACAGGGCAAAGACCGCCATGTCAATGCACCGCTGAACAGGGCAAAGACCGCCATGTCAAAGCACCGCTGAACAGGGCACAGACCGCCATGGCAAAGCACCACTGAACTGTCCTGAGCTGCCATGGCAAAGCACTGCTGAACAGGGCAAAGACCGCCATGTCAATGCACCGCTGAACAGGGCAAAGACCGCCATGGCAAAGCACCGCTGAACAGGGCAAAGACCGCCATGGCAAAGCACCGCTGAACAGGGCAATGCCCCGGGTAGGAACGAATGGGCCGCCACATCAGGCATCCTTATCCCATGTGCAGCTGGGACAGTGACAGACCACGACCTTTCACGGGGAGACTCATCCAGTCTGGGCACCAGTCCCCCCCAGTACCAGTAGAGACCTGCATCAACTTGAGAGACTGTGGCTTTGCACTCCCCAGGATGGCACAGTGGGCAAACCACCCACTGTGTAGACTTGAGAGACTGTGGCTTTGCACTCCCCAGGATGGCAGAGTGGGCAAACCACCCACTGTATAGACTTGAGAGACTGTGGCTTTGCACTCCCCAGGATGGCAGAGTGGGCAAACCACCCACTGTATAGACTTGAGAGACTGTGGCTTTGCACTCCCCAGGAGGGCATGAATGGGCATGGAGCCCCGTTGTGGATCTGGCTTTGCAGTCATCCGGCTGAGGTGCCCCCCCTTCCCTTCCCCCTGAGGTGCCTGTAGAATTTCTATCTGATGCCCCGGCAGTGTTCTCTCCGATTGTGGTCAGGTATCGTTTGTGGGCCTCGCCCATGTATTTTTGGACTGATGGTGCACGGACATTGTTATGTACATATCTACACTACTTCTCATCTTGTATATAATTCTGACTGATTTTCAAATATATATCTGTATATTTTTGTATGACATGTATATTGGCACATTACATTGTTTGACCGATTTTCGCTTTGTGTATTCATTCTTCCGGGGGGATTGTGGGTTGTTAGTGTGATTTTTGTGAATGCATTGGTGTGTATGTTGTAATATGCGAGGGTGGGGGTGTTTGGTGTGTGTCCCCCTAACTTTTGCCTCCCCCCCCATGTCGTAGGTGCAGTACTCACCGTTGTCTGCGGCACCTACGTAGCTGTTGGTCGTAGAAGAGCAGAAACACAAGGGCAGGGAGTATTTGGAGTTCCGGCTCCATGGATTCCTCGTTCCTCGTGGGATATGTTAAGGTGAGCGTTTTCCCATAGCAAAAGCTGTTTCCGCCGTGTTTTTATCCACGGTGAATCCGCCCCGGAAAAGGTGGCGGATTGGCGGGTTGTAATAGTGTGGGCGGTACTTTGTCTTCCGCCTGTCTGTTGGCGGTGATCGCCGCGCTGCTTATCTGTACAGCCGTGGCGGGCGAAGTGTTAAAGTGGCTGTCTTTGTTGGCGGTTTCCGCCAGGGTCATTATTCCCTTTTTTTGTCCTCCGGACTGTTTGCGGTATTTCCTCTGCTTTAACACCGTCCGCCAGGGTTGTAATGACCACCAACATCTGTACTGTGGTTGAAAGGGCCATTTCGCCAGAGAATGTCCAGCAAAACCCCAAAGACAAACAAACCCCTACCAAGAAGATGGTAGCAAATGCACAGATCAAGCAGACAAAACTAGACCACCCAAGGTGTACAGAAGGGTTGCTCTTGGGTGTAAGCGTGGACCCATCACAAGATGGTAGAAAACTTTTACTCAAGTCAATACATCTAAAGTTAGATCTAGAAGTACTGGTTAAACAAAAGACTTATCTATACTGTAGAAAGCCATAGTAGATTCTGGGGCTACTGGAAATGTTATCAATGCACAATTGATCCAAACATGGGGGATCCCATGTAAGAAGAAGAAAACACCAGAAATAGTACAAGCCATAGATGGGAAGCTTCTAGCTGGTGGTCCAGTGATTCTACAGACCCTCCCCTTGTCTGTGATCTGTAAAGGGGGGAATCAAGACACCAAACAAGAAGAAAAAATAATCTTTGATGTCATCCATGCCCCTCAATATGGGATCATCCTTGGAATGCCGTGGCTAAACTACCATAACCCTGTAATAAATTGGCAAGAAAGGAAAATCACGTTTTCTTTACTCCTGTGTAAAGAAAAATGAATCCAGACATCAAGTGTCACAGATCCTCGCAAATCCCACATAGCCATAGCCGCTGAAACAGATGTAACATTGCCTTTGCAGTATTCATGATTCCTTGATGTTGTTGACAAAAAAGAAGCCTTCTCCACCGCCCCAGTCTTGACTCACCCAGATACTGACTGTCCATTCATAGCAGAAGCAGATGCTTCAGACATGACAATTGGGACCGTGTTATTGCAGCACAACAAAGATAATCGCCAAACGGACGATCTATCCAAACAAGATTTTACCTTGTTAGCCACAATCCAGCCCCCACGAGCTATCATTGCTCCAGACAAAATCCTTAGTATCATCAAAACCGAAGACTTTTTTGAAGAAATTCGTAATTCTTTCACCATTGAAAAAAGGCAGAAATGGGCTCAAGCAGACCCCAAAAGATCGATCAAACAAGGCCTATCTTTTCATGATGCATGTTTATTTGTTCCAACTACCAAGCTGCGCAAATTAGTGTTTCATTGGTTGCACGTTATACCTTCGGCAGGTCATCCAAGTATTCCTAAGCCTCTTGAACTAATACAACGATATTTTTGGTGGCCTACTTTGACAAAAGACGTCAAGCAAATGGTAGCTAACTGCGAAGTTTGTGCTTGCATCAAGACAAGTCATTCAAAACCAAAAGGGCGGTTACATCCTCTCCCAACTCCACTCCGACATTGGGAAAACACATCATTAGACTTTATTACAGAACTGCCAGTTGTTCAACATCACTCAGTAATCCTTGCAGTGGTAGGTAGTCTCACTAAACATGCACATTTCATTGCTTGCAGGAAATTGCCTACCTCCAGTGAATTGGCAACAATACTTTTAAATCGAGTGGTCCGTTATCACGGATTATCAAAAGTGATTCTCTCCAATCAAGGATCACAATTTGCCTCTAACTTCTGGAAAACATGGTGCAAAATGCTACAAGTTACATCTACACTATCTACCAGTCATCATCCTCAAAAGGATGGCCAAACTGACAGACTGAATCAAACGTTCAAACAATATCTGCATGCTTACAATGAGAAAGCACTTCCTTCTTGGAAATCAATGCTTTGGTTAGCTGAACTGGCCTACAATAACTCATATCATACTTCCACTGGCGTAACGCCTTTTTTTGGTCTATACGGCTATCATCCTGATCCCTTGCCAACCACAATTCCACAAGAAAGTTCGCTTACACCAGCGGTGTCAGAAACAATACGACAACTCCATCAAACCCAGAAACAAATCCAGCAACATCTAGATAAAGCAAAACAAAAGTATAAAAAACATTATGACAAAAAACATTGTGAAGGACCACAATATAAACAAGGAGACAGAGTGTGGCTTTCCACACGCCATATTGATTTCAAGAAAAAACATATCTTTAATCTCAAATATATAGGTCCTTACACAGTCCTTCAGCAGATCAATCCAGTAACCTATAAGCTGCAGTTACCAAAATAACTACGTATTCATCCAATGTTTCATACTTCTCTCCTGAAATGAGCAGTCCAAAAAACCCGCTCTCACCCAGCTCCAGTTCTAGTACAGGGAGAATTGGAATACGAAGTAAAATACGTTCTGGATTAACAATTTAAAGGTCGTAATCTCTGGTATCTAATATCTTGGAAAGGTTACGGTCCAGAGAACAACTCATTGGTCTCCGCATCTGACATTCATGCTACACGACTAGTGCAGCATTTTCATCACCTAAACCCAGACAAGCCAGGCCCTAGAGCGCATTCGGGAGGGGGGAGTACTATCAACATCAGGACAGTGCGCGCTCTACTAGCGACGTAATGCAAAAAGCCAATTGTTATGCAATGTAATAATTCATGCATTGTGTGTTGATGCAGTATGTTAACCTTTTGCATTGCAGAGATTTATCTTGAAATGTCATAAATGCTGTTTGCAATGTATTGTTCATTTTCAAGCCTTTGCTGCAGGATTACAGGGAGTAGTTAGGGTGTGGTCCTTATTCTGAGCCCTTCTAGAATCCTTTCTTGCAGTCTGGCTGGGTGTGGCACGTGGGTGGGGTCTGGGTCTATTTAAGAGACCCATCCCAGCTCCACATGCTCACTATTCAGAGGTCCCGGTGCAGAACAGCAGCATTTTCCTGAGCTCCTGCTCCGGAGCCCTACCTAGGCTTTTCCAGGCCCTTTCCTCATTATCTTGGTGATCCTCAAGCAGGGCGGTAAGGCGGAGGTCGGGTTAGACCCCGACTCCGTTTTCAAAAATATTCGAGTTTTGGGCCTTTCGGTTAATCGCGTGTGCGATGGTTTTCTTGGCTGCGCGATCATTTCATGGCATTTGAATCTTGATGTACGTATCGGCAACAGAGTGCGCAATTCATTCTAGGCATTTAACTCTTGCAGTACAGATTGGCAGAGTGCGCGATCATTTCATGGCATTTAACCCTTGTAGTACTGATCGGCAGAGTGCGTGATCATTTCAGGCCTTTTCGTCTAGCTGCACAATCTGGCATTAAGGTGTGCAGACGTTTCTAGAGAATTGACTCTTGAAACCCAAAACCAAAAAGAGTGATATTCAATGTTCAGAGTATTCTTGAAACTCAGAATGAACAGAGTGTTATTCCATGTTCAGAGTATCCTTGGAACCTAGATTAAACAGAGTGTTATTCAGTGTTCATAGTATTCTTGAAACCCAGATCCAACAGAGTGTTAGTCACTGTTCAGAGCATGAGATGTTATTCTAAAAACGCTCATATGAAAGTTTGCATAATCCTTTATTTTCCAGGTACCCAGAGCTAATAAGGTCATGTTATAGAAAAGCTCTTGATCATTCATGTTATCAGTATATACATATTTGGAACAAAGTTTATGAAAGTCAATGTGAATAATCTTGCTATTGTGTTCTTAACTCTAGCTTCCACAGGTCTCCTTCCCCGCTCTGTGCTATGATAGCTAGTAGAGTTTGGAGCTGCCAAGAGGTGGACAAATTGGGAGCAGACGCAAGCCCCGAGGATCCGGTCTCCCTGACAGAATAGTGAGCCCACAAACTTTTAATCCTCCTGTTTTGCGCTAGGTTCTCAATATGGCCCCTTGGGAAGAGTTACTTCAGGTAGTTACGCAGCTCCAATTAGATGTAGTTGAAACTAAACACATAGCAGCCAATTTAGCAGAAAGGGTGGATCAGTTACAAAACTGAGTGGGAAAGATGGAGCAAAGTCCTTTGGGTACAGGTGGGCTTAATCCTTCAACTAACATTTCACTCACAGTTCCCACACCCATTCCTTTGGCTCCCCCAGAAAGGTTTTTAGGTGATCCTCAGAAAGCACAATCCTTTTTGACTCAAGTAGAATTGCATTTTACATGTCGACCAAACACCTTCCCTGATGCCCAATCCAGGGTGGCCTTCCTGCTATCCTATTTGACTGGAGACGCGGTCACCTGGGCACCCCTCTTGTGTGTAAAGACAGTCCCCTGCTTTATAATTGGAGAAAATTTGTCCGGGAATTTGAAAGAGTGTTTGATCGAAGAACAGTTACTCTATCCGCAGATGGAGAACTGCTAGAAGTGCGACAAGGCAATAAAGATCTAGGGGCCAGATGTAGTAAACTCCAATTTTGCGACTTGCAAATTGCGAGTCTGACCGACTCGCAATTTGCAACTCACAAAATTGGATGCAGAAAGGTGTCTCAGACACCTTCTGCGACTCGCTATGGGGTCGCAAAGACCCACCTCATCAATATTCATGAGGTGGGTCGCAGTTTGCGACCCCATAGCGAGTCCCTGCACTCACAGGGATGGTGGCCTGCTATAGTCAGCAGACGTCCATGTCTGTGACTGCTTTGTCAATAAAGCAGTTTTTTTTTTTCATTTTGCAGCCCGTTTTCCTTAAAGGAAAACGAGCTGCAAAATGAAAACTAAAACGAAACCATTTGGTTTCGTTTTTTTCAGAGCAGGCAGTGGTCCATAGGACCACTGCCTGCTCTGAAAAAATATTTTTTTCGGCATTCACAAAGGGGAAGGGGTGCCATGGGGACCCCTTCCCTTTTGTGAATGAGTTACCACCAGTGTGACACTGGTGGTAACTGCGAGTTGGTTTGCGACCGCATTCGCGTCACAAAGCATCTCTGAATGGCGATGCGGTCGCAAATAGGATGGGAACACCCCTTCCTATTTGCGAGTCGCATTCCCAAATTGCGAGTCGGTACCGACTCGCAATTTGGGGATGAGCATCGCGTTCGGCCTTTTGCATGCCGCAAACTGCGTTTTTCACAGTTTGCGACATGCAAAAGGCTTCGTACATCTGGCCCCTAGTTTCTTATTTGGCTAGCTTTAATCAGCTGATAGCAGAAACATCCTGGCCTGAAGAAAAGCAAGCAGTCCTGTTCTACCAAGGACTCAAAGATGAGCTAAAAGACATTCTTGCTCAAATCATTCCTCAACCCACGGATTGTCAATATCTGATAAATCTTGTTTTGAGACTAGATCATCGTCTTGCAGAACAACAGGTAACACGCAAAAAGACTGAGAACAATTCCTGGCGTGTTCATGAGCACAGAGAATCACAATTTCAGAGAGAGAACATTCATGAACCACTGGGAATTGGAACCATCAGGCGGCCCATAACTAAAGAGGACAAAGATCTATGTAGAAAAGACAGACAATATCTGTACTGTGGTTGAAAGGGCCATTTCGCCAGAGAATGTCCCGCAAAACCCCAAAGACAAACAAACCCCTACCAAGAAGATGGTAGCAAATGCACAGATCAAGCAGACAAAACCAGACCACCCAAGGTGTACAGACGGGTTGCTCTTGGGTGTAAGCGTGGAACGATCACAAGATGGTAGAAAACTTTTACTCGAGTCAAGACATCTAAGGTTAGATCTAGAAGTACTGGTAAAACAAAAGACTTATCTATAGAAAGCCATAGTAGATTCTGTGGCTACTGGAAATGTTATCAATGCACAATTGATCCAAACATAGGGGATCCCATGTAAGAAGAAGAAAACACCAGAAATAGTACAAGCCATAGATGGGAAGCTTCTAGCTGGAAGTCCAGTGATTCTACAGACCCTCCCCTTGTCTGTGATCTGTAAAGGGGGGAATCAAGACACCAAACATGAAGAAAAAATAATCTTTGATGTCATCCATGCTCCTCAATATGGGATCATCCTTGGAATGCCGTGGCTAAGCTACCATAACCCTGTAATAAATTGGCAAGAAAGGAAAATCACGTTTTCTTCACTCTTGTGTAAAGAAAAATGAATCCAGACATCAAGTGTCACAGATCCTCGCAAATCCCACATAGCCATAGCCGCTGTAACAGATGTAACATTGCCTTTGCAGTATTCATGATTCCTTGATGTTGTTGACAAAAAAGAAGCCTTCTCCACCGCCCCAGTCTTGACTCACCCAGATACTGACTGTCCATTCATAGCAGAAGCAGATGCTTCAGACATGACAATTGGGGCTGTGTTATCGCAACACAACAAAGATAATCGCCAAACGGACGATCTATCCAAACAAGATTTTACCTTGTTAGCCACAATCCAGCACCCACGAGCTATCATTGCTCCAGACAAAATCCTTTGTATCATCAAAACCGAAGACTTTTTTGAAGAAATTCGTAATTCTTTCACCATTGAAAAAAGGCAGAAGTGGACTCAAGCAGACCCCAAAATATCGATCAAACAAGGCCTACCTTTTCATGATGCATGTTTATTTGTTCCAACTACCAAGCTGCGCAGATTAGTGTTTCATTGGTTGCATGTTATACCTTCGGCAGGTCATCCAAGTATTCCTAAGCCTCTTGAACTAATACAACAATATTTTTGGTGGCCTACTTTGACAAAAGACGTCAAGCAAATGGTAGCTAACTGCGAAGTTTGTGCTCGCATCAAGACAAGTCATTCAAAACCAAAAGGGCGGTTACATCCTCTCCCAACCTCCACTCCGACCTTGGGAAAACACATCATTAGACTTTATTACAGAACTGCCAGTTGTTCAACATCACTCATTAATCCTTGTGGTGGTAGATAGTCTCACTAAACATGCACATTTCATTGCTTGCAGGAAATTGCCTACATCCAGTGAATTGGCAACAATACTTTTAAATCGAGTGGTCCGTTATCACGGATTACCAAAACTGATTCTCTCCGATCAAGGATCACAATTTGCCTCTAACATCTGGAAAACATGGTGCAAAATGCTACAAGTTACATCTACACTATCTACCAGTCATCATCCTCAAAAGGAAGGCCAAACTGACAGACTAAATCAAACATTCAAACAATATCTGCATGCTTACACTGAGAAAGCACTTCATTCTTGGAAATCAATGCTTTGGTTAGCTGAACTGGCCTACAATAACTCGTATCATACTTCCACTGGCACAACGCCTTTTTTTGGTCTATTCGGCTATCATCCTGATCCCTTGCCAACCACAATTCCACAAGAAAGTTTGCTTACACCAGCGGTGTCAGAAACAATACGACAACTCCATCAAACCCAGAAACAAATCCAGCAACATCTAGATAAAGCAAAACAAAAGTATAAAAAAGATTATGACAAAAAACATTGTGAAGGACCACAATATAAACAAGGAGACAGAGTGTGGCTTTCCACACACCATATTGATTTCAAGAAAAAACATATGTTTAATCTCAAATATATAGTTCCTTACACAGTCCTTCAGCAGATCAATCCAGTAACCTATAAGCTGCAGTTACCAAAATAACTACGTATTCATCCAATGTTTCATACTTCTCTCCTGGAGAGAGCAGTCCAAAAAACCCGCTCTCAACCAGCTCCAGTTCTAGTACAGGTAGAATTGGAATACGAAGTAAAACACGTTCTGGATTAAAAATGTAAAGGTCGTAATCTCTGGTATCAAATATCTTGGAAAGGTTACGGTCCAGAGAACAACTCATTGGTCTCCGCATCTGACATTCATGCTACACGACTAGTGCAGCGTTTTCGTCACCTAAACCCAGACAATCCAAGCCCTAGAGCGCTGACAAAAACACTTGAAGTGGAGTTACAGGTTACATTTTGACACAAAAGATTTTGAACATATAAGATCTTCAGGAATGAAACCACACCCTACGGTGTTACTCCAAAGTGTCCAGACATGGGGAGCATAAGACAAGTGGGATGGCAGATGGGTAAAGAAGAGAGATAAAAGGAAAAGGGATTCTGCGAATCTTACTGCAAATGTGCAGCAGGGTGAGGATCCAGTAAAAATATTACCAATGAGAGAGATTCCAGGAGGGAATTTTGTTCATGTCCCTTGGAGCAGAAGTGACATTCTGTCCTTCATAAATGACTATCCTAGGAAAACCAGTAGAATGGTACCAGGAGACAAACAGGTTCCTGAAACTTGCAAAATGCCTGTGGGAAGACTTCAGATAGTAGTTCCAGCTGATTTATGTATGGAGTGCAAGAGGAGTATAGATTGGCTGACAAAGGAACCAGCGAGAGATCCGATCACAGGTGCACCATCTCCTGAGGTAATGAAATATTACTACAAAGTGATTGAGCTTTTGCAAACGAGAATTTCGCCCAAAAACATTGACAGGCAGAGAATAGACAGGACAGCTCAGGAAGCGAAAGAGTCAATACATGCATATTATGAGAGATTGCTGCAGGCGTTTAAGCATTACAGTGGTACACAAACAATTGAGCCAAAAGACATGATTCATTTTTTGTTTAGATTTGTGGAAGGATTGAGACCTGAAATTAGCCAGATGATTAAGAGTCATTTGATATGCAGGCAAGCAAAGCCGATTGATGAGGTATTGCAATATGCAAAGTGCTGTGGCGACGAGATTGAGTTGAAGCAGAGAAAGATGAAAGAAAAGGCGATGGTGATGCAGATTAGAGCTGCACAAACGGGGATGGAGGAAAAATGTTCACAACAGCAGCAGCAACAGGAAAATGTGGTATTTCAAAATCAGATGAGAGGCAGAGGTCGCAGAGGAACTGGAAATGGAAACCGTATTCCCAATTTGGGTACTGTAGTGGTTCAGAGTGATGTGCAGGGAATGAATAAATAGTTGCCTTGTCACGCTTGCGGAGCACTCGGGCACTGGAAGCGGGAGTGTCCGATGTTGGTACAGGAAAGTGTTGTTCAGCAATCAAGTGACATGAATTTGTTCCAAAATATGAGAGGACCAAGAATGAGAGGTCATAATCCAAATTTCCAGAACAATGTGAATCAGATGCAACATTTCCAACCCATGCAGCAGGTGCAAATGCCACATGTGCAGATGGCACATCACAGCCAATGCAACACAAGTTCAAATGATACCTAGACAGCAAATCCAAATACCTGAAGCCCCATTGGAACAGCAGCAGGTGATGCTTCCTCAACAGGTCACAGGTCAGAAGTTTAACCAGAGTAATAACACAGTACACCAATTCCCGTTACACAGTGAGAATGGAATAAATGATGATTGGATGAGCGAGAGTTCTGATGAAGAAGAATGTGTGCTTGCAGCTTCCTTGGAAGTAGACCAGAAAGCTCCATATGTGAATGGAAGAGTAATGGGTCATAAAGTTTCCTTCTTGTTTGAACCAGGAGCTACACACTCTACAGTGAGAACTGCTGAAGTTCCAAACCTGCTGCTTTTTGGAAAAATAGGCTCAGATTGTTGGAGAAGCGAATCAGTATTTGACCAACCCAATTACAGAACCGGTTCATGTTAAAATTGGCAACTTTAAAGGATTACACAAATTCGGAGTCTGTGATTCAGGTCCAGTATCCCTATTGGGAAGAGACTTGCTGTGTAAAACAAGATGCTCAATTACTTGCTCAAATGATGGGATCGAGATACAGACAAACAGTGATGATGAAGATGACCCAACTCCAGAGACAGAGTGTGAAATGATAAATGAAGTGTACCCTCTGATTAGTGTCTTTCCAGTATTTACATTAAAGGATCGTCCTCCTGATTTACAGGTAAACAGTTAAAGACAGAGTTTGGGATTTGACAGGGAAAAAGATTGGCCTGATAAAGGGAGTTGAGCCAGTTAAGGATCCAGTAAAGCCGAACAGAATTTTTCCCTATATTCCACCGTACCACATGCCACAGGAGATGATTGAGAAGGTTGCTCCCATAATTGTAGAATTTGTAAACCAAGGGGTCGTAAAAGAAGTGTTGAGCAGTCTGTGTAATTCACGGATAATGAGATTGTGAAAGCCCTGTGGGAAAGTTCATATTGTCCAGGATCTGAGAAAAATCAATGACATTGTAATCAAATGTTGTCCCGTAGTACCAAATCCAGCTGTGATTTAGTTTCAGATTCCATGCTATGCTGAGTGGTTCACCCTCATAGACTTGTCACAAGCCTTCTTTTCAATGCCTCTTCATGAGGACGGGCAATTTCTCTTCTGTTTCAAATTTTTAGATCAAGTTTATTATTGGTGAAGAATTCCTCAAGGGCTTTCAGAGTCACCTTCCATATTCAACCAGATCTTGAAAAAGAACCTGGAGTAACTGGAAATGCCTTTCCAATCGACATTGGTACAGTACATTGATGATTTGTTGATTGCATCCAAAATGAAGGAAGAGTGCACAATTGCCTTACTGAACAATTTGGGGAAGAATGGTCATAAAGTGTCACCTCTTAAATTACAATACTGTCAGAAAGAAGTGAAGATTTTGAGTCACCAGATTGAGAAGGGAATAAGGAAAATATCCAGAGAAAGGGTCACAGCCATATTGCAGATGAGTCCCCCAGCCACACTGGATGTTTTTGGGAATGGAAGGCTACTGTCGCCAGTGGATTCACAACTTTTCAGTCATTTCAAAGCCATTGCAGAAGCTGACTCACAAAGAAGTCACTCATCCCCTAGTGTTAGATCAGGCTTGTATGAAAGCATTTTCTGAAATTGAGAGAGTTTATGCAAAGCTCTGGCTTTGGAAATGCTTGACTACACTAAGTCCTTCATGTTGTTTTGTCATAAACGTGATGGATGTTCTTTGTCTGTCTTGACTCTATTCCATGGAGCATACTTTTCAGCTACTTTGGACCCAGTTGCAGCAGCTTTGCCAAGATGTTTGCATGCAGTTGCAGCGGTTGGACAGAGCCTCACACAGTATGAGGGCATCGTGATGGGACATCCCCTGACTATTATGGTCCCTCACTCCATTGAACTTTTACTTACAAGGACCAAGACACAATACTTGACAGGTGCCAGATTGACTTGTTATGAAACCAGCATTTTGGGGTCACATAATGTATCATTGAAAAGATGTACAGTGCTTAATCAGGCAACCTTATTTCTGAATGAAAATGTTGAAATTGAAAATTGGAAGATATTGAGCATGATTGTCTTGAAGTAACTGATCTGTGCACAAACCAGAGACCTGATATCAGAGACACCCGATTGGAAGAAAAGACCAAATTATCTTTGTTGATGGTTCCTGTCTAAGGGACAATACGCGAATACCGAGAGCAAGATATCCTTGAATTTCTGATATACTTGAAGCGTCCTGGCTTCGAGGAGTATATTCTGCACAAGTAGCAGAACTGTAGCCCTTACTAGAGCCTGCCATGTTTCTGCACAGCTTAAAGTTACTATCTTTACGGATAGCCAGTATGGATTTGGAATAGTGCACAATTTTGGCCAGTTGTGGTCTCAGAGAGGTTTCCTGACCTGTTCTGGTTCTCCAGTACGAAATTGTGAGAGAATTTAAGAGCTGTTGCAAGCTATCCAAATGCCTGAAAAGATTGTCGTGGTGCAATGAAGTGCACATCTGGAATCACAAGATTTTGAGTCGATGGGAAATGGATATGCGGCTCAAGTCATAAGGTTTTGTGCATTGAACTGTATATCGTTCAAGGATAAGTGGGAATTGTTTCCCGAAGAAGATGAGACATGTCCAAAGTTATACTTTAAATGTAATAGATACTTTGGAAGAACTGAGAACACTGCAGAATAATGTTGACAGGGAGGAAAAACGGTCATGGGGCAAAATGAAATGTGTATAGCGACAGGATGAATTGTGGGTTTCAGAAGAGTGTCAACTGGTCTTGCCAAACAGTTTGTTGACTCAAATGGCTAGATAATATCATAGTCAAGCGCATGTTGGGAGGGATGCCATGATTCATTGGTTCGAACAGAATTGGTTGAACCCAAAATTTAGACAAGTTGCTGAAGTAGTTTGCCATCTTTGCATCATTTGTCAACAAATGAAGGTGGGAAAAGGGACAGTGGTCAATGAGCCACATTGGGAGAGCAGGAGGTCCATTCAGCAGAATGCAAATGGATTTTATTGAGATGCCTCTGTGTGGAGGATTGAGATAGGTGTTGGTGATTGTCTGCTTCTTTAGTCATTGGATTGAAGCTTATCCTACACGAAGAAATGACAACCACACAGTAGAGAAATTACTGCTTAGGGAACTATTACCACATTTTGGGTTTCCGATCTCTTTAGAATCAGATAGAGGAAGTCACTTCGACAATTAAGTAATTAAATTACTATGAGCAGCCTTAAACATTGAGCAGAAGTTGCATTATAGTTACCGCCCTGAAGCATCAGGACTTGTGGAACACATGAATGGTACCTTGAAATCAAGGATGGCGAAAATGTGTGTGTCTACGAATCAGAAATGGCCAGATGCACTACCGTTAGTTCTGATGACAATGAGAAACACACCGACAGGAAGACAGGATTGTCACCGCATGAGATCCTCATGGGCAGAGCAATGAGGTTGCCAGCGGTTCATGCAAATGCTCTTGTGAATATAACAAATGTCATGGTGTTGGACTGCTGCAAGGGTCTGGCTGATGTGATTCGCTCTTTCTCTCATCAGGTGGAAGCTACCACACTGCGACTGTCTCAAGATCAAAGACACAACCTGAGAGCTGGTGACTGGGTTGTGATCAGAAAACACGTGAGAAAGAAGTGTTTGGAGCCTCATTGGAAATGCCCTTTCAAGGTAGTTCTGATCACTACCAAAGCTGTGAAGTGCGCTGGAGTTCCAAACTGGATCCACGCAAGCCATACAAGAAAAGTGGCGTGTCTTCAGGACAATGAAGAGGAGTTGTTGAGAGTACAAACAACGACCAGACCAACCTAGGAGCCGAAAAGAGAAGAAAGAGTAACTAAGGCCGGATCTGAGCAAATTGAGAATGGTTCAGCCACTCCTTTGAGAGTCGAAGGAGAAGACCTCCACGAGAGTGACAGTGAGTCAATCCCAATTGAGGCAGCAGGAGAGTCTGTTCAGAGGAGGGCTCCCCCAGAAGTAAATGATTTTGAGAGACAAACAGAGCAAACGCCAGACCCTGAGGGGGAAGGAGTTAAGGTGGATCAAAGCCAATGTGGTCTGACTCCTCCTGAATTAGTCACAGGTCCATCAACAGAAAATCCTGCAGAACAAGAAGAAGTTTTAAGTTCAACACTGAAAAGATCATTAACCAAGTGTGCACTGAAAGGAGATAAGTGGCCGGAGTCTCAAACAAAGAGGAAGGATGCACTTGCAGTGCTGACTATTGAGGGAGAAGTAGATACGACAAGGAGAGAAGACCTGAGTGAACTAGAATTGAATGGAGATCAAAAGTTGAATAGAAAGAGCATTGCAAGCCAAAGGAACGCAGGTCCTGAATAGGTGTATGCAACAACAAGTGAAAGGCAAAGAGAATTTTTGTCTATTTGTTTTGATCGAGACATTCCAGGTCAATATTTTGTCACTTGAAGGAAATCAATAAACTGAACTGTTGAAACTATAAACTGATAAAAGTATGAGGAAAAAGGAGACTGGTGAAAGTTACTGGAAAAGATCAACCTGATTTGACAAGATAACATGACTTGATAAGCTGCTAAACCGATTTTGACATTCCTACCGATTTTGACAAAGGGTCTTGGAAATGAGGCTGAAAGCTGTAAATCATCACTGAAATGAGATTGAAGATTTTGTTTTTGATTTTTACTACATAGTTACTATTTTTCTTCTTCTACTTTCTGATTCTTTACAGATCATGAGTAACCTTAGCCAGTACGGTAGGAAGAATAGGTGCTGTAAATACTTGAGTACTGGTTGGGCGATTGTGTGTGTGGTATTTTACCTGATATTGATTGTGGGAATAACTGTCCTTGACAAGAGTAAAGCCAACCATACTTCAGCTTTAGAGTCAACGACTGCACTAACATAAACAAAGAAGTTCAATTTAGATGAGAAGTAGCTGCATGTAGACAATGAACAAGGAGAACTTTCTTCTAATGTCTTCTCTCGCCTATTGAGTGAGTATGTTGAGACGATGGATGTGAGAAATTGTTATGTATGCACGCAGATTCCTTCATCAGTGGAAGAAGGAGCTACCTATCATAGTTTGCCCCTCACTTATGGGATAAGTTGCAGTCCATTACTAACAAGATTCTATATCCAGGAGTACATCCAGTATTTCTATTCTAACCATGATGTTGTGATTTTGTTTCTACCCATAATTAAGTACCTGAGTAGAGTAGCTAAGTAGAACATATAGAATTAGTGAGAGGATTCTTTGAGCCTACATTAACTTTTGGCACGGCATGTATTCATACAAATAACTTGACATGCTTGCTTACACCATTAGGAACGAGTTTCTTAGATCAGACAGATGACAGGAGAAAGGCATTAAAGGATAAATTAGAAAAGGGTTTAGAGAAAAGGACTTTTAGAAATGATTACATATTTAGTGAAATAAAAACACAAGGGAAGTTAGCTTTAGATGAGCAACACATAGGGAAGCTTTATGTATATAGGCCTAATTCTAGTACTGACGCTTTGTTTGTGGGACTGAGTGAATGTAGACATGTGTTTTTGTTTTGGAGTCAATTTACATTTATGTTGAATGGACAGGATCCAGCGATTCCTGGAATATATTACATCTGGGGCACAATGCTTATTGCATTCTTCCAAGAGGATGGTATGGCACATGTTACTTGGGGATAGTTTTCCCAAAGATATTCCAACTTGAGGACTTGAAAAGATTACCGAAAATGACTGAGTTACATCACCTTAAATGAAAGAGAGAGTCTCCTTCTGGTATAGTGGGAGATATATTTGGAACAGAAAGATTCAAACTTTGTCTACTATTGCGGATAACATGTTGACAAATTTTTCAGGAGCCATTATCCTAATGGGTACAGAAATGGATGCGGTAAGATCTATGACTCTTAAGAACCAACTTGCATTAGACATTCTTTAGTAAAAGATGGCAGAATTTGAAAAATGCGTAATTCGAAGCATTGCTGCTCGTATATTCCTTACAACAGCAAAGAAATTTGAAGCTTGCTTACTAATCTGACTAATGAAAGTGCTGATTTGAAGGAGCTGAAAGAACCAGGTGTTTGGGAAAAGGTTGGCAAAGGTTTTGCTTCAGTGGGGAATTGGCTCAGCAACATTGGGAAAGGGATAATATTGAATACAATACAAGGGATATTGAGTATTACGATTTGCAACATTGGAGCATGGGGAATATGCAAATTGTGTTGCATGATTAAATTAAAGAAAATGAAAAATGATCAGAGGAGGGAAGAAATGAAGAGAGAAAATTTGTTTAGGGAAAATTCAAGGAGGAAATGAAGAATAAAAGGGAGAGAGATGACAAATTTTAGCTGAAGCAGAAAATCTGTGTGGGAAGATGTAAATATGATGACATACTTAGGGGGTCATTACGACCCTGGCGGAACAAGTCCGCCAGGGCCGTGGGACGCGGTGGCACCGCCGACAGGCCGGCGGTGCCCCGCGGGGCATTCTGACCGCGGCGGCTTAGCCGCGGTCAGTAAAGGGAAACCGGCGGTCTCCCGCCGGTTTCCCGCTGCCCCAAAGGAATCCTCCAAGCCGGTGCAGCATGCTGCGCCGGCATGGGGATTCCGACTCCCCCTCCCGCCATCCAGTTCCTGGCGGTTCTCCCGCCGGGAACCGGATGGCGGGAGGGGGAGTCGCGGGGCCCCTGGGGGCCCCTGCCGTGCCCATGCCTATGGCATGGGCACGGCAGGGGCCCCCGTAAGAGGGCCCCTAAAAGTATTTCAGTGTCTGCAAAGCAGACACTGAAATACGCGACGGGTGCAACTGCACCCGTCGCACCTTCCCACTCCGCCGGCTCTATTACAAGCCGGCGTCATCGTGGGAAGGGAGTTTTCCCCTGGGCTGGCGGGCGGTCTTGTGAAGACCGCCCGCCAGCCCAGGGGAAAACTCGGAATACCCTCCGCGGTCTTACGGGGGAAGCCTGGCGGGCGGCCTCCGCCGCCCGCCAGGCTCGGAATGAGGGCCTTAGTCATCAGAGGATGGATTGTTAACGTTGAATTTTTACTAATGAATATTCATGTATTCTGAGTGTTGAATTTGCATAGAAAATGAGTTAACATAGAGAAATAATACAACCATTTGAAAATGTGCCTACTTGAGTGACCGTCAGTAATCATGAAGTGTACTTATTAAAAGTTTATCAATGTAAAATGTTGAGCTAATGTTTGGATTATTGTAGTAGTATATCATGTTGAAGGTTATGTAATATGTACTTGCTTTATTAATCAAAGGCCTTACTTTAGTTAGGTCTTGGGCCTAGTTGTATAGCCTCATGTCAAGCTGCACTGCTTAGGCGCATTATAAAATGGTTGCTTAGAAAATTAAATTGTGATTTTCCATTGCATTGACCGAATGTTAGAAACTAGATTTCTTTCCCATGAGACCTGCTTGCTAGAATATGTTGTACTAACTAGGGATACATTGTATAACTTAGTGTGTTAAAGAGGACCTTTCCAGGAGAGGATAATGGATGCACTGACTGGAGTATAAGCTGATACAAATTTGTTACCTGATGAGCCCAACAACGGGAACAGGAGAAGTGGAGCCAATCATCGACATGAGAGCAGTGGCCTAGTAAATTCTTAGATTTTGGTTCTACTTTCATTAGACTAAACGAAAATGGACGATTCTTTAAACAATAGCAAAGTGGGAAGTATTTTTAGGGAATCTAACTTAGCCAGAGTGCACCAAGAAGAGATACGCCATTCTCCCTATTCCTTTGGGTGTTTTAATGTTATTCTTTCTGAACTGCATAAAGAGACTGTGTTTTCTTGAACTTTAATGCTGAATTCTGATGCCTTGCTGACCGAACCGATGACCAGTTGATGAAGTGTGTCACAGCTTGCTGAACCATACTGAGGCAAGATATAAGACGATGTTACTGATTGCTATGTCTATATGCTTTTTTCCCTAGGTAACAACCGCTAACCTTGAGATAGCCATGGTTAGATGTTTTTCCAAATTTCTGTTGACTAAAATTGTTTTGCATGAAGTCCAAACATGCTATTCTAATCTAAAAATTTGTTAGGAAATTCACTGATTTTGCTCGCTACCGGTGATAACAAGTTGATGTTTTTTCTATGCTGAATCTAAATGTATGCCATTTCTCTTATGCCGTAATTCTTGCTATTGGTCTGTACTGTGACCTTAGTGGTCCAAGCCTTGAATAAATTGTAATTCCTTAGGAGATTTGGGCAGCCAGTATTGTTTCTTTATGCTTATCATTTGATTTTGAGACTAAGGGCCTGATTACAAATTTGGAGGAAGGTGTTAATCCGTCCCAAATGTGACGGATATACCACTAGCCGTATTACAAGTCCATTATATCTTATGGAACTCTTAATATGGCTGGTGGTATATCCGTCACATTTGGGACGGATTAACACCCTCCTCCAAAGTTGTAATCAGGCCCTAAGTTACTTGTTATTAGCATTGTTAATATAGGGAAATAAACATTCTAACTTTTGATGTGGTTATTCATGATCGAAAGGTCATGGTGTGCGGAAATTACTGACTCATGATTATTGATGCTATTGATTGTCATTGCTATGGATTTATATGGGTACGGAGTCTCATGGTGGGAACTACTCTAAGTGCAGTCAAAAGGTCCATCGACCTACAAATGCATCCCCTTATAAATTAACCAAATAAGGTCAGATGCACTAACAACAGTGAGATAATCATGCACCCAGAAACAATAATATTTCAGTATAAAACCACATGTCCAACGTGAAGTTATCTGTTGAACATGCTCCACGCAGTGTTCACATCATTGGGTGTAGAAAAAAATACACCGGAATGTCTGATGGTAATATTGTGCCTATGTGAAAGCAGGAAAGTCACAGTTATAATCATATGGATCACAATGAAGTGCTCCACCTGCACGTAAACACCCATCTGACCTTGGAAGAGATCATTCCCGCTCACAATTCAAACAACAGAATCTGTTCCTGGGTGGAACACAATTGAGCCAAACTAGGGTCGATATTTTGGGTGTCCTGACAGTCCTGACAGCCACATAAGCAGATGCGATCCACTCCCATCCTCCTCTGTACTTTCCATCAGCCTTTCATGTGCCACAATAGTCATTGTTAAGTTTGGCGGGCCAGGAAAAAAATTTCTTGGACAGGAGTTTGAAGTGTTGCCAGAAAAGATGCTTTGAGATTAGTCCAGATTGGGAAGTATTTGTACAATTTTTCATTTAATATATCTCCCTTGTTCTGTCTTGGTGTATAGAGGAGAATATGGAATAATCTACCACAGTCTAATTGAAACAAAAATGATTTGATAAATGCAAAAATTAACAGAACAAAAATCAGCATTATAATCAGAAAATGTATTAGGGATTACTCCTCTCTCCTGGGCCAGCTCAGGATGATATACAGCCCCAAAGTTCCAAGGATCTGGAAAAAAGTGACCAACTCACTGTCGACCTTCTACCCTAAGGTTACCTGAATTGCTTTAATAGTCTCTGTTGGAAAGTAAGGGACCTGCTATCATGCCAGCAGCCATAACCAGGTCACTGGGGTGCCTCTCCAGAACTCTGCCTTCCACCTTGGAAGAAGAGAGTTTGGAGCATATCCGACCACAGCAGCTGAGAGGGAGCAGTCAGCAGAGCGGTAGCTAGAGGGATCACTCTGCAGGGTAAGTGCACAACAGATAGAGGACTTTGCTTCCTCAAGTACATGGATCATCACAATGGGCCCATTGTGAAGGGCAAAATAAAACTTGGCTTTTTGTGCAGGATTAATTACAAACTGCTTCACTTCTGCCGACCCTAAGCAATGTGCCAGGACACTCTCTGGAGTAGCTGTGCTCAATAATTGCTTTCATCATGAAGATTAGACAAGTGCAACCTAGTAAGGGATGGTGGCCATGTGCAATAACCTCAGTATGTAATTTCCTCCATTCTACAGTGCTTAATGTAAGGCCCATGACACTACATGATATGTCAATGAAGTTTACCACACATTTTACTCATGTCCACCTTCTTCTCATAAACAAATGTATGTCAATTTGACAGCAGAAAATGGTCATTGCAGGCTAGACCTGGGGTCTATCAGGAAATGTTTCTATTGGAAAGGGTGTTGTATTTGTTAATTTGCAAATGGAGAGAGTGGGTTGTAGGTGGGATCAACTATGCCCAGGAGGTGTCATATGGAATATTGTGGGCATGTTTTGGTCAGAATGTTGCAGGATCTACTGTACTCCATCTGAGGTGAAAGTTTTGTGTACCCCTAGTCAGTTACAGTTGTGCACATTCCATGTTTTTACCTCCTCCTGCAATAGTTGGAGGCTACGTTAGAATGGGTGGCAACATTGCACTGGGAAAAATGTTGTTCAGGTCTTGGTTATCACCCAAGGTAAAACCATAAATAATATGATGATGCTAGGCTTTGTGTATATTCATACCCTACTGTGCGTCACTCGTACTGTGGACTATGAATGAACAACTGCATTAAACTAATCAACACAGTCCCTTGTAGGTGACACCTCGCAGTAAGATACAGGTGCTGATAATAGACCTTCCACTAGCTGGACTTAGCACCTATGAACAGGGAAATCACCACCTGCACCAGCCACTGCTCCGGTCCCTTCTGCTACCACTACCCAGTTCATACTCCAGCCTCATCTGCACACTGGCTGATCCTGACATGTTCAATGTCCCTGATACCCCATCACCCTGGGCCACTGCTGCTCCTACAGTACCCTGTTCACCTGCTACCCCAGTGATATCTGGCACCCCTGCTGATCCTCTTAAGTCTGCTGACCCTGCAGTTGCCATGGATTCCATGGCCATCAAGGAGGTCAGCCATGAGATGCTCTCTAATATTCATGAGGGTGATGTTGTTGCATTTCCCATGGAACCCTTTAATGGCGAGCTCCATATCCTTCTCCTGGAGTGCTCATCAGACCGGGAGGCCTGGTGGCCCCTCACTCCATGAGCATGATCAGGAGGCAACTGTGTCTGTGCAGGGGCTGGAGGCAATGCAGCACCAGGTACAGCAGAGATGGGACACCTAGTTTGCCTAACATCATTGGGTGACGTCAAATATGCCTGAATGTGCCATGCTCTGGGTTCTGAGGAGACTCACAACTTCCATTTAGGGATTCATAGAGATGATGGTAGAGGGAGACATGACCATGGTGACTCCATTGCAAGCCCAGGCAAAAATCTGTGACTGTTTGGACCTTCGGGCAAGTCCAAGCAACATCTTGTTGGCTAACACTTCATATCCACTGTCTTCTCCACAGAGTTCTCCCAGGTGGCCCGCGTCAGCCTACGGACGACTTTTGCTTAAGCTGATCATCTTTCATGAACCCTCTTAAAAAGACACCATTGAGATCTCAGTGCCCATGCATTCTGAGGTTGTTGGGTGTAAAGTGTATGATAAGAGAGGGCAGCTAAGGGGTGGTTTATTGGGTTAGGGTGAGAGTATGAAAAGCTTAAAGGGCACCAGGATCAGTACAGGTACAGTGATTGGTGGCACAGAGGAGCTAGGGGATGTGTTAGCTGAGGAACACTGCGAGGTAGGGTAGAACTGATAGAAAATGTGAGTGGTCTCCTCTTTAATTAATTTTTTATTTTTTCAAAGCTCTATTTAAAAGAAAAGAGCATTAATGTATGGCTGGTGTTTTTTAAAATAAAATTGCTGCCAGGTTCTGGTGTCACCACCAGCATCCGGTCAGTATTCGCCATGTCCCCCTTGAGATTTATCTTCATCATGGCTTGGATGTTGTGCCTCTTCCTCTGACTCCTCTGCCGTTGGCATTTGTCAACTCACATGAATGTTGTGCAGCACGCATCAAGGGAGTCTGATTGTATAGTTGTCATCTAGATTAATTACCAATGCACCATTGCTTCATTGAAAATACCAGAAACTTCCCATTAGGGGTCGAGGCACACATCTATTGTGTTGAGTGTCTGGATGTGGTCTTTGTTGTATGCTTGCTCCTTTTGAGTTGGCACGTATCATGGAGGGGCCATGACCCATGGCCTCGGTGGATATCTAGAGTTTTCTTCAGAGAAGGACAGATGTTTATGTTTTAGGTACTAATCGAGAACATATACATGTACATGTTCATTTGTTAACATGCATGGCTTCTATGTTACATTTCCTTATCAGATACCACCTGCCTAGTACAAATGAAATAAATGTATTCATTTAATATTTTCTGGCAATAATTTTGGTAATAAGATGTTCCCTCACTGAAGTTTGGGCAATGCCATTGCGCCAAGATGTACATCAACAGGACTTTAACATTACAGTATTTACAACATCGACATCCCTGTGTAATTGTGAAATAGACACTACAATTACCAGAATGGTTTGGTAATATAGCTGTTGTGTCACCTGCTAAATGACACCTGTCTAATTGTCTGTGGGTGATCTTAATTTCTCTGGAATTGATTTTGAGTACAAAAACTAATTTTTCTGTGTCAGATTTCCAAGATCCGGCCATTTAGGATATGTCTGATAGATGATTACATCAGAGGCCCTCTCATAGATTCCCAACTCCAAGCACCCATGTACTTTTCCAAATACTGTTGTACAATTTTATTTCCATTATTTCAAACTTAGCGTGCAAGCAGGCCTAGATTCCCTTACCCTGCAAGGAACTGAGACATATTATTAAAATGTTTACTTAGCACAGCATGTAACGCCCACCAGTGCATAATCAGTAGTTCTTTTACGAAATGATTTTATTTATTCAATAAAATATGTTTTTGTACTGAGGGCAGCAGACCACCATGTCTGTGATTGTTTTAAAATAAGGCCGTCCTTTGTTTTTTAATGGCAGCCCATTTGCCTTAAAGTAAAACGGGATGCGTTTAAAAAAGAAAAATGAAATGTTTTCTTTTCATTTTTTAACGGTACATTTTCGCCACCATTCTCAATGTGGAAGGGGTCCCTTGAGACCCCTTCCCCTTTGCAAATGGGTTAGCACCAAGAATATTTTGCAACTGAATTCACGTTTGCAAAACATTCATACAGGGCTCTGCGACTCGCTACTGGAAGGGGCGCCCATTGCATGCTCCTTGCTAATAGCGACTCGCAATCCCTATTTTGTGAGTTGGGGCCAGATGTAGCAAAGGATTTGCGCGTCGCAAACGGCGAAAATCGCCATTTGCGAGGCATAAATGCCTCTTTGCTATGCAGAAATGCATATTGCGAGTCGGGACCGACTCGCAATATACATTTCAGAATCGCAAATAGGAAGGGGTGTTCCCTTCCTATTTGCGATTCGGAGTGGCATGCAATACCATTTGCGACCGCATATGCGGTCGCAAAGGGTGTCGCAGTTACCATCCACTTCAAGTGGATGGTAACCCACTCGCAAATTGGAAGGGGTCCCCATGGGACAATTTGCAGATGGACTTATGTGAGTAGTGTATTCATGACTGTCTCAATATGTAGACTATGGACTTCATTCTGACAGAATGCAACAATGTGAGTTGTTCAATTAGAGAAGCATGGCAGTCTATGCGCTAGTATTGGCACCAGGAACCTCCAGTGGACGTTGGTAGGAGGAGGCGATATTTAGCCAATAAGTAGTTAGCATGTAGGGGAGAGATATTCCTGGTTTACGCCCTGGCTTATCCACTACAGACCATCATCTGGGCAGTGGAAGCAGATTGTGGCATTGGGCAGTTTACTTCCCTTCTACGGCACTATAACATGCTAGACATGTAGTTGCATCTTCCGAAACCTGACGAAATAATCTGTTGTAAGGTGCCTTCGAGATGCTGCTTGCACATGAATGCGAATGTTGCTGTGGACTGGGTTTGGAGCCCGTGTCGTCAGTTGGACTTACCTACGAACACAAAAATATTTGTGGATGTGAGGGTTTAATATTTTTTCTCTACATTGTCATATGCTGTTCCCTGAAATCCCACCTGTTGAAATGTTGTTTGATTTTTCTTTTTTTTTTTTTTTAAGTTAACTGCATTGATTTACCAACTGCCTTAAAATACAGGAGGCTTTTCAGGGATAACCATGCTCTCCAAAGGGTTTGTAAAAGGAAGAGTAGTTATTTTTTCAACTGCAAAATTATTATCTGGAGTATTTTGTCACGTTTATTCACACGCATAAATATAATTATTCATGCAAAATATTTGCGTATTTAAAGTGCAGTTGGAGTGTTATTGCACTTGACCCTGGATCTACCTGGTTAGTGTTGCAATGTAAGAATGCAGCAAAGCTGCATCTGCTCAGAATGAGAGCCTAAGCTCATAAAATGTTTTCTTGTTACGTTCTTCATTGAACAATATTATCTAAAAAAAAAATTCACATTCTTGAAAACTTTAAACATTATGAACTCGTCTTGGATTATTGTAAAGGTTGATATTTGCAGCAGAATAAATGTGCAACTACAATAATGCTCTGCATATCTGGTGAGTGTTATAGTACCATCCAGCAGGACTTAATATGTTTGTATTTGTTTAGTTCGGGTTCGCACCTTGCAAATGTGTTCCTCCTTGATATGTACTTTTCTCAGCAATATTTGTCTTTTGCTCTCCATGAGCGGAGTTTATAATGCTTCATAGTGATTGTCTGACAAATGAGCAAGGGACAGATGTATGAAGCATTTTTGCCGAACGCAAAAGGACCAGCCTTTTGTGACGATAAAAGGCTTCTGGCCATGTACCATCCGTATTTTACTAGTCGGTAACTAGTTACCAACTCACAAAATAGGGATTGCGAAACCAATTAGAAAGGGGTGTGCCAAGGGCGTCCCTTCCTAATTGCGAGTTGCAGGGTCATGTATGTATGTTTTGCGACCTTGAATTCAGTTATCACCAGCTTCAAGTTGGTGGTAACCCATTCGCAAACAGGAAGTGGTCTCCCTGGACCTCTTCCCCTTTGAGAATGGTGGCGAAAACGTACTCTTAAAAAATCAAATGAAAACTTTTGATTTTTCTTTTTTAAACGCACACCGTTTTCCTTTAGGAAAACAAAAGATTGCTTTATTTTAAAGCAGTCACAGACATGGTGGTCAGCTGCTCCCAGCCAGAGCACCTTCCCTGTGATTGTGGTCATTCCCAATGGGATCGCAAATTGCGACCTACCTCTTGAATATTAAAGAGGTGGGTCATTTGCCCCCCCTTGGGAATTGCTACATGTGTTTGAGACACTTTTTACATTTCTATTTGAAAGAGTCTAAATGCGATTCACAATAAGTCGCAATTAGAGACTTGCAAATAGAAATGGACATATATCTGGCCCCAAGTTACTCCTAGGGGAGCTAAGAAATGGTCTTAAGCATAATTATAGGATCCGCCATTTGATGACTATACTCAAAAGTACTTCAAGTACTGCATGCAGATGCTTAAATCAACCATAAATATTGAGTGCACTCCTTTCTATCCATTTTTAGTTCACCTATGCCATCCAGAAAGGAACCAACCGTATGCAAAGTCAAATTCGCCCATCTTCAAAAGGATATCTAGTCTGAACTGCACAGCTTTGCCCCATGCATATGGGAACACAAGCAGTTTCAGACATTTTAAGGCAGCTGTTGCATCCGGCGCTGAGTGGACGACAGACAGGATGATACTGTACAGACACAGATGTCTCCTCCGGCTCATGGTATGAGGGACCCCCAAGTCTGATGAGCCCTTAGGGAGTATTACTTACTCACCACCGATGCTGTAACTGTTTTTCTGAAACACTCAGGTTTTCTTTTTCTTGACCTCCTTCATTGCTCACTCCTACCTGCCCTAATGAGAGCCGTGTCATATTTCTGGCTTGATTTTATGCAAAAAAACATTTTTCTTGTGAACGCCGATCAGTATTGGACTATTGATCAAAGCAGTTACATATTGAGGAGAAAGTGCTCCGTTTGTAATTACATATGACCAGCAGGCTACAGACACGTTCCTGCAGTGGGTATATTAATAGTCCCCTGGCACTCGTATTTCAACTTGTAATATGCAGAGCATGTCTCTATCCTCGCCAAAATTTCCGAACAGTTTTTCAAAAACGTACTTTCACCCTTTGACTAACCAC
Source organism: Pleurodeles waltl (assembly GCF_031143425.1). Classification (NCBI taxonomy): domain Eukaryota; kingdom Metazoa; phylum Chordata; class Amphibia; order Caudata; family Salamandridae; genus Pleurodeles; species Pleurodeles waltl. The sequence continues at coordinate 272,756,130 of NC_090446.1, forward strand.
CCAGTGCACGTGCTTGTGCTCCTGCATGCATGTATGTGTGTGCTCACGCATGTGTGGGTGTGCGCTTTCCCGTCCACACAGCAACGCTTTTCAGAATACAAAAACCAAACCTATTGCGTATTTTCCTGAGTGTTTATTAGATCACCTTTACTACTGTATACTCTGCTCATCAAAATAAGGAATGAGAAATTCAAAAGGATGCAAGCTGATTAAACACCAAATAAAAAAAATAGAATATCTACAAGAAGAGACAAAGAACGTCCTGACAGAAGATGCACCTTACATTTAACCACATGATTCTGAAATGGTTCTTCCAGACCTATTTCAGGATCACCAACTCTCGGTTTGTACTTACACTCAAGATCAGCACCTCTGGAAGGCAAAACCCTGCACCGTGCTTTATTTCTGCCTTAGACAACAGAGGTGCAGCTAAGAAGAGGACTCACTTTAAAATTACTTCATATTGGCAAATACAATGACGTCTTCATCCTCTTCCCTGTTCCTCTCTTTATGAATTGAGACATTCATGCCTCCACAGACACCTATTCAAACCTCTAACTTTTTTAGAAATGTGAAAAAACATGCTGCTCCCACTCACATGATGTATTTTGTTCTCTTCTTTCGGCCTGTTTAGTTTCTCAGATGGCTCTTCAATGTTTTCAATTATTACTCTAGACGCTGAGATGTTAGGATTAAAGAAGTTAGGTATTCCTGAGGGTTTAGGCAGACTATTTAGAACTCAAGGAAAGAGTCTACTCACACAGCATGTTTTTAGGTTTGGGCAACACTTAGCAAATAGTGTGAAAGCAAACATTTGGATCCCTTATTCTGTTCTAATATTGTATTTTACAATTTCTCCAGGACGGGTTTGATTTAAGCTTAAAACTTTCCACACTAAGATTGCAGTGGGCAGCTATTAAGCCTTTCAGAGAGAATTGGTGGATGTTTCAGAATGTGAGATATTGACTTCTAGACTTTCAAAAGGATTCTCGAATATCAGACCCAAGGCAAAGAGTCCTTTACCTTCTTGGGACTTCATTTTGGTTCTAGATGCTTTGAAAGTTTCCCCATTTGAGCCTCTGGAATCTGTTAACACAAGTACTTAACTTGGAAGGTGCCTTTTTCTGTTGGCAATCACTACAGCAATAGGAGTAGGAAAATGGGTTCTTTGCCCCCAAAGCATCTATATCTCCGCATGTTTTCAGACAGCATTATTTTAAGATTAAGTCTGTCTTTTCCTCCTAAGGTTCCATCCTAATTAAATTTTCAGCAGGAGATCATTCTTCCAAAATATTCCCCAGCTCTTCTTCCCAAGAGGAAATAGCGCTGAATAAACTGGATTTTAGAAGACCTATCCTTATCTACCAGGAAAGAATTTCTAAAATTAGACATACAAATGCTCTAAATGTGAATTTTGGTGCAGTGAGCAAGGGTGGTCATCCTTTCTCTTAAGACTTTATGTAGATCACTTCAATCTACCACACCAGTCCAGAGGGGTTTCTCCTCCAAGTATTGATGAAAGATCCACCACAAGCATGGCAGTCTCCTGGGCAGAATTTCAGGGCACCCACAAGGTTGTCTCTTACCATATTTGTTAGACATTGTAGAATTGATAAAGTGCGAAAAAACGGGATTTTTTTATGTTTACGTTTTGTGTGCTGAGAAGTAATGGTGGAAATTAAATCTATATCTTCTCATCCATGATTCGTTTCAAAGAGCCTTGTTTTATTTTCGTTCTCATAGTCATTTGAAAATTTAGCTTTGACATTCCTCATAGGATAATGAGAGGAACCAGGAAGGTGACAATGAGGTTATTTTTTAATTACTTTCCAGTAATTGCATTACTCTGATTACAATCTTTCCTGTCAAATCATTACATCACCTCCTCCCTTCCTGAACATCTTTCAAACGATTATGTTTGATTCAGGAGGTTGTGGGTGGTATCACCTAGGTATGTTACAGGCATTAAGGAGGTAAACTAAGGGTATGCGTCCTCTGGGGTAGGAGCATGTGTTTCCACTTTCTAAAGAAGTTTGGGCTTGAATAAGTGTCTGTAGAGGCACTCATGCCTCATATCATACTGATCTGAAAAAGGAAGATTGAACTCAGAGTAATGGAATTGCCAGTAAGTAATTGAAGACATTTTTTAAACCAGCAACCATGCTCTCCTAATCATATTAGGTTTCCCATCTAAATATGTAATGTGCATTTTTAATGTATTACTGATTTTTAGTGGTTGATTGGATATTTATACTTATGTGGCCCTGAAGAAGTGATGGACACTGTGAAACACGCGTGGGACAGAGTTTATCTTTTAGGAACATCAATAAAGGAAATTCTTGGAATGTATCTTTTTTGTGCCTTTCGGTTTCTCTAGTTTGGAATTAATTGTGGCTTAAGAATTAGGCTGTATGAGGCATGCTGATGGGATAGCGCTTTGGTTAGGAACCAGTACTTATGAATTCCCCTGTTCCACACATGCATAAACAGGTAGTCTATTGTAAAATAAAATTGTATACAAGGGTGTATTGTTTGCCCTGTCATATGTAAAGGGAAAACATTAAAAACAGCACTCTGTGGTGAAATCATGAATTTAGGAAAACATGGTGCTTAATTTGCAAGTAAGTAGAGCTGTGCAAAATTCGTGTAATTTGCTTTTGAGTAATTATGCAAACTTTTGGAAAACATTATACTGATTTACATAAGCATCAAAACCGGCAATTGCACTTTATTTTAGCAAGAAATGCATTATAATATTCATTTTGGATGTGAGAATGTATTTTGTTTTTTAAAATATAGCGCAAAAAACAAGTGCCACAAGCAGCACCTACACATTTTCTGGTCATTCTTGATGTTCCTATGCGCTTGTTGTAAATGTATGCTCGGAACAACACGTAATTACACAACATGAACTAGAATATTTTTGTGTATGAGCATTATGTGAAGTTGCACAAGATTACACCTGCCTATGAACGTTATATAGGGGTCACGGTTGCGACTCATGGCTTGCACCTTGCAACCCCTGACACTAAGTTTGCTACCCTCAGAGGGGAAAAAACGGTGATGTGAACACAGCAGCAGCTCGTCCTTATGGACAGTGGCTAGGACTCCACATTCCTTGTATTCTGACGTTTTTCGTATCACACTGATAGTGAACAGTATTATATTAGTTACTATTAGCGTAATCAAAAATGGAGTACAGTCATATGGAATATAATACAGGGAGTGCAGAATTATTAGGCAAGTTGTATTTTTGAGGATTAATTTTATTATTGAACAACAACCATGTTCTCAATGAACCCAAAAAACTCATTAATATCAAAGCTGAATATTTTTGGAAGTAGTTTTTAGTTTGTTTTTAGTTTTAGCTATGTTAGGGGGATATCTGTGTGTGCAGGTGACTATTACTGTGCATAATTATTAGGCAACTTAACAAAAAAAATATATATACCCATTTCAATTATTTATTATTACCAGTGAAACCAATATAACATCTCAACATTCACAAATATACATTTCTGACATTCAAAAACAAAACAAAAACAAATCAGTGACCAATATAGCCACCTTTCTTTGCAAGGACACTCAAAAGCCTGCCATCCATGGATTCTGTCAGTGTTTTGATCTGTTCACCATCAACATTGCGTGCAGCAGCAACCACAGCCTCCCAGACACTGTTCAGAGAGGTGTACTGTTTTCCCTCCTTGTAAATCTCACATTTGATGATGGACCACAGGTTCTCAATGGGGTTCAGATCAGGTGAACAAGGAGGCCATGTCATTAGATTTCCTTCTTTTGTACCCTTTCTTGCCAGCCACGCTGTGGAGTACTTGGACGCGTGTGATGGAGCATTGTCCTGCATGAAAATCATGTTTTTCTTGAAGGATGCAGACTTCTTCCTGTACCACTGCTTGAAGAAGGTGTCTTCCAGGAACTGGCAGTAGGACTGGGAGTTGAGCTTGACTCCATCCTCAACCCGAAAAGGCCCCACAATTTGATGATACCAGCCCAAACCAGTACTCCACCTCCACCTTGCTGGCGTCTGAGTCGGACTGGAGCTCTCTGCCCTTTACCAATCCAGCCACGGGCCCATCCATCTGGCCCATCAAGACTCACTCTCATTTCATCAGTCCATAAAACCTTAGAAAAATCAGTCTTGAGATATTTCTTGGCCCAGTCTTGACGTTTCAGCTTGTGTGTCTTGTTCAGTGGTGGTCGTCTTTCAGCCTTTCTTACCTTGGCCATGTCTCTGAGTATTGCACACCTTGTGCTTTTGGGCACTCCAGTGATGTTGCAGCTCTGAAATATGGCCAAACTGGTGGCAAGTGGCATCGTGGCAGCTGCACGCTTGACTTTTCTCAGTTCATGGGCAGTTATTATGCGCCTTGGTTTTTCCACACGCTTCTTGCGACCCTGTTGACTATTTTGAATGAAACGCTTGATTGTTCGATGATCACGCTTCAGAAGCTTTGCAATTTTAAGAGTGCTGCATCCCTCTGCAAGATATCTCACTATTTTTGACTTTTCTGAGCCTGTCAAGTCCTTCTTTTGACCCATTTTGCCAAAGGAAAGGAAGTTGCCTAATAATTATGCACACCTGATATAGGGTGTTGATGTCATTAGACCACACCCCTTCTCATTACAGAGATGCACATCACCTAATATGCTTAATTGGTAGTAGGCTTTCGAGCCTATACAGCTTGGAGTAAGACAACATGCATAAAGAGGATGATGTGGTCAAAATACTCATTTGCCTAATAATTCTGCACTCCCTGTATTCCCTGCCAGCTGAAGCAAGTCAAGAAAACGTTTTAAAATGTATGTTGTGTGTGCGCTTGCCAGTGAGTGTGTGTTTCTGTGAAAGAGTGTGTTAATGTGGGTCTACGTGCAAGAATGTGTGAGTGAGTGAAAGTTGAGGTCAAAGGATACATAATGTCGTTGCCCCTGGCATTTTAGTGAATTGACCTCCATGCGCCCACGTAATGGAAATTCCATCCAAACTTCTCAAAAAAAGTCCTGGGGTCGTTAGCAAGAACCTCACATTATAATATGAATTGTTCTTTAAGCCTTACTGAGCATAATGGCCCAATGTGTTTAGTAATAGTTTCATTTACATGCTGAACACTAAGGCCCAGATTTCTTAAGGCAAAGTATTGCTGCAAACAATGCAAAGTGATGCATGCTACCTATCATCTAGGGCACAAAGGGCCTCAGTTACCCACTGCGCCACCCAGGTGTAATTTATTTTAAAGCTCCGGTGGTGCAGTGTACCAGCCCATATTTACATGGCCATCCAAAGCCACCTTGCGTGTTTTTTCATCACCTTGTAAAAATAAACCCCCTTTGCATAAGACTGCGTGAAAAGGGTGTTCCAAGGGTATTGCTTGAGGTGTTCCCACACAACACCCATGAAACCTGAAGGAATCTAGTGCATTCCCACATTTACCTCAGAGGTGGTGTAAGAATTATGCAACGTGGAGAAATATCTTTATTTCGCCCCGTTGAAACATTCTCCAGCACACATAGAACGAGGAAAACTCCTCTTGTGATTGTTTTTGTACAGGAAGGTCTCCCTTGATGCACACAAACAATCATCCCCACAACACAGGCATCCTTGCACCGTGGTGCAAGGGTGCCTGTGTTGTCGCTAGGCAGCAATTTGTGCACCAGCGCAGGGGGCGAGGACAGAAGTGAGCCATATCTTATAGATACAGCGCAATTATACCCCTTTCTGGTGGCTCAGGCCAGTGCGGCCGTGTGCCACGGGCCTCATAAATGAGGCCCAAAGTGTTTTATATAGGAAAGGTGCTCTTTCTCTCAGTACAAATGCCATTTTGTGCTAATTTGTAGCATTTTGTGTAAAGGGAGAGTTACTAGAGCAGGTCAGAGCAAACACCAAGATGTCTTGACACAAAGCCCAATCTACTAAGGTAACCGGACCATCAAAAACAAATGCCTACTAGAAGCAGGTGACAAATGCCTACTTGAAGCAGGTGCAAAGATAAGTGTTTGTTTTGCAAAAAAACAGTGCATGGCATGTGTGCTGCAGTGCACAGAACACATCCAGTACTTGGGAAAATTCTGAGTATGTATACGCATAGGAATTTATGCCTGAAAGGTACGCTTCCAGAGCAGTTCCTAGCCTAAATAGTGAACGCTTACCGCTGCACTATAGCGGAAGGCTGCGCTATGCGCAAAGTCAGCCTGTTTGTGTGGCAACGCAAGGGATGACACTAGCAGCAAGTCAGTCTTAGTAGATGGTGCTCTGTGCTGTCTTTTCCTCCTTGAGCAGCGCAGCAAATTCAAATACTGCCCTCCATGGCATGAAAAATTTAAAATAAAGACTTAAAGACTTTGAAGACTTGAGCGCCTATACAGGTGGCATTTCTATTATGTCTTCTTACAGAAACATGTTAGAGTTGGCTAAACAACATGCAGACGCTACTTCAGGAGGTCTGCAGCTGCTGGCGTGAGTGTATATAACTTAGCTCAATTATGATCTCAATCGGTGCACTTGTCACGTACTTAGCAAAGGCCCTTTCTGTGGATAACCATTGAATGGCATTTTGGGGGGTTCGCCTGCTCTGTGGATGCTCTGCAGTAAGAACACACCAAGTAATACTGCTTTGAATCTGATGATCAGTGCCGCATTAGACTCTTGGCTATCATGCACAAATTGCTGAAGGTAGGTAGGTTCACGTATGAATGTGCACTAATATAGCAAAATGTGATATTTGTTATTGGAGGACAGATTCCCTGGTTTCCTCTCTAGGCCTTTGTGATATATACAGGGTGGTGGACCTGTCCGTGGGGGAAACTCTGATGCCATACAAAATGTTTTTTAAAACATTATTGTAAGGAAATGCCTCCTTGGCATGGTTGCCCCCTGACTTTTTGCCTTTGCTGATGCTATGTTTACAATTGGAAGTGTGCTGAGGCCTGCTAACCAGGCCCCAGCACCAGTGTTCTTTCCCTAACCTGTACTTTTGTATCCACAATTGGCAGACCCTGGCATCCAGATAAGTCCCTTGTAACTGGTACTTCTAGTACCAAGGGCCCTGATGCCAAGGAAGGTCTCTAAGGGCTGCAGCATGTCTTATGCCACCCTGGAGACCTCTCACTCAGCACAGACACCCTGCTTGCCAGCTTGTGTGTGCTAGTGAGGACAAAACGAGTAAGTCGACATGGCACTCCCCTCAGGGTGCCATGCCAGCCTCTCACTGCCTATGCAGTATAGGTAAGACACCCCTCTAGCAGGCCTTACAGCCCTAAGGCAGGGTGCACTATACCATAGGTGAGGGTACCAGTGCATGAGCATGGTACCCCTACAGTGTCTAAACAAAACCTTAGACATTGTAAGTGCAGGGTAGCCATAAGAGTATATGGTCTGGGAGTTTGTCAAACACGAACTCCACAGCACCATAATGGCTACACTGAAAACTGGGAAGTTTGGTATCAAACTTCTCAGCACAATAAATGCACACTGATGCCAGTGTACATTTTATTGTCAAATACACCCCAGAGGGCACCTTAGAGGTGCCCCCTGAAACTTAACCGACTATCTGTGTAGGCTGACTAGTTTTAGCAGCCTGCCACAAACCGAGACATGTTGCTGGCCCCATGGGGAGAGTGCCTTTGTCACTCTGAGGCCAGTAACAAAGCCTGCACTGGGTGGAGATGCTAACACCTCCCCCAGGCAGGAATTGTCACACCTGGCGGTGAGCCTCAAAGGCTCACCTCCTTTGTGCCAACCCAGCAGGACACTCCAGCTAGTGGAGTTGCCCGCCCCCTCCGGCCAGGCCCCACTTTTGGCGGCAAGGCCGGAGAAAATAATGAGAAAAACAAGGAGGAGTCACTGGCCAGTCAGGACAGCCCCTAAGGTGTCCTGAGCTGAAGTGACTCTAACTTTTAAAAATCCTCCATCTTGCAGATGGAGGATTCCCCCAATAGGGTTAGGATTGTGACCCCCTCCCCTTGGGAGGAGGCACAAAGAGGGTGTACCCACCCTCAGGGCTAGTAGCCATTGGCTACTAACCCCCCAGACCTAAACACGCCCTTAAATTTAGTATTTAAGGGCTACCCTGAACCCTAGAAAATTAGATTCCTGCAACTACAAGAAGAAGGACTGCCTAGCTGAAAACCCCTGCAGAGGAAGACCAGAAGACGGCAACTGCCTTGGCTCCAGAAACTCACCGGCCTGTCTCCTGCCTTCCAAAGATCCTGCTCCAGCGACGCCTTCCAAAGGGACCAGCGACCTCGACATCCTCTGAGGACTGCCCCTGCTTCGAAAAGACAAGAAACTCCCGAGGACAGCGGACCTGCTCCAAGAAAAGCTGCAACTTTGTTTCCAAACAGCTTTAAAGAACCCTGCAAGCTCCCCGCAAGAAGCGTGAGACTTGCAACACTGCACCCGGCGACCCCGACTCGGCTGGTGGCGATCCAACACCTCAGGAGGGACCCCAGGACTACTCTGATACTGTGAGTACCAAAACCTGTCCCCCCTGAGCCCCCACAGCGCCGCCTGCAGAGGGAATCCCGAGGCTTCCCCTGACCGCGACTCTTTGAACCTAAAGTCCCGACGCCTGGGAGAGACCCTGCACCCGCAGCCCCCAGGACCTGAAGGACCGGACTTTCACTGGAGAAGTGACCCCCAGGAGTCCCTCTCCCTTGCCCAAGTGGAGGTTTCCCCGAGGAATCCCCCCCTTGCCTGCCTGCAGCGCTGAAGAGATCCCGAGATCTCTCATTGACTTCCATTACAAACCCGACGCTTGTTTCTACACTGCACCCGGCCGCCCCCGCGCTGCTGAGGGTGAAATTTCTGTGTGGGCTTGTGTCCCCCCCGGTGCCCTACAAAACCCCCATGGTCTGCCCTCCGAAGACGCGGGTACTTACCTGCAAGCAGACCGGAACCGGGGCACCCCCTTCTCTCCATTCTAGCCTATGTGTTTTGGGCACCACTTTGAACTCTGCACCTGACCGGCCCTGAGCTGCTGGTGTGGTGACTTTGGGGTTGCTCTGAACCCCCAACGGTGGGCTACCTTGGACCAAGAACTGAACCCTGTAAGTGTCTTACTTACCTGGTAAAACTAACCAAAACTTACCTCCCCTAGGAACTGTGAAAATTGCACTGTGTCCACTTTTAAAACAGCTATTTGTCAATAACTTGAAAAGTATACATGCAATTTTTATGATTTAAAGTTCCTAAAGTACTTACCTGCAATACCTTTCAAATGAGATATTACATGTAGAATTTGAACCTGTGGTTCTTAAAATAAACTAAGAAAAGATATTTTTCTATACAAAAACCTATTGGCTGGATTTGTCTCTGAGTGTGTGTACCTCATTTATTGTCTATGTGTATGTACAACAAATGCTTAACACTACTCCTTGGATAAGCCTACTGCTCGACCACACTACCACAAAATAGAGCATTAGTATTATCTCTTTTTGCCACTATCTTACCTCTAAGGGGAACCCTTGGACTCTGTGCATGCTATTCCTTACTTTGAAATAGCACATACAGAGCCAACTTCCTACAATTATCCATGCAAGAACATCAGAAGATATATTGAGAGTGTAGAAATGGCCAAGTTCCCAGGAAGATAGAGTTTGAGAGATGTAAACTCGCTGGTACGGGACTGTAGGAGCTATGGAGCCCTCTACCTGTTTATGCAAAAAACATTATAAATCATGACTTTATGTCCAAATGCTTAACATTTTCCGATCTATTGTTTACATAGACAATTTGTTTTATCATTGCAAAATGAACCAAGAATTGATAGACGGCACCCTGTTCTCCAAAATGAATTTGCAGTTAAGGAGAATGAGATAGAAGTGAAAGAGATGATTGACCATGCCTTTTATTGTGTTTTCTTTTGTAACAGCACATTTTATCGTCTTCTAGTTCAGCGATTAGCCGGTAATTACTTCTCACATTCTCATTTTTGACACTATGGGCCAGATGTAGCAAAAATAAAAATTGCGACTCGCATTTTGCGAGTTGATGCGACTCGCAAAATGCGACTCGCAAATTGGAATGCCAGAAAAAAAAGCGATCCGATTTTGCGACTCGCAGCCGGACTCGCAACGCTGTGTGCGAGTCCGCAGTTTGCGAGGTCGCTGTTTGCGAGTGTGCAAAAACGAACTCGCAATTAGTGAGTGGGTGTCGCAAATTGCGAATACCTTCAAAATTGCTTGCAGATGCAGCAGAACACTCCAGAAAGCATACCAGAACACTCTGGAAACACTTCCTGGCACATGATGACGGCATCACAGCCAGGAAGTTAACAAATACACCTGGGAGGAGGGCTCAACAGTGAGCAGTGTCTCTGCCACTCACAGTAGGGTGCTGAGGAGTGGTAGGCACAGCACCATGGACGCAGCAGGGACCAGCCAGGCTGGCAGGAGGGGCAGGAGATCATAGATAACAGCCAGGACAGATTAATGTGGCACATGGCGTTAATGTGCCACATGACTGGTTGGCATTTTCCTGCCCATGGACAATTTCAACTTGTATATAGTTTCTTCATGACATTAATAAAACAGTTATTTTTGTTCCACTTAACAAATGGTTAATAGGTGAGTATGGTGGGAGTTGACACGTACCGTCCAAAATATTGCGTTGCAATGTGGTCCCGTCTCAGTCTGCCTTGATTAGCTAGACTCCTATCCCCATGATGGCGATGTGGTTGTTCTTGCTCTTCATCATCAGGATCTGGGTCTGCAGGGGTGAGAGGTAGCCCACGTCGGGTGGCTATGTTGTGGAGGATGGCGCATGCGACTACAATTTTGAAAGCGGTAATGGGGGTGTATTGGAGGGCGCCTCCACTGCGGTGGAGGCATCTGAATCTTGCCTTCAGCAGTCCGAAGGTACGCTCGATCAGGTTCCTGGTCCTCTTAAGCGCACTGTTGTATTGCCTCTCTGATTCAGTTCTGGGTGTTAAAAACGGAGTCATGATCCAAGGCCTGAGAGCATATGCACTGTCACCTGTTGGGCACAAAAGTACACGGTTAGGAAATCCAGATTGTCGTGCACAGTGACCTGTGTGTATGTCTGCAAGTGTCTGTGTCTCTACCTAGGAGGTAACCGTCTCCAAATTCCCCACGTTCCAGGCGTTGATGTATCCCACTATGCCTAAAAATGTATGAGTCATGGGTACTGCCAGGAAACTTAGCTACGATGTCCGTGATGACATAATGGGCATCACAAACAACCTGTATGTTGAGTGAGTGGGTACACTTCCTGTTGCGGAAAATGTGTTCCAGATTAGCAGGGGGGCATATTTGAATGTGTGTCCCATCTACACACCCTATGACATGAGGAAAGTGGGCAATGCGGTAAAAGTCCAGCTTGGTGCTGTTCATTTCTGCCTCATTCCTTGGTAAGTATATGAAGTGAGACATGTGCGTGACTAAGGCATCTAGGAATGTCCTGAGGAACCTTGACACTGCACTTTGGGATACCCCACCTGCCACGGCAATGACCCCCTGATAGCTCCCTGAGGCCAAGAGGTGCAGTGCGCATAGTACTTGCACATGCGTAGGGATGGCGCAGCCACGCAGAGTCTTGTGTTCTAGCTGTGGTTTCAGTAAATCTATTAATTCTAGAATGGCTGTCATAGATCTCCGCTTCAGTTTGCTGAAAAAGAGTCTGCCTGGTTCTATATATCTTCTCCTGTCTGTGGCCCCTCCTCCTCCTCTGCTGGGCTGCGTAGACTCTCCTCCTCACTGCTATCAGGTATATCTCCGCCATCTTGAGTAACCCAGATGCCTTCTGGGTCCCCTTTTATACTTTGGTAATGGTTACCACCTGCTCTGAGTTAGTGGTAAATGGGACATGCAAACTGGGCTTTTTGCGACTAGTCGCAATTTGCGAGTTGCAATTGCATAAGGTTTGCGACTCGCAAATTGCGACTTGCAATTTGTGGGTCGCAAAATGGGGTCGCACCGGATGCGACTCGCAAACGGGTCCCATCGCTTTTTGCGAGTCGGAAATGGGCTTTTTGCATCCCATTTCAGATTTTGCACTGTCGCAAATTGCGAATCGGCCCGTTTGCGAGTCGCAATCGTTTGCTACATCTGGCCCTATATTACAAACCATCCTTCATGCAGTACCTTACAAACCAACAAGCACCAAGTAGAACAATTCGCAAACACCATAATGTACTTTACAATAACAGAAGATTAGCAGGTTAACATTGTCACAACAATCACTCTCTACATCAAAACATTAAAACTACACAAATTGAGCTACAGGTGTATCAATAACAACACTTATTTACACTACAATCCTGTAGAGTCCTGCATGTTTTTGGATGGAATATTTCTTGCTCCAAATAGACTCTGTATCAGTGTGAAGTAATTGCTGGAATATAATGTAATGAAAGCTTGGTTTAGAATGTTGCAGTTCATAGGTACATGCAGAGGAATAAAGACGTAAGATTTACAGCTCTGTGTGTGGCGTAGTCATTGGTGGGTACCCAAGCCGTGGAAGACACTACTGTAGAGATGTCCTTGTAAGGCGAGAACGGAATGGGAGTAAAGTGTGCATTCTAGGTTGCCATTTGTAAGGATGAGGGAGAAGATTGGAGACTGGGGAGTGAAGAGGAAGCTGGGAGTTACTGTTGCTGTACAAGGACATATTACTGGAATAAAAGACTTTCAACCTCTACTGGCCTGCGCATTTACTACATAATTGGCGACGAGGGACTCTGCGCAGGGGGCAGAGAAGAGTTTAATAACTCCCAACCCCTGGATCGGTCTGTAACCAATAATAAGGAAGGAAGAAAAAAGAAAAAAGTGGGAAAAAAAGAAGGAGAGAAGTGAAAGAAGAAGGAAAACAAAGAATCCTGGTAACCGTGAGTTAGCTGATATTTATGGCTGCATTAAATGGACACTAATATTAAGTTTAATACGGGGATCGTTTTTCCCTCTTTCTCTTTCATTTTTTGTTTCTTCAATATAAGTATTGGCAAGTTTTGGAAGTGCTTGCGCTTGGATTACTGTTGGAAGTGTGTCACTGCTTGTGAGACATTTTATAAATTACATTAATATCAGATATTAAAGGCCTGTGGCAGTCTAACGGCACTGTATTGAGTGCGCGCGGCACATCTTCAAAAGTAAGCAGAGGAAGAACCATCCATCCGTTTGTCTGTGTGCACTGTACTCGGCCGCGATCAGCTTCGGTGTGTGTTCAGCACGTGCATTGTATTCGTGCTGCGATCGGCTGCACGTGACTTAGGAAATTCGGCTGTACTCGTGCTGCGATCGGCTGCACGAGACAGGAAAGTCGGCTGTACTTGTGCTGCGATCTGCTGCATGCAATTTAAGGAAGAAAAAAAAGAGGAAGAAAAGAAACTTCACATTGCGGTGCACAGCACATAAAAAAAAAAAAAAAAAATAATAAAAATTATACATACCTGGTGTGCTGGATATGGACGTCTCGGCTGAGCAATCCTTCCTGTATGAAACTGCTTTCTTGCTTCTCGTACACTCTCACCCGGATCTTCAATGCTTCCAGGGTAGTTAAAATTGAAGAAGGACCAAGGTGAACACTCCCTAGAGACAAAACAGAAAGAAGACTACTGCATAGTGTATTGTACACTAGTAAGAACTACAATTAACTATACTGAATTATTATTTTAGATAGTTGTTTTAGCTGGTTATTTAAGATTATTAATTTAGATTGTTATTTTAGTATTTTATGGTAGTTTGTTATTTTATACTTTTATTGCAGGTATGGCTGAAAAGAACATGTCAGCACCACCGTGTTACTTACCTTTACTTGGTGAGCCAACGATCAGGTGGAAGTGGTGGAAAAACCTTTTTGCTACGTACTAGTTACCTATAGGTGGGGACAAATATAGTCCTGTCAGAAAACAGGTGATTTCATTGCATCATTTAGGTACAGAAGGAAGAAGGATATATGATGATCTGCCTGGAATATCCCTAGGTATGGGTGAAGGACCCATAACATGTGATTTCCATGATCTAAATGACTCTTTAATATGTGACCAAATTGTGCGCTGCACAAACAATAAGAAGGTGAAGGAGAAGTTGTTATCTATCGACCCTTCACTAGAGGAATCTATACAAATAGCAAGGAGTATGGAGAATACTGAGGCATGGATGAAGGAGATTGAGACTAAAGGTTACATAAAGAATTTATATAAAGAAACCACAGTCGAGGTGAAAGAATTCAAAGTGAGGAAACAAAAGAAGTTTGTTGGGAGTACGGGAGCAAAGGCCATGGAGAAGAAGAATTTAAATGTTATAGGTGTGGGTGTCCTGGACACATATCTTCGACACCTATGTGTGCTGCACGAACCTTAACATATAGGGTGTGTGGAAGAAGAGGTCATATGGCCAAAGTATGTAGGTCAAAGGGAAAAATGCTAAATAATAGTGTCAAATCTGTAGATGATGTACAAGATGAGCATAAGGAAATTTGACTAATCATTAGTGATATTGAGGAAGCAGGTCAGCAAAATGTGGAGTCTATAAGTAGTAAAAGCTTGAATAAAAAAAGCTCAGGTGAACTGGAGAAACCTCATTGTGATATAATGCTGGAATCTGTGATTGTAAAGGTATTGGTAGATTCCGGTAGTTTATTTACTCTAATACCCACAGAAATATACGTAGAAGTTTTGAAAGGAAGAATTGAAGATTTACAATGTGCTGATGTGAAAGCGGTTGGATACGGGGGAAAAAGAATCAACATATTGGGAATGAGATGGATGGATATTTTGTTTAAGAGTAATGGTGTACATGGGAAGGTGTACATAACTAGTGAAGGATGAAGGCATCAAAAGGATTTGAATATTGTACTTGATCCCAATGCAACTGAACCAGTTATGATCGTAGCGCAAATGAACGTGGGTTGTATGGGGAATCAAGAGACAGATGTAGGATGGTGTGAGAAATTGATGAATAAGTTTCCAAAGGTTTTCACTGATAAACTGGGTAAACTGAAGAAATTTACTCACCGCATAATTTTAAAGGAAAGTGCAATTCCAGTGGTACAAAAAGTGAGGCAGGTACCATTTTTGATGAGGGAACCACTCCAACAGGAGCTTAACAGGTTATTGGAAGAGAAGGTAATAGAACCAATTGAGTCTTCTGAATGGTTGGCACCTATTGTTATGGCACCTAAAGATGGAAACAAGATTTGTTTATGTATTGACTTAAGGGACCTTAACAAGAACATTTGGGTGGATAGGCAGCCTTTGCCTAACATTACAGAAATGTTGAGCCTGATGGGTGGTGGTAAGCTATTTAGGCCCTCATTCCAACCCTGGCGGTCATAGACCGCCAGGGTGGCGAATGACAGAAGCACCGCCAACAGGCTGGCGGTGCTTCAATCGTCATTCCGACCGCGGCGGTACAGCCGCAGTCGCCCAGCTGGGCCTGGCGGTTTCCCGCCGGATTAACCCCGGCTGGGAGAATCCTCCATGGCGGCACTGCAAGCAGCGCCGCCATGGGGATTCTGACCCCCTTCCCGCCAGCCTGTTTCTTGCGGTTTTCACCGCCAGGAACAGGATGGCGGGAACAGGTGTCCTGGGGCCCCTGGGGGCCCCTGCACTGCCCATGCCACTGGCATGGGCAGTGCAGGGGCCCCCTAACAGGGCCCCATGAAGGTTTTCACTGTCTGCTTAGCAGACAGTGAAAAGCGCGACGGGTGAAACTGCACCCGACGCACACCTGCAACACCGCCGGCTCCATTCGGAGCCGGCTTCAGTGTTGCAGGCCTCTTTCCCGCTGGGCCGGCGGGCGCTATATTGGCTAGCGCCCGCCGGCCCAGCGGGAAAGTCAGAATGGCCCCAGCGGTCTTTCGACCGCGGAGCGGCCATATGGCGGTTCCCGCCAGGCGGGCGGCGGCCGACGCCCGCCGGGGTCAGAATGACCCCCTTAGTGTATTGGACATGTCTGCAGCTTACTATCAGGTTAACCTGCATCCTGAATCGCGTCCGCTAACTTCTTTTGTCACTCCTGTGGGTGAATACTGTCATTGTAGAATGCCTTTTGGACTAGAGTCAGCATCAGCTGTGTTTCAACGGATTATGCAGAATGTTTTTAGTGGGCTGGATAATGTGTTGTGTTTTCAGGATGACATAATAGTTGTGGGGAAGTCTTTGAGTGAACATAATGAGCTAATAGAAAAGGCACTAGAGAGAACTGAAGATCATGGATTGACTGTGAAGAGGGAGAAGTGTCAACTGAGGAAGGATCGAGTGAACTATTTGGGTCATGAAATATCTGCTTAGGGGATTAAACCTAAGAAGAGCATTGTGAGAGCAATTAGTGAAGCTTTGAGACCATGTAACAAGGACCAATTAAGATCATTTTTGGGGTTGGCACAGTACTGCTCAAAATTTGTACATAATTTTACAGATGTTGTTGAACACATGAGAGTATTGTCAAAAAAGGGGCAGTGTTTGAATGGGGAACTGAATGTGAAATGGCATTTACGAAAACTAAGGCCCATATTTATACTTTTTGACACAAAACTGCGCCGGCGCAGTTTTGCGTAAAAAATATTACCGCCAGCTAACGCCATTTTGGTGCACCTTGCGGGCGTCATATTTATACTTTGACGCACGGCGGCGCAAACAACAGGTGGGAGTCATTATTTTTTACGCACACCGCGGCGTCAAGTCGTAAAGGAAAACGACGTTAACGCACCGGAAATGCATGTGGGTCGATTTACGACACCGCAAACCGGATATGCGCTGTTTTTTGACGCAATAGTGTAAAAAAAAAACGCGAACACTGCCAGTTCACCAGAGGAGAGCCAAAATGGATCCCAGATGCCACTACAGACCCCAGGAAGATGACAGCAGACCAGGAACCAGCCAGGAGGACCCACACAAGAACCAGGACACTTTTAAGAAGAAAAGAAAGTGTCGCTTCAGTGCAGAGGAGCAGGAAATCCTGGTTAAAGAGGTGACGGAACACCAGCACCAACTGTTTGTCACCTCAAAGTTGCCAATCAGTAGGAGAGAGGCTATATGGCAACAAATTGTCGACAAGATTAACAGTGTGGCTGAAGTACGCAGAACAGTCATCGAGTGCAAGAAACGCTGGCATGACTGCAAACGCAGGACCAAGGAAAAGATGGCAAGGAACAGGAAGGCAGCAATGCAGACTGGAGGGGGGAGTCCAGCACACCACATGGAGGAGATGGTCGCAGCCGTCATCCCTGAGGAGATCATCAGAGGGATGCAATTCAAGGACAGGACAGCGCAGACTACCAGGAGACAACGCACATGCAGGGTAAGTCGCATGGGGAATTGAAATGCACTAATGTCAACTGCAACCGGGGGGGGAGGAAATAACTACTACACATTGCATGTAAGTCATCATATATATGGAGTGGCATGAGTAAAGGGGCACGGCAGTGGGGCATGGCCCGTTCTGAGAAGACCTGGGGCACACCATTACACAACACCAACAACAGTCCCATGGGGGCATTCTGTCATGCCAACGATGGAGCAAAGGGAAAGCCACGACAGGAGGGAAGGCCACTACGTCAAACTGACATCCTGGCACTCGTCAGCCAACATACCTCCTACATTAACTAGGGCCCTATTAGCAATCCTCTAGCCAAACCGACAACTGCTATGTAACTGCAACAACAGTTGCCACTACCACCTCTGATCTGTGTGCAGCTCAAGTAGCCAGTGGCAGTAACCTCCCCATGGAACATACATACCTAAATTAGGGAGTGAGGGTGACATCTGCACAATCTCCTGAAACAAGACAAAGGCCCCAGTACTGTCAAATGTCAATGCCCATAGTTGTCACAAACATCAGCCAAAGTAAACAACAATAGGAGCGACACAGCACTAAGGACACACCCATGCTGCATATGTCAGGGTCCATCCTGTGCCTGGGTAACAAGGCAACATCACAAATGTCATACTGCTCAGACAACAGCATTGAGGAGGGGACACATGTAACTGGTCACTGAAATACACCTGCACAGTCAGAGGACGAAATATGACACTGATACGACTATCAGGGCAATCCAATATAACACACATTACCCAACATCAGCAGGACACATTAACAATGTCAACATCCATATCAGATCATAACATTGCCATGCTTAGGATATGCCACATGTCAATTACATTTAAGTCGATGTGAACGATCAGGGATTGGGGCAGGTCCAGATTGTTAAGTGTGCTGCCAGGGCCATAAGAACACCCACAGCCAGTGAAAGGTCTCACCATGAGAATGGATGTACACGGAGGGTCGAGTAGGACAAGAAGGTGGCAATTCTCGATTTGGCATAAAGCAACACCTAGAGGCCATGAGGCTGACAAGTCTGATAACTCAATAACATACATGTGACACACAGGTGGGCCCTAGGCCTGGAAGAATGCCCATCTGAAGGACTGCAGATATTAATACAAAACAAGATCACAAAGTGAATTCATCAAAAGGCAGGCACGTCACATCAAAATTGTCATAACACAGACACACTAATTGTACCCTGTTTCATTGCAGAGGAAGATGGATCTCCTGCTGATATGCCTGTCCCAGATTTCCCTGATGATATGGATGACGAGTCGATAAACATTCCCCAGGAGACTATCCAAAAGGTCCTTGAAACCCTCCAGACCCCACCTTCAGTCACAAGGAGAAGCACAGAACAAGCAGCCATCGCAGAGGATCCACCCACCACCCCAATTGTAGGACCTGCCAGCTCCAATACAGCTGAGGACTCAGACGACACTGGCACCAGCTTTGAGAGAACTGTAGTTGGAGTACAACGGGAGCTGGCCAAGGAGGTGCGGGTGGGGATGCAAAATATGGCAGCCAGCCTTGAGGGGGTGCGTTCGTGCATGATGTCATCTGCAGATCAGGCAGCAGCTATGCAAGCCCTAACATCTATCTTGCAGGAACTGCAGAAAACCCAGAAGGAAATCAGCACAGCTGTAATACAGTTGACCCAACACCTACAACAGCAATCCTGTCAACGCGTGCACGAATGCAACATTGAACCCCTCAGGGCCGACCTGGCTGCCTACCATCGTGATGTGGCTGCTATTCTCAAGAACCAGCAGGCCCTCCTTGCAGCAGTACTGCCCTTAAGACCTTCACAGGGAGCAGCGACCGTGATGTCTGACTCCACGTTTTCTAACACTGAGGTGTGTGTTGCCCCTTCACAACCACCACCACCAAGAACAGAGGAGGCAACACACATCAGAAGAAGACATGGAACAGATCACATTCACAAGGAAAATGACCCGGAAGCACTAGTCCCTGCCACGTGGCCAACTATTACCAAAGTCCTGCGTTTTGTAACTTGCCAGTCTTGCAACAACTGTGCTCAAGCACTGTTCTGCAAACCACTGTATATCTTGTCACCCAGCCCAGTGATTGTCTCTCTCCTACTCATTGGCTAAGTCTGTCCCTCTGCACTGTCTGAAACATCAACCCCAGCATGACAAAAGCATTTTGGTAAAACCTTGTGTTGGATCACAATGGAAGATATCACTATAATGGACTCACAGTCATGGACAATGTACATATAGCACTACAGCACTTTTCAATAAATAGCACTTGCACAACAAATCTGTCTCTGGGTAATGTGACATATCAACTGCGCAGTAGATAATTGAAATGTCCCTACTGTCAAATAGCGCAGCTTGTCAATACAACTGTCCAGATATTATGTAGTTAGAGAAATCTGCACAACGACCATGATTGCATCATACTCTGCCCATCCTGAGGGAATAATCTGATGAAGTGAGAAACCATACACCACCATGCTGTGTTGGACAGGAAGAATGCTTCCTCAGGGGATAACTAAGTCATCAAATAGTGCCCGCTAAATGTTGTCAATGTGCAAAAATAACACAATAAACATGCCACACTAATCTAAGTAAACACAAAAAAAACTGCACAAATGAAGGTGTCTGAGTTAACGTACAAATAGTTAATCATGCCGAACTGTGTCACAAATGATGTATGAGGGTCATGAAGACAAGAATACAAGATTGCCAATAAGAACTCATCTTATAAGGGTGTGCATGATCATCACACTGCAGTCAGACCTAAAACTGTTTCCCCAATATCACGTCTGGAAGCACTGTTTGTGACTTTCAAAACACACTTATCAACAGAAACACATTGGAATTCATATTAACTGTGATTGGTGGTTGCAACGAAGGGTAGACACTTTGCAAGGTAGCTCTGGGTTAGCTGCCAATCGTACAGCTCAGTTGGGATTTGTTTGTAGCATATACACAGATGTTATAGTACAAAAGAGATGTACACGGAATCCAAACCCACGATCAAGTACCATTCAACACATACTATTAAGGGGTAACCAAATATTTATTAAAAGCTAACCATAGATGAGGAAACTGAGGGAAAAATCTTACATACCCTAATCTACCCTGACTACTCATTAACCACAACTGTCCCTAACTAACCTAAGCTACACTTACTTATCACATGTAACGAAACGTTCTAAACATCTACCCCCCACCCCCCTTATGAGACGGGACACATTGAGGACAACACATACTAACCTAAACACATACTAAACTATCCGAAACAAATATATATTTTTTTGGTAAATGTTTTTTTTATGTTTTTTTGCTTTTTTTGTTTTTTTTAATTATTTTTTTACACACAAGAACCCCAACATAGCCCCCCACCCACCCACCCACACATGGAATAAGTCAAAAAAGAAACAAGCAGGACCCCCTACCCCCCACCCACTAACACTGACTAAACTAACAGCCTATACTAACCTAACACTAAGCCCCCTTAGCCCACTAACTATAAGAACAAGGAAAGAGGAGGGAGGGGAGGGTATCATGTCCATCTATTCAACTGTCTAGAGGTTGGCCCTCCGGAGGGTCCTCTTGATATCCTTGACCCGCCATTTAATGTGCTGCACGTCCCGGCTCAGGTGGCTCACCTTGCGCAGCAGTTTGTCCATCTTGTTTTCAAGTCTATTGAAGGCGGCAGGGTCAACAGCTGGAGCAGTGGCAGTCTGGGTACCGGTGGAGGAGGTCTGTGTGGGCTGTCCTGCACCGGTGGCAATGCTGGGGCCAGGAAGTCCAGCAGATGGAGATTCAACAAAGGCAGCTGTGGGTGGGGCCACCTGGTACTCATTGGTGGTTGTTTCTGTGTTTGCTGTGGTGGGCACAGTAGGCCCACCCTGTGGGAAGGCTCGCCATGCCCCAGAGGCACGTTCATCCCGATATCGCCTGGCCATCCTCCGGAACCCCGACTCCACCAGCAGGATGTGCTGGTATCGCATGGCCCGACACTGAAATTCACAGACCTGGTCTGGAGTCATGTTAGCTGCTGTGAAGACAAATGCAGATATGCCACATTAGTAACTGCATTGTGTGAAACAGCACAGCAAGTTAATCAGACAATACATCTACTGTACTTCTAACAGCTCATATCACGATACAGAGCATCAAATGTCCCTGAGGAAGTACATGGCAGGCCAGACAACAAAGGTCACATCACACAAAGCACATTCATAACCCACAAGATGGGTAACAACTGGCCTTGACTTGCAATCTGAGTTCTGACAGTTAACATCCAAGAATCATGCTGCATATCCTCCACCAAGAGCTGGGCAACAAATGTCAGTGTACGTAAAGCAAAACTAAAGCCACATGGTCTGCAAGTTGTAACTGGACTTTCCAGTATGGTACCAAGTGCCAAACCTGAGTGTGTATACTAGTATGCAACCAAACTGTCACTTATTCACAGGTATGTGTAACATACTGGTAGCATCAATACTAGGTACCCCATTCACAAACCCATGGCAGTGTTTGAGGGGGGGCGGTGGATATACAACTATAATTTGCCAACAACATGTACACCGAGGAGAGTATAGGCTAATCCACACATGTTTGTCTCTACAGACACACCACATGTAAGGTCTATCTACATTTTGGAGTCAGCAAACCCTAGAGCACTCATAGGGTCAGACATGTCAGGAAAATCAGAACTTAGTACACAACATATACTTCCAGTGAGGCCTGACTTACATCAGACACAGAGTTGCTAGAACACCCATAATCATGAATTGCATGCACACCTAGGCCATTACACTCAGGTGCACTACATGTGGAAGTACATGCTGCTAGGAGGTTCTATCTACTGTTTCAAACTTACGTAGGTAAATAGTGAAGCAGATGTCTATTGGGAAGCTAATAGCTCCACCAATCTTAGAGAATGTGGGTCTGACAGGCTGACTAAATAGGGGCTGACTTCCATTGCGACTCTTAGTGATACAAGTGTCAGACACATGACTATCCCCTGTACTCACAGTGGGGCCCACAGGGATGTCCTACAATCCCTACATGATACCATTGGATACGCATTGGCTAACTCAAAACATGTGAAAACTGCATTCCCACTCATGGAACAAGTGAAAAACTTGACCACAGCATCACACCTTGCTATGCGTCCAACTCACACGAGTCCATAACCAGCAAACACAACACATAACAGACATATCAACACTTATTGTAGTGGTCGGGGTCCTCAAATGTCGCCACCTCTCCCACAGTGTAGGGCGCCGGTCCACCTGTAAGGTATGGAAGGAAGAAATGTGCTCAAACTCTGTGCACAGTGCAACATTTTCAGTATCATTTACAATGTGTAGGCTGAATAAGTAAATGGCAGCCATTCAGTCATGATGGTACTGCATCTGATATTTCACGCCCAACTTGTACACAGTATGGGTCTCCTGTGACAGTTACACACATATCTGCACACATACATTGGCCCTAACTATCATGTGGTTGCAAACTTGCCCCATAAATTGGTGAGCACGAAAAAATATGGAGTGTAATCGTCTCATCATGTGCATCCAAGAGAAACATCCAACGCCTGGTTACTTGAGGACTGCATTACCAGTCAAACATGCCTTGTGGCCATGACACGTTTAGTGCACACAGACCCAATGTACAGAGGGAGGGGCAGGGACTCCTGTAAGCCATCCTGTTGTTACAGTATAGTCAATTGATGTGGCCCAGTTATGGTGATTTGCACCAACCATGGAGATGTAAAGCCATGTGCATACACTTGGTCTGCCATCCATATTTGGATTGTGGCTCAACCGATTCCAACAAACATCTTACGATGTTAGCTGAGGGCACCTTACACCTTTACACGATGTATTCAAATCATGAACTGACATTTATCCTAAAAGATTAAGAAACACAATAATCCCACACATTCATAGTACTTCTGTGAACGCTTTCCTTCCACACTCACCAGACTCACATGAGACCAATGTTTGAGCCACTTTGCTATTATAAATTGTCGTGAAGGCAGCACTCATTTTCTGCATCATGTAGTGATTCTAAAGTCAGTCTAGCAATTTGCGTCAACATAGTTGGCCTAAATGTTGGTACATCTGTACTTCTCTGTCCCTATACCCTATATAGACATGATTGGCTCCTATTTTGTTAGCTGTGCTGACAGAAAGGCCGCACCAATTTCCTTCATGGTAAAGTTACCTGTAAGTTTGCTGAGCACATGCTACCTGACAGCTAGCAATTGTGATCCTTGCCATAGTGCATCAATGATCCCCTTATATGTCCCCAAAATTAAACACAGTCATCAAGTTAGCTGGCAGACATTGCACTAATCCACTGATGTCACAACAGAGCATTCATTTGTGCACAATAACAATAGTCGTACTCACCAACAGTGCCACCAATCATGATTCCCAGGTGGTCCGAGAGATCCTGCTCCCTGGTGATGAGGTCAGCCCACCGGTGCTTCAGCTGGTGGTCACTCCTCTGACTGGCATACAGACGCTGCAGGTGATTCAGCACCTTTCCCCACCGGATTCTGAGCGCCTCTGTCGGGTAGCCCTGTATGACCCTGCCCCCTGCCTGGATTATGAGCGGCAAGAAATGTGTCACAAGCCAGATGAAGCCCCCCAACTCCTCTTCCCCCATCCTGCCAAGACGTGGCCTAGCAGACATACTTCTAATTGAAGAGAAGGAATAGGGGTAAAAGAAATAGAAAGGGGAAATGGGTGAAAGTAGGGGTAAAAAGACAGAAAAAAAGTAAACCTAAACACTAAAAGAGCCCAACTATCCCCAAATTAACACTACCCACAACAGACTCCCACAAACAAGAAATACACAAGATAAATGGACAAATGTAGACAAAACACAGTACTACAGTATACGCAAACAAAATGTATTTCACAAAAGGACTTAACAGATAGCACACAGGACAAATACAGCACAAAATCTCTGGACAACACTCTCTACACAGCCACACAGTCTAGAAGGATCATAGACTGCAAAGTGAAAGTACACCCACTGTACATGATCTGTAAACAGGATATCCTATTACATCACTTCCTGAATGAAAAGTCCCACCTTTTTCGCGTTATGCGTCATTTTTTGTTGCACAAAACTCTATTTGCGTCATTTTTTTTGACGCACAGGTGTGAATATTAACCCACATCCACATAATGATACATGGACTGTACAAATATCTGGATGCAGGCTATATTTCACTCCTGTGCGTCAAAAAAACCGACGCAAATACAGTTTTGTGCAACAAAAAATGACGCACACTGCTAGGGACGTCACAATTACAGTGCATTAACTGGTTTGGGGCATTTTTACATGTTTTTTGGTTATTTTACATTTGGAACACATCACAGATTGGCTAATTGAAGATAGTATGGTGTTGATGGTGTATGTTCACATGTGTAACATCATACTGCAGCGAAACATCATCCACTACACCCTTCACAGTATGTTTACAGTTGGCTGACGTCATAGATGGTCATATGTGTGGCCCACATATATGTATGGCACAAATTGTGCATGTTTGCCATAAGGAGTGGATAGCAATGTGACGAACATATGTACAATACCTAATTGCCTTTGGCTCAAAGTGTGTGCTTTGACAACTAATTTGTTGGTTGACCAGGTGTGTGTGTACATCACATGAAGCATTATTGTACATTTGGTTGTATGAATGTGACGTCCATGTGTCCATCCCTAAGATGCAAGTAAAAATTGGAATGAGCAAGGGCATGTGTTAGTCATACATGTAACAACACCCGCAAAGTATACTTCCAAGTGTTAGGGTCACGTAGACACCACATGTGACATAGCAGGCACCAGATGGATGGCAGACACATGTTCATGTCAAAGGTCCACAATTTCTACATCCTATGTCCTAGAGTATTGGTAAGAGCTTCCTAGGCACTAGTTGATGAATCCCACAGTGAGTCATACACATGCATTGAGGAAGTGGGTACCATGTTGTTTGCACAGACAGACAAGGGTCAATCTCATATGTATGATGACACCACAGTTGAGGCCATAGAAGTAAGCCTCAACTATCAAGTGGCTGTGGTGGACCAGCATACAAGACAGCACGTGTCCACATATTTCCAGTGATCATTTGCACATAGGTGTCTTGTTCATGTGTGTGGTCCAATGATGATCCTGTAGATTTTTTGGGATGTAATTTGTCACAGTTCGGACAAGGACTCATCATGAGTCAGTGGCAGCTATTCCTGTAACTACTGAGTATCCTTTGTTGATCAATGTGAGTAAAGTAGATGTGGACATGTGAACCAACATGTGGATGGTCCCACCCTGTCACTAACGACGTGTAATGAGACAGTCAACAGGGCAACCTTGGTGTGCTGAGTGAGATAATGTCTCAATTGTCATGTTCCGGCAGGTGTCATTACAACATTTGTACACAGGTTGGCCTCTGCACTTTCCACTGCATCTGGGAACATCATAGCCTCTGTGCTGTTTATTCTAGCAGCTATTCAGCACACACGGCCCATCACTATGTTGTGCGCACTGTGATCCTGTGTGTGAACTGTCATGGTTCTGACATTTGTGTACTAGTCATGTACATTATCAGAGGTCGCTGGTTGTGCTGAAAGCCCCGTACCCAAGCCCTGCCTATGACCCTGGGACACTGTCACACTTTGTCATTCATGCATAAATGCAACCCAGAAAAGGGATGGGCCATGAATTTTGCATATCCAAGAGGATTTAACTCAAATGGTACAGTTAAAAGGCAGATGATGCTATACAATGTATTTGTGTATGCATGGTAGAAGCCCACGCCCAATGCCCCCTGATGAATGGCAGGTTTGCCAACGCAAGTGTGGTACATATGTGGACACAGGGATACTTTAGTGTGACGCACAGACAGTTGCCAGTCAGGCTGACAGAATGCAAGATGATTCAGGAGCCAGCTACTGGACAAGTTACATAATCAGTGGTCTGACTGAGACTGTTTGGAGGACAAACTAGACAGTTGACATGTCAATCTGTGTATGTCCTGTGTTTTTTAAGGTGACAAATGAACCCAAGGGCTGTGTTACACGGCTTAATTACTATCAATGGTTGACAATGTATTTGACATAATGGCTACTATTATGCTGTTCCAGGCATCATCAAGGGCAGTGCTTTTTGTAATGGGTGGTGTGCATGGAGGTATTCACAGGTGTGGGCTGCATCTGTTTCTCACCAGTCCTGTAGGTGAGACTTGCATTCTAAAGGCCAACAGACAGTTTCACAAGGGGAAGCAATCTACATGTGCTAACAGGGCTTTGAAACTAGAAGACAGTGTATAAATTGACCTGACGTCCATGCAGTCAGATGTTCTTTGACAATGGCATACCTTAGTAAAGGGTGTAGCACACTGGTTTGCTAATGTTGGTCTGTGTTTGTAGAGGAGGTATTATCAGGGTACACATCTTAGTATTCCAGGGACCTCTTCCGACAGGTGGGTTGTGACCAGGTGCATGGGTGTGTGATGAGTTCGGAAATGGGCTGACATGTACATGGAACGTCATGTGCGCAATGCATGTCATATGTGTGGCACTTGTGCTGTCTATGTTCTGCTTCTATGGAACTCTAGTCACAGATATTCCTTGCAAATATTGGATGCAGTTGGACTAACTGCTGTCAAGGGTCTTGTCAGACATTCCTGTTAGTGATGCCAAAGCACATTGACTGCCTCATGTATGAGGCTTGTTTTCCCCTTAATGAGTGATGGTGTCATAGTTGTGTGCCATATGCTGCGTTGGACCTTGCTTTCAACATGTATGTGTGAAATAGTTATGGTCCTCTGCTATAGGCCTTCAAAGGAGATATGTACATGATATATGTCATTAAGAGTGTGTGTGTGTGTATGTGACCATTGTATGTTAGGCATCACATAAGCTCTGGGATGTTCCGTGTCCTACTCAGTATCACAGCAATGCTCCACGAGGCAACACTCTTATTCTGATAAGTAGAGATGAAGGTGTGTAAAAAGGAATAGCCAGACCATGATATGGTGATTATAATAGGTGTTTATTTACATTAGTTAACAAAAGTGGTGAAGGTGATCATATTCAGAAGAAATTATTTACAATCTGTTGCCGCCTGCGTATACCAGCAGCTGTGTTCTGTAGTTCCCCCTCCTGTTGCAGGCCATCATCCTCCTCTTCCTCCTATTCAGGCATGTGTGGCTCTGGTTCCAGGAGGGGAATGTTTCTTCTGACACAAATGTTGTGCAATATTGCACATGTGAGGATGATCCTACAGACCATCTCAGGGGAATATAGGAGGCTACCACCAGTGATGTCGAGGCAGCGGAACCTTGACTTGAGGATGCCGAAGGTTCGCTCGACAACGCTTAGTGTCCTCCTATGGGCCTTGTTGTAGGCACACTCTGCAGCTCTACTCGGGTTGCCAAATGGTGTCATAATCCATGGCTGGATGCCATACCCCTGATCAGCTGCAAGAGAAAATGAATGGGATCATGTTGATGTAGCTGGCACTATTGAAAAGACCTTTAATGGCAGTAGTTGTCTTGTGTTGTCTGTGACTCTTTTGTGTACTAATATGACATCCTATGCTTGTAGGCTATACCATCTGCATTGTGTTGTTTCCTTGGCTGAACAAGTGTTTGTCTGATAACCGTTTGTCAGCAGTATGTTTTGGGATTTGCAGTACAGTGTGCCCTCCCTAGCATTGTGACTTGTGATACAGGTGTCCGTGTGTCTTCACTGGGGGTGAGATGATAGTTCCATGCAGAGTTAAAATTGAAAGTGTTGTTAACACGTTCATATCAAAGTACCCTGGACATCCCATACCTTTAGACTTATGCAATGTATTAATGTAAAGGTCATTGAGACACTTACAATTTGCAAGGTGACATTTAGGCAACCACACTCATTGACGTCTTCACATTAGGCTGTACAGTAAAATCCGATGTGTGACAGGTTCAATGGTGGCTTAAGAAACATGGCTAGTGATGTCAGGACCTCAGTGTGTTCCTGTTGACATGTTGCTGTTGTGGTGTATGTGTTGTGTGTCCTAGAGGGTTGCTGTGCAGTGTATATATATGTAGGTTTTTGTACTTACCAACAAGTAGTCCATTGCCATACCGTCCATCCTGGAAGTGTTGATTGATGGTGCAGTGACGGAAGATGAAGGAGTCATGTACACTCCCAGGATATTTATCCACGATGTTGGTGATCAATCCTTGGTGATTGACTATGGCCTGCACGTTGATGGAATGTGTGTGCTTCCTATTGCGGTAGAGGTGTTCAGTTGCAGCAGGTGGCACAAGGCGTACATGTGTGCAGTCGATTGCACCAAGGACGTGTGGGAAGCCACTGATTGCGTAGAACCCCTGTTTTGTTTCCTGCTGCTTCTGCAGTGTGTTAGGGAAGCAGATGTGGCGGGGTGTCAGTTGAATGATGGCATCCAGTACTTTGGGCAAAAAGGCGGAGAATGATGGTTGTGATATTCCGCCAACCAGGGCACCAGTTGTTTGAAAAGAGCCACTTGCCAGCATGTGAAGTACGGCAAGCAGCTTTGTTTCTGTTGGGATGGTGCGGGGTGTCACCAAAGTGGGGGCCAACTGCTGTTCAATGTTTCGCAGCAGCTGCTGAATGGCCTGCCAGTTCAACCGGTACCTCTGTATGATGTTGTGTTCCCTGAGGCCCTGAAGGGTTGTTCTTGGGCGGAATATCCTCTCCTGCCTTCTGCGCTGCCTTTGGGGTCCCTGCTGGTGTTGTTGTAGCTGCTGTTGTTGTTGCTGGGCTCTGCGTCTGCGTGCATGCTGGATTAGAATCACCTCCATGGCTCCCTGTTGCTGCTCTGCTGCTCTGCTGTTTGTTCTGTATGTTCTGATTATATACAGGTGTGTTTGCCCCATTTTAACGCCTGCCCTGACCCAGGCGTTAATTTTTTACGCAAATCGGGCTGTGCGTCATTTTCTGGCTCCGCCTCCCGGCCTTGCGTCATTTTTGCACGAAAGCATAAATACGACACACGGCAGTTTAAGCCATTTTTTGGACGGGAACGCCTACCTTGCATATAATTAACGCAAGGCGGGTTGCCGCATCCAAAAAATGATGCACACGGCGGAAATTTGTCGTCCGCAGGCTCGGGCGTCAAAGTTTAAATACAGGGCAACGTTTGCGCTGATTGTGTGTCAAAAATGTTGACGCACAATCGGCGCAGACGGAGTATTAATATGCCCCTAAGAGTTCTATTGCCAGTGCTCCCACATTGGGACATTTTGATGTTAACAGGAAAACTATTGTAATGACTGATGCTAGTAGTATGGGGCTGGGTGGAGTTCTCATTCAGATGGTGGATAATGAGGAGAGAATCATTGGGTTTGCATCCAGTCGATTGCAAGGAGAGGAACGATTATACTCTGCCATTGAGAAAGAAGCATTGGCTTGTTGTTGGGGTATTAATCATTATAGGTACTATTTGTGGGGATTGCCTTTTGTGCTTCGTATAGACCACAAACCATAACTGCAAGTTTTCAAGTGTGGTCAAGGTTTAGAGGGGAAGATGACACCTTGCATTCCCAGATGGTTAATTACTGTCATAGACTTCAATTTTGCTTTTGAATTTGTAAGAGGCAAGAGAAGTATAGTGGCTGATTGTCTGTCATGCATGATGATTGATAAATATCCTGAGAAGGTCTCACTGATGTGTGAGATGGAATTGGAGACGTTCTCGATTGACAGGGAACTGGCTTTAGGACAAGAGGAATGGGAGGATGCTATGGTGGAGGATGAGGAGTACGATGAGTTGAAGAAATGTATAAGTAGATCGGATCAAGAAAGAGGTGACTTACATGAAAGTTTGAAACAGTATTTAAAGGTAAAGGATGAGTTGAGTATTCAAGGGGAGAAGGTATTAAGACGTGAGAGGGTTGTTCCTCCTAAGAAGTTGAGAATGAGGTTGATAAGGATTGTGCATGAAGGTCATCTAGGGAGAAGTCTGACTAAGAGGAGATTGCAACAGTTTTATTGGTGGCCTGGGATGGATAGAGATGTGGAGCGGATTGTGAGTAAGTGTGTGGCGTGTGGAAATAGTGACAAAGCTAAAATTGTCAGACAACCACCTTTGGGGTGTGTACAATTTCCCGCTGGACCATGGGAGAAGTTAGCTCTAGACTTTACAGGTCCAGTAGATAAACTTGGTAGGAGGAATCATTTTCTCGTAGTCCTAGTGGATTATCATAGTAAATGGTTTGTGATTAAGACTATGGAGCAGATCACAACTAGCAATGTCATAGTTTCTCAGAGAAGTATTTTTGGAGGAGGGTGTACCAAAAATTCTGGTCACGGATAATGGTGTGCAGCTGGTGTCTGTGACTATGATGGATTTTCTCACTGGATTGGGAATTAAACATGAGAGAGTAGCATTATTTCATCCACAAGCAAATGGTTTGGTGGAAAGGGTGAATTGAATTTTCATAGAGAACATTCACCTTTCTTTAGCCAGTGGGTTAAATTGGAGGGAGGAGTTGAACAGGATGTTGTGGGTACATAGGGTAACACCTCATTCAGTAACAGGGGTTTCACCATTTATCGCACTTAAGGGAAGAGAACCAGCAACAAAAGAATCCCCGTGGTGGTTACCTGAAAAGAAACAGGTGTGGGTGGATGGTGGAAGAATGAAAGCGAGAGTGTTGGGTTTTCAGGAGCGAAACAAGTTGAGTTATTATACTAGGAAGAGAGAGAAGAACATTGGTGTGGAATTAGGTGATTATGTGGCAGTGAAAATGTTTGGTATAGTAAAGAAAGGTGAGAGCAGGTTTTCCAAACCGCAGAAAGTTGTAAAAGTGTCCAATTCAGTGGTCAAGTTGGATGATGGGAGAGAATGGAGTGTGGGAAATTTGTGCAAGGTTAAGGAGATTGAAAAATCTGTGTGATGCGGTAGTCTTTGGCTTTATTGAGGAATTTGCATATTGTTTTTTGATTTTATTGGGGAATTTGCATATTGTCTATAGTTTAGGATTTATGTGCTTTTAATTGTTTATCAGAATATGTAAGGGGGAAGATGTGTAGAGATGTGCTTGTAAGGAGAGAATGGAATGTGAGTGAAGTGTGCATTCTAGGTTGCAATTTGGAAGGTTGAGGGAGAAGATTGGAGACTGGGGAGTGAAGAGGAAGCTGGGAGTTACTGTTGCTGTACAAGGACATATTACTGGAATAAAAGACTTTCAACCTCTACTGGCCTGTGCTTTTTCTACATCTACATCTGGCAACAAGATAGGGAATAAGTAAACAGAAGAAGAAAGTGCTCCCCTGGAGAGTTTGCCCTGGTTCAACCAAACTGCTCGTGCGTACCACGTGTGCCTTCGTCAAAATGCTGAGTCAACGGTTGGCATACATTGAGGCAAAGTGCAACTCTAGTTGGTGTGAAGCATTTGAATGAAAATATAGCTTCACTGAGAAATCTATGCATCATTGGTCAACAAGCTACGACCAAGACTAAAAGGTACCGACCAAGACTAAAAGGTACTGCACTGCCACACAAAATAAAATACAGTGTACAAAGCATTAAGGCTGAGGGCTGATGCAATCAGGTTTAAAAAGCACTGCAGGGCAAAGTACAACCAGGTGTGAAGACAGAGACTGAAAACAAGATCCATCAAGTGCATAAAAGGGTAATCTGCTTACATAAACCAATTAAACAGAGTCATCATCCTATTGCTGAGGGTGGCTCAAGGAGAAGTTCTCAGGGTTGTGCTTACTAAGCTCTTCATACCCAAAGCAGTTGTTCATCAAGCTGCGAGTGGGCTCAGAACAACTTCGTAGGTCTCTCAAAGAACAAAGAGTTGAAGGGAATGGTTGGATTTGTGAAATTAGAAGATGGCAGCTAAGAGAGAAGACACTGTTTCAATTAATGTTAAAGAGGATCCTGAGGCTCACACATCAAAAGACTTTAAAGAACGTTTGCCCAAAGACAATCATCCAGTAGCATTTGGGAGTATGGTACTGTCACCATCAGTAAGTTTCACACTAGTTTACATTGCTACTGCCTTCCTGAAACCATCACCACCCTTTGATACTTCCAAAAAGCAAAATATTGGCAATAGATGGACTGCTTGGAGATAGACATTTGAAGATTTTATTGACGCATTTGAGGAGACTAATAACAAGAAGATTATCAAATATCTCAAAAATCTTTCTGGTGATCGTGTGAAAGAAGTCACAAAGAAAATGCTGAAAACTCACAACAAAGTCACATGTCGTCAGATTGAAAATGCTTTGAATCTCAAGTTTAGTCCAGTTCCAAACATTGATTATGAATGATAAATTTTCACTCAAGAATGTCAGACAGTTGGTGAAACAGTAGATTAATTTGTAGAAAGAGTTGATACACTCATCAAACAGTGTAAGGTCTGTGAATTTATTGATGAATAAGCCATGTGTCTTAGAGTTATTGATGGATGTTTGTCCGATACATTCATATAACAAATGCTGAGAGAAACTCTTAGTCTGGAGTGAGTGTTGATGGCTGCCAGAGCTGAGGAATATGCTGAGAGGCAAGTTGCCAATATGGAGGATGGAGGTGCACACAGCAAGACAGTCATGAGTGTGAAAAATAATCTGGAGCAAAAGACTGAAGGACACAAAGGGATGTCTGCATGTAAAAAGAAGTTTTGTTTTAGATATGAATGTTTGTTTCCACATTAAAGAAAATGTTCCGCCATTGGACAGATACATAAAGGTTGTGGGAAAGAGAACCCTTTTGTGATGGTGTTCAAAGAAAAGGAAAAAGTAAGTGTGTCACTTGGCGAAGACAAAATGGCCAAAAGTACCCTCCAGAAGCAATGTTCGACACAAGCCCACAAGGCTAAGCTGCAACATCAGTTGAAGGAAGTGGATACTAAAGGAAGTCAATCATCAACTAAAATCATCATCATCAAACAGTTCTTCCGCCTCAACAATAAGTAAAGGTGAAGAAAGTGATTGCGTCATGTTGATGTTTACCTCAGAGAAACTTGCACGTCAGGCTGATTGCATGTCAAGAAACATG
The DNA here is from genome assembly GCF_031143425.1 of Pleurodeles waltl. Classification (NCBI taxonomy): domain Eukaryota; kingdom Metazoa; phylum Chordata; class Amphibia; order Caudata; family Salamandridae; genus Pleurodeles; species Pleurodeles waltl. Next base: position 272,789,474 of record NC_090446.1, read on the forward strand.
TCAGTCAAAGAAAAGTCGACATGCCAAAGCAGCCAAATTATACAAACACTGAAAAAAGATTACATTGAAAATAAACGGGTGTGCAATACCTTTCATTATCGAAAGTGGTGCATCGATAAATATAGTGTCTGAAGAGAAATGCAATGAACTGTCTCCATTGCCGAGACTTACGCCGTCAAAGACCAAAGTATATAATTGGGCTGCATCGAAGCCCATGAAGAGTCAAGATTCATTTGTAGCAAAAGTGAAACATAAGAAAACAAAAGCAGCAATTCATGTGTTTCTACGTACAGTGTCAAGTGCCTGTTTGGTCAGTTTCAACACAGATGCTGATCTGGGAAAGATTTCTGTGAATTACAAAATTAATTCTCATCACAAAATAGTAAGGCAATGTCATTCTTTGTTTCATCGTTTAGGAAAGCTAAAGACTATGAAAGTAAATCCGCACATTATTGAGGGAGCCCGTTCTGTCACTCAGAGGCATAGACAAATTGCTTTTCATTTACAAGAGACTGTTGAAAAAGAACATGCATCATTACTTAAGGATGACATTATTGAGCATTCCACTGGTCCAACACATTGGGTTTCTTTCATTGTAGTAGTGCCTAAAAAGAGCTGTGCACATATGCTTTGACATGCATCAGGCAATCAAATCAATTTAAGGAAAACAACATCTAGTATCACACATTTCTAACATAATAACACAATTTAATGTTGCCAAGGTCTTTGGTCAACTCAATTTAAATAAAGATTATCATCAGTTAGAACTTGAAGAAAGCTGCAGGTACATTTCAATCTTTTCTACATATGTTGGTTTGTTTAGATAATAGAGATGAAGTTTAGGTGTGTCATTGGCTCAAAAACTTTTCGTAGGCCGGTGGCCAGACCTTGCAGCCTACCCCACAGTAAGTGTTTCTTAGTTTGGTGGAGATGTGATCATATTCCTATGCATCAAAAGTGCATCTCCAAAAGTAGTGGAAAAAGCAGTTAGGGGGTCCTTTTAGTAAATTGTCAATCTTCCTGAGAAAATGAGGGGAAGACGTTTGCATACCACTAATGTATATGGGGTGGGGCCAAAAGGGTGGGAGTTCTAGGCCATTTTACATACTTGTAATTTTTAAAGGGGATAACATGATCTCTGGTCTCAGCAGTAGATGACAAGAAAGCTCCCACTCATCACGGTCACTACATGAGATATTGCACTTGAAATAAGCAAGATACACACACCTCCACCAAGGTTTACAGATAACATTTCAAAGTTTAAATGCAGAAAATAACACTTGTTTGAACGTGCGTAAGAAATTAGGATGCTTAGTGCTTCAGAGAAGTGAAGCTTCAACTTTGGCACCTGCTTTGTTTACATCTGTATGTGCTTTCCATTGAGGTTTAATATCTGTCAAATGAGCATCGTGACAGAATGAATCCTGCCATGCGTATTTATCTAGGATAAATACGCATGGCAGGATTCATTCCTTGTACCTATAGATGTCAGGACTGTGGGGGGAGCCTCCAGACCCTCACGGTATCAGCCATTTCCCTGCCCCCTGTGGTGAGAGCCGGCATTGCTCTGGCATGCAGGAAGCTTCTGGAAATCCAGGTGGTCCCCAGGGATGTATATGGCCTGGGTGGGGGGGGGGGGGACCCATGGCGCTCTCCCTTCTTTAAAAATGTAAAAGTCCCAGGGGAGGTTGTGGTCCGTAGGTGTAGGTGGTCTGTCGCCGCCATGCATTATTTTTGTGTTTGCCCCGGGAGGAGAGGGGCCCTGGGTCCCGGTGGTCCATGCGACCCCCAAAATAATTATTTTATAGCCCAAGGGAGGTGCTGGTCCCCGTGGCCTGGGGATCTGTGCAGCCCCTCTCCTGAATAATCTTGTCATTAGCCCCAGGGAGGTGGTTGTCCCTGGGGCATTATTGAGCCCTTGGAGATGGGCCCTGTGCGCAGCCTCCATTTTTTTAAAAAACAAGCTCTGCATTCTCCCAAGACCTGGCTCACTCGGAGGCTCCAATTAAAACAAGCATGGGAGACTGTACTTATTTCTTTTAAAACACGGCCAAATTCACCTTTTATTCACAAATTTCACTGGGAATTTAAACGAATGCATTTTTGCTCTGATGGGTTACCGGGGGACCCCACGACTAAGGATAGGGGATTAGGGGATTCATACCCTGCAGCCCTTTCTTTTTTCTTTTGCTTTTTTGGGCTGAAGCCGAGTCCCAAAATGGCTACCAAAGATTTCTGGTTAAAATGTTAGCAACCAATCAGATCCCTGTACGAGATCGGGACTATTCATGAATTATTCATGCCCCTAGATATTGAAATTGGGATTTTCTTTAAAATCCTGCAAACTACTGAATGGATTTACATCAATTAGCAAAAAGCAGGTTTTCTGGCCAAAGAGCTACCTTTCTAACAAATTTGTTGGAATTCCGTCCAGTGATTCGGCTGTAGTTGTGTCTTAAATCTCTAAGGAATTAACATGGAAACACACTTTTTTGACTCCCCTTTCTTCTCAGGCCCCGAAACTTTCCAGGTACAATAAGACCCAACTTGACACTTTTTTAAAGAAAATGTCTTGAAGATTTATCAACGGCGAAAGATAAAGACAAGTCAAAGCATGCTCTAACTATGGAAACTAGGTCCTAACTACAACTACCTACACATGACTGGTTTTCTATACATATTCACTGAAAAATCAAAAGGTTACAGCAGTGGTTCCCAATCTGTGCGCTGCGGCTCGCTGGTGCACCATCAAAACTAGCCAGGGGCGCCGCACACAGTTTGGGAACCACTGAGCTATTTATAGCCCTTGGGCCAGTTCCTACAAAATAAAACTACTCAGTTGTAGCAGCTCTTTTTTAATTTTGTCCTTGAGCGCCCTCAGGTGGTTAAACACAACTAAAGTGATTCTACATTTCACACTATTTAAACAGTTACGTTATAACTACATAAAAATGAGACCTGCCCATTTTACTAGGGTTACCGTCAACCAATATTTTACCCTTACTAAAAAACCCTATGCATGCTGTAATTAAACAACTGTTACATTTTTATTTTTTACAGTTATATATAGAATTACAATACCTTCATTGGCGTCATCCCAATTCTTTTCAGGGAGAAAAATGGATGTACTCCCTAGGCCAGGCTTACATCCCCCACCCGCCAACAAAAAGTAACATAATGGGGAGCCGCAGCCAGTGGCCAATAGATCAAGGGATCCGTGGGTCGAAAATGTTTGGGAACCACTGAGGAAATTCGATTTTTAATACGATCGTATCGACCCGCCATTTTATGTTGCCTTCACTCAGGCAGCACAGCGAACGAAGTCCATTCTGCCTTTTCTGCTTATTCTGCAACATGGTGTTCAAAACAGCCTTCTGCCTCTATCTTTACAAGGCTGGTATTAAGGTCTGACCGAGTACACTAATCCCTGTCTGGTTTTCTAATCCTTGTTTCAACTATCTGTAGGCTCACACTATTCTCCGCCGATCTTATCTTATCGTCTGGCCTTCGCTGTCCTTTGCTAGTATTCTCTCATTTCACAACTGTCCTCCAAACGCACACAAACTTATCGCACCACATGCAACTTCGTTGTGGATCGGTTAATGAATTAGTTCAAGGGAGGGGTGACAAACACAGCTGGAGGGGAGGCAACCTTAAGTCACTTGATACTTTGTTTTCCAATTCCTTCTATTGGTGCTGTCTTGTTTTCCGACATTTCTATTGGCTCTGTTCTATCTTTACATTATTCTTACTGGCTCCTTTCTATGTGTTCTGGGAGTGTATGTAGTTAATAAATGGTTTTTATACGGTATATAAGATTGTGCGCCACAAAGTAAAGTGGCAGTCTCCTGAGAACATACCTTGTGTACTTCTTGGACAACTGTACTAGCTGCAGCTAATAAAATCTGATCTTTTACGCCTGACAGAGTGTCCCGTGTCTCTGTTAGTTGAGGCAGGTGAATCCAAGGAGATTTCAGGCGTACCCTGCGCCGCCAGGCCCATAAGGTTCTGGTTCTTCAACTGGCGCCCAACGTGGGGCGGCTTCAGCGGTACCGGTTCTGCCTGAAGGTCGTGAGGAACCCCGCAAGAAAATTCTGGAGGAATCGCGAGCCACGTCAAGCGACCCCTGTATGTCGAAGTGGTCCGAAGGTCTTTTTCAGCGCGGTTACTCCTTCCTGACGGCTACTGACGACTGCTGCCCTGACTGCCGCCCTGCCTTGGCCCTTTCTTTGATGATGTATGGTAAAGCGAGACGATAGACGGGCCTCTGTTGGTGTAAGAAGACATCCTTAGTTAAGTATTTGGTGGGTCGCGCCCACAAATTTTGGTCTTTGTTTTGTCCTTAGGTCCTTAGATTTGGCCATTGCAGTGGCCAAAGCCGAGGGGTAAGTGCATTTGTGCTGTGTAAACTGAAAGTTTTACCCCCTTGATGTTTGTGAACAGCCAGTAAAAATCGTGAGATGTCTGGTCTGACTACGTTTGGAAAACTTTGTTGCTTTGGTTGTAATAGGGACTCCCAGCTTGAGGACTCCTGTCCGATTCCTTCGGTTGGAACTCCCACATATGAGCTCTATTCTAAACATGGTGTTGGTCCTATTGCCTTTAATAAGACATGGACCCGATATACAAAGAAAGATGGTGTTTTAAAATGGCCAGAAAATGGTAGTTTCGAAACTGATGTGCTAGATAATTTAGAAGCAACGTTATTTAAAAGAAAAGCCCGGCCGGCAATGTTTGACTCTTTTTGCCTTTGGCGTAAGGAAGCCAAACAGAGAGAAATTAAACAAGCGAAACGAGATAGGAAAACACAGGGAATGACGATTATACAGGCTGCTCAGCAATTCAAAGATGATGAAATAGATAATGCAATGGAAATTTCAGACAGACAGCATCGAATGGCAATAGATAAATGCTATCCGACGTTGCCTATCTCTTCCCTTGATAAGAGAAAAGATTTTGAGGAAGATTCCTTAATGTCCCACTTATTGAAATTGCCTCCGCCCTATGTACAAGGTGCTAATGCACCCCCGATGTTACAGCCTGTTCAGCCGCCAGTTGTGCTTCCGCCTGCTCCAGCTTTTCCACATTTGCCTCCTCAAGTATTGCCTATGCCAGCTTTGCCTTTAACTCCTTTGCCTTCTGCTCCTTTGGCAATTCCTAATGCTCCTTTAGTTAATTCACCTAATACCTTGTCCCCTATCCTTATGTCAAATTCTCCATCTATGCGTAAGCGATTTGCAGATACTGTCTCTGGTCTCTTATCACCTTTCTTTGAAGCTTTAAATGTGTCTCCAGCTTTTTCTCGAAGACAGTCTCGTAGTCAATTCCCAGACTCCGAAGAGCGAGAAAAATTGGACTCACTTGCTTGTAGATGGATCAAGAAGGGTCCCCAATATAGTACGTCTGATATTATGTCCACCTTTCTGCAATGGAATGCACCTACGCAGAGATATGTTTTTAAAGTTATGTGCGATACTCTCGCTAAAGAATGGGAGGATATGAATTTGGGTTCGGTCCCACAGGATCTGTTAGATGTTCAGGCTGACTTTGACAAAGGACTTATTGTGGGTCCTAAGGTTGAAAACGCTGTCAGAACACTTATTTCTTTCAGATCCCTATTGTTCTCACAGACTTTTCCTGATTCTGATCCTTCAGTTAGGACAGCACTGAAAAACTATCCCATGAGAGAGGTTTCTCCAATATGGAAGGAAGAAGTTGCAGCAGCAGGTGCTAATCCAGCTATTCCTGCGCATTTTCAGCGCATATGGATACATGTCCCCTGGAAAAGGTCTGAAGTTTTAGCACTTAAACAGTCACTACCAGATTCACGCAAAAATCCTGCTGGTTACTATAAAGAGTTGTCGCAAACAGTTGATGCATGTACTATGAATCTAGCAGATATTGACATGTTGATGGGAAATGTAGTTCCACAGACAATATGGGCTAAAATTCGTAGAGAGGATCACGCTCAAGAATTAGGCGGCGATTGGAACGCTATTATTGCCGCAGATAGAGGTCAAGTAGGTGGTGCAAAGCCCGACGCTTTGATCTCAGAACTCCCTGGTAGGATTATTACATTAATGAAAACAATGATGCCTGCTTTGAGAGTTAATTGGGATAAGCTAGCAGCATGTAAACAAAAGAAAGATGAAAGTGTTTCCGATTTCTTTACCCGATTCGAGGAGACATTCATTGATCACAGTGGTCAAGATATGGCTACAGAAGGGGGACAGCGATTATTTGTGGATAAGTTCGTATATAACTTGCTTCCTGAACTATCACACAAGCTAAAAGACTCCGAGAGTTCATGGGCAGTTTCTTCTTCCGCCCAGATATTGGCTACTGCACAATATTATGAAAATAGAGACAAAGAAGAAAGGGAAAAACAAGAGAAAAAGACGAAAGAATTAAAAACTAAAGTTCTCTTGCAACAGGCTTATCCTCCTCGTTATGTTCAGCCTCAGTTTCAACAGCCTCCGCAGTTTCAGAGGTTGTATCAAAAGCCTGAACCATTCATTCCAAGACCTTTGCTAGGTCCCAATCAATGTGCTTATTGTAGGGAGGAAGGTCATTTTAAGAACAGTTGTCCGGCATTGTTGCAGCGTAATGGAGCAACATCTGCTTCACGAGGTCGTGGTGGTCCTCAGTCAGCAAATAGAGGTAGAGGTCGAGGTGTGTTAACCCAAGAGCAGCGTTCTTTTGTTCCTCCAAATTCCGGAAATTACTTTGACCAGCAAAATGTTAGGTCTACACAGTATTACAGTGAGGATCAGTATATTGAAGGAGGGAATGAAAGTCTTCATTTTGAATAGGACAGCCATGGACAAAGTAAGGGGGTTACGTCAATTCCAGTGGATCAGAATGGACCTTATGTTAATGTCACTACAATGGGTGTTTCAGAGCCATTTCTTTTAGATACTGGTGCCATGAGAAGCTCTATCATTCATTCTAAACTCCCTGGCGCACCTTTGTCTGGCTTAACGAATGTATCTGTAGGATTTTCTGGCGCCCCTGTTCGCAATCCAGTTTCTTGCCCTTTGCCTGTTTCAATAGGCCCTTATGATTTAGAAGCTCCGCTTCTTCTGACGAATGGTTGTGGTGAAAATCTGTTGGGTTTAGATCTATTAAAAAGAATGCATGCTACGATATATTGTTCACCTTCTGGTGTATACCTCACTCTAGGACAGAAAATGACTAGTCCAATGTACTTATCAAAAGATCAATTCCCACCTGAATTGCTTTCTCTTCCCGAAACGCTTTGGGCTACGGGTCCGAATGACGTTGGTTGTCTTGAGATCCCACCTTATGTTGTTACTCTTAAGCCCAATGCTGAAATGCCACGTATTCCGCAATACAGAATCTCTACTGAAGGTGAGAAAGCACTTCTGGAAATTGTCCATGATTTGATTCAGAAGGGTGTGGTTGAGGAAACGAGAGGAAATACATGTAACAGTCCTGTTCTTCCGGTTCTTAAACGCACTGATCCTTCTCAGCCTCCTGTTTATCGTTTTGTAATTGATCTTCGGGAGGTAAACAAGATTGTCGTACCGCAGTTTCCTGTAGTCCCAGATATCACTGCTCTGTTGACGATGATACCTTCTACAGCGACTTGGTTTTCAGTTATTGATCTAAAGAATGCTTTCTTTAGTATTCCCATCGCCGAAGAGAGTAGAGATATTTTTGGTTTTTCCCTCGGAGGCCGAAGCTTCCGGTTTAAACGTGCACCTCAAGGTTATTGTGAAAGTCCCTCTATTTACAGTCAAGCTCTAAAATGTCATCTTGATGCCTTTTCCTTACCGTCCGGTGCCGCTCTCATTCAGTACATGGATGACTTATTAGTTGCAGCTGATTCAGAGGAGATTTGCAAAAACGTGACCGTTGCACTGTTGCGTCATTTGTTTGATCTGAATCACAAGGTTTCTCCTTCTAAATTACAATATGTCTGTCGCGAGGTGACTTATTTGGGTCATCTCTTGTCAAAGGAGGGACGACGATTGACCCCCGAACGAATTCAGGCAATTGCACAAATGTCAGTGCCATCCACACAAAGAGAGGTACGTGCCTTTTTGGGCATTACTTCTTATTGTAGACAGTGGATTCCGAGTTTCTCTTTATTGGCTAAACCGCTGTTGGCGCTAACTTTAAAAGATACGCCTCAGCCTCTTCCGTGGACTGACGAATGTCAGAAGAGTTTTACTGATTTGCGTATTGCTTTGTGTTCTGCTCCTGTATTGGGTACTCCTGATTACAGTAAGCCCTTTACGCTCTATGTCCACGAAAGAGAGGGTTGTGCATTGTCAGTCTTAACGCAGCGTTTTGGAGATCAACAGCGACCATGCGCATATTTCTCAGCTACGTTAGATCCAGCAGCTAAAGCATTGCCTAGTTGTCTTAAGGCGACAGCGGCAGCAGAAATTTCTATTCGACAGTCTGCTGAAGTAGTGCTAGATAATACTATCATTGTTATGGTGCCACATGCAGTGGATACTTTACTAAATAGGACAAAAACGCAGCATCTTACGAGTGCTCGGTTGTCCGGATATGAGCTGACGCTTTTGGCTAGTCACATACACATCAAACGATGTAATACCCTGAATCCAGCTACTTTGTTGCCTCTTCCAGAAGAGAGAGATGTCTCTGAACAGCATGATTGTTTTCTCCGTACTGAAGAAGAGACTAAGGGTAGAATTGACCTAAAAGACACGCCATTAGTGAATCCAGATGGAACACTATGGGTAGATGGTTCTTGTTTCAAGCTCCCGAATGGAGATACAGTTTCAGCCTACGCTATTACTACTTTGCATACGATTGTGGAGACAGCACGCATTAGACATAATTCAGCTCAGGCAGCTGAATTGATAGCCTTAACTAGAGCGTGTGTGTTATCCAAAGGAAAAAGAGTAAACGTGTACACTGATAGCCAATACGCTTTTGGTGTAGCGTTTAACTTTGGGCGCTTATGGAAGGAAAGAGGATTCTTTACTTCCCATGGTACTAAGATACAACATGGTCAATTAGTGACTGAACTTCTTGAGTCACTTACAATGCCTACTCAGATAGCGATCGTGAAGTGTAGTGCACACAAAAAGATTGTGGACGATGTTGGTCGAGGAAATGCATTTGCAGATGAGGTAGCGAAAAAGACAGCCAGAGACAACACAAGTCGAATGTATGTTGCAGGTCCCGCAAACTGCGTAAGAGAAAAGGGAATGTGTGAAGATACAGTAGAGAGTGTGAAATCAATTCAAGGAGAGGCTACGGAGAATGAGTTGAGAAAGTGGAAGGAAAGTACAGGAATGTTAGATGAGATGGGATGTTGGGTTGAATTATCAGAACATCAACGTTGGCTGTTACCAGATGCTTATGTACTACCTGTAGTTACGATGGCACATGGTCCAGCTCACCTAAGTGCAAAAGGAATATGTAAACTTCTGGCTCCAGTGTGGCAAAATGAGGGGATCCCAAAGTGTGCAAATAATGTAGTAAAACATTGTATTGTTTGCTTGATGTACAATCCGGGAAAGGGAACCCCAACTCCAGCAGGTCATTTTGCTCCTCCAACATATCCATTTGAGGTGTTGCAGATCGATTATATTCACATGGAACGATGCAACAACCTCAAATATGTTCTGGTGGTAGTATGTGCTTTTTCTAGATGGGTAGAAGCCTACCCTCTGAAGGACAATACTGCTTTATCAACTGCCAAAATACTTTTGAAAGAATTCTTCCCTAGGTTTGGTTTGCCGCGCATTGTCTGGAGTGACAATGGGAGCGAATTTGTGGGTCAAGTCATGCAAAAAGTTTGTGCAGGTCTTGGCATAAAACAGAAGTTCCACGCGGCGAATCACCCACAGTCGGCTGGTTTAGTAGAATGCTACAATGGAACCTTGAAGCTTAAAATTGCTAAGGTGCAAGCTAGCACAGGACTTAATTGGCCTGATGCTTTACCATTGGCTCTTCTGTCCACCAGAACAGCAGTACACTCTCGTTTGGGGCTTAGCCCTTACGAAGTGATATTTGGTCACCCAGCTAATGTATGGGGAGTTCCTCGCCCTAAGAAATACTCAGACTTGCCATACCCGATGTTGATTGACTACTTGCATGACCTTACAACTAAATTGCGTGTTCTTCATCAACAGGTTCAGAGTGCTCTACCAGAGGCTTCCACAGACCCAGGTCATTCCATCCGACCAGGTGACTGGGTCTGCACGAAAAATTTCCAACGACAGAGAAATTTGGAGCCCAGATGGAGAGAGCCACGCCTGGTTCTTTTGACCACAAGAACAGCAGTTAAAGTCGAAGGAAAGAAAAACTGGGTGCATGCCGTGCACTGCAAGAAAGTGCCTTTGCCCTTGCCTTTCGATCAGTGGGTCCGTAGAGGCATCAGTGACTCTGAAAGTGAGAAAGTTCCGCAATTTGTACCATTCAGTGATGCGCGTCTAATTGGAACACTTTCTGAGAAAGAGGACGACGACATCCTTCAAGAAGCAATACCATCGCATCGTCGCTTGAACACGACAAATCCAGGAACATTGTTTCAAAACCAGACTGCCTCTGGACAGGAACGCTATAATTTGAGACCAAGACCAAAGAACTTGTAAATTTCTCTCCTATGTAGTACTCTATCCCGGTTGCAGGGTCACGGTAGGAGTCTTAGTTACGACCTGAGTAAGTGGCAATAGGCCTGCAGGACCTCACAGTGTCATAGGACGGTAGATAATCGTGACTACAGTGATTGAGGAAGATTGCCGTGAGCATCCACTTAGAAAGATGGAGGCTACATTAGATAAAAGAGAAAGTAAAAATGTAAAGAATAATTGTAAAGAAATATGTAGTCATTGTAGTATTGCTCTATGCGTCATTATATTGTCGTGTATTCTTTTGGCATCTGTAAACTGGATCATTATTACTCTGCAGCAAAAAGTTGTCTCTTCTCCTACCTCTACATCTTCTTCTACTATCTCTCCGCACCTATTTCACACTCTTCCCCAGCATGAACTCATCAGAAGAACTGAATACTTTAACAATTCCTTCGTCCAGTTGTTACATCAACATCAGTTAGTGATCAATACAACTGACTGTTGGGTGTGTGGACTCATACCACATACGGTAGAAAAAGGAATGCCATATTTAGTTCTTCCATTCTCCTATGAAGGTTCCGCTTGGGCTTATTTTGTCATTTTCAATAATGCATATCAAAGTAAAATTAAACAACCTGTCAGTTCACATAGTGTTGGTTCAAATTTCAGTCATAGTTTATTGATAAAGGGAATGGTAGCTATGGCTAAAATCATGGAAAAAAGTGAAGCTTCCATAGATGAAAGAAAAGCATATACCAATTGGAACATAACTAATTACATTTCCAGCCTCAATGATAAGGTTAAGCAAGGAAAATCTCCTCCGATACGGGTCATACCCCAACAAGGAAATTTCTGTCTGCAAATAAATGGTAGAACTCCAAACACCGGACAAAGAGAAAGTTTATGTTCCCATACATATGTTTATTCAGCCCTGAATTCACTGCCGTTAGTACCATCTCAAGGTACATACTTCGTTTGCCACGATAGGGCTTATACATGGTTGCCAGCTGATTTCTCTGGTACTTGTTATATAGCCTTTCTTCTTCCCCCTACATACACCGCTCCGGCGAACCATCATAAAAATAGATATGGCAGAGGGATTGTGGATTGAAAGACACAGCAGGACAAGAGGGAGGAGATTTCCTCAAAGGATTTCTTCCCTTCTGGGGTCCAATGGCCAACAGCAGAAATATAAGGCAATTGGTTCGTGTCGTAGAAACCACCATAGACATCACTGTAGGAGCTTTAAGTAACATTACAGCTGAACTACAGGCTGATCGTCTTATGACCTTGCAGAACCGTGTTGCCTTAGACTTTGTTCTTGCGGACCGTGGTGGAGTATGCAAATTGATCGGATCAAGTTGCTGTATTTTCATACCTAATGACGCTCCGACAGTATACCAAGCTATCTCTAAGTTACACATAATCTCCGAGTCGATTCATCAGGACGAAGGAGATTGGTCCTTTTCAGAGTGGTTTTGGGGATTACTGTCCAAATGGGGTTGGAAGGTATTGACATTCTTTGGAGTAATTTTAGCTTTTATATTCTCTTGTTGTCTTTGTATGCACTGCGGTCCTGCCATCTGCAACCTATGTGCTACTGCATGTATTCCCAAACCCAAGTCACAAAGAGCAGAGAATATCAAAATGATGGTACAGCAACAGCTTGATGACCTCATGGCCATAGACATCGACTCAGATTAACATGAGTTTGTGTATCTTGCCTGAGTTCTGGCAAAAGGAGGGTCTGAGGAAATTCGATTTTTAATACGATCGTATCGACCCGCCATTTTATGTTGCCTTCACTCAGGCAGCACAGCGAACGAAGTCCATTCTGCCTTTTCTGCTTATTCTGCAACATGGTGTTCAAAACAGCCTTCTGCCTCTATCTTTACAAGGCTGGTATTAAGGTCTGACCGAGTACACTAATCCCTGTCTGGTTTTCTAATCCTTGTTTCAACTATCTGTAGGCTCACACTATTCTCCGCCGATCTTATCTTATCGTCTGGCCTTCGCTGTCCTTTGCTAGTATTCTCTCATTTCACAACTGTCCTCCAAACGCACACAAACTTATCGCACCACATGCAACTTCGTTGTGGATCGGTTAATGAATTAGTTCAAGGGAGGGGTGACAAACACAGCTGGAGGGGAGGCAACCTTAAGTCACTTGATACTTTGTTTTCCAATTCCTTCTATTGGTGCTGTCTTGTTTTCCGACATTTCTATTGGCTCTGTTCTATCTTTACATTATTCTTACTGCCTCCTTTCTATGTGTTCTGGGAGTGTATGTAGTTAATAAATGGTTTTTATACGGTATATAAGATTGTGCGCCACAAAGTAAAGTGGCAGTCTCCTGAGAACATACCTTGTGTACTTCTTGGACAACTGTACTAGCTGCAGCTAATAAAATCTGATCTTTTACGCCTGACAGAGTGTCCCGTGTCTCTGTTAGTTGAGGCAGGTGAATCCAAGGAGATTTCAGGCGTACCCTGCGCCGCCAGGCCCATAAGGTTCTGGTTCTTCACCACTGGGTTACAGGGACGTTATAGTTAGGTTCTTAATTTACTAATGCAAAACCTGAGAAATTTAGCAGTTATAGTTATAGATATTTCAAGTAACAATAACTCGTGCCCTAATGTAACTATAACTCGCACCCCCGCTATGCACCATTTTTTCTTTTTTTTTATTTGACTGCTAATGCTTCATTTATATTTTTACTAATGTTATAGAATTTGTAACTCACTCCCTAAGATAATTATAACTCGTATCCTTGCCATGCACATAGTTACCTTAGGGTGCGAGTCCCTCTAAACTCAGTTTTTTCAGTAAATAATGAAAAACACAACACCCACTTCACATATTCCATCATTCATACCTTCAAATGACATCATTGATGACATTACTGATGACATCATCCAATGAGTATGCTATCTTGTTCCATAGTTTACATTGTGGCAGGTAACTGGATGCAGCTGATGGAGTGTGTATGCATGTCAATGGTGGTGAATGTAGTGAGTGTGTGTGTGAGTGGAGGTGTTGGGAGTGTGCGTGTATGTGTGTATGGATTTGAGGGTATGTTGCCTGTGTGCGTGTGAGTGTAAGGATGTTGTGAGTGTGAGTGAGTGTCAGGGTGTGGGTGTCTGTGGGTGCATGTGGGTGCATGCGTACATTCAGGGGGTGAAGGTTAAGTACGGGGATCTGGGGTTGGGGAGTAAGTACTTGTGTGTAGGGGGTTCACTATTGGGAGTGGGGGGTTACTGGAGGGGTTGGGAGAGGTGGGGGTGGGAATGTTGTAAGGGAAGGGGGGTGGGGGCTCTTGGGTAGATGGGGGTAAGGGAGTCATCTACCGGCGACAGGAATGCAACAAAATGCCTTGCTGAAAGGGGACTCGTGATACCACCGGCGGTACTGGGTGGATCGCCGGGTCAGAGATGCTTATCTCCGGCCCACCGGTCCGACTGCCCTGGCGGTAAGCACCGGAAAGTGGCGATTTGGCACAGGCGTAATGTGGTGGTCTTCACTGCCGGCCCGTTGGTGGTGAGACTGCCACCACAGCCCTGGTGGTCTTCGGACCAACAGGGTTGGAATGACAACCTTAGTGTTTGCTCCCACTTAGCTGGAAATTTAAAAATGTTCCCACCAGGCAAGAGCAAATACCGGTTTCCCTGCCAATGTGGTTGCAGGTGAGGAAGCATCTATGTCCTGGTAGTGTGCCCCCGGGACATAGCTACCAAACTGGTCCTGAAGGATGGCGTCACTGGGGCCTTTAATGGATTAGGGAGGGGGGCTGCATGGCCCCTCTCTCCCTATTTAAAGTAACTTCAGCCAACAGGAAGGGCTCCCTAGAGCATTTAGAGGCTTGGGGAGAGGTGCAGGAAGGTCCATCCACCCTTTATTAAGAAAATTGGTCACAGGGGATGGGGCCTCTGCAGGCTACAGGATGAGGCTATGTGCCCCCCTAACCCTTTTTGGCCTTTAGGATCATGGTATCCCCCTTATATATTTTTTTTTAACTTCAGGACAGTGAACTAAGTCCCCCAGTCCTGTAGTAGCTGCAAGCAATGTTTCTCAGGTTGCTGGCAGATAATCAGAACACTCAGGAGTCTGTGTCCCGCTGGAGCAAGTTGGCCCAAGGAAAAAAAGCTTGTTGGGCCAGTCAGAAGGACCTGTTTTTAAATTTATGCTCCTCTTGCGGACCCAACCACATAAATATACAACTATATTTTCACCTACATTTCTCAAAAACTACTGAACAAATTTACACCAAATCACAAAAAGCACACTCTGCAGACCAACATCTAGCTTCCTGACAAATTTGCTGCAAATCTGTTCAGCAGTGTTTGCTGCAGCCCGTCTTAAAAAGTAAATGAAAAAAGCATGGTTTTTTTGTGTTTTCGGAACCCCCTTTTTTCTTGCCCTCTGACTCGACAGATCATCACACGTCTCTCCATGCACAAACTAGTCAAAAAAGTACCAAAGGTCCAGAGGTTACAGGGACATTGCATAAATGTACTTAAAAAAACAAAGTTTACAGTTAAGCTCACATTTTAAAGGTACAAAACCATAGAAATTCACCTGTTATAGTTAGAGTTATCTCAAATAACTATAACTCATGCCCTAAGGTAACTATAAATCACGACCCCAACATGCACAGTTTTTTCATCAAAACTTTTACTGCACATATTACATTGATGTTATCAATGATGTCATCAAAGATGTCACGAGTGCTGTAATTTGTGGGGTAACAGTGCATGGCAAGGGCGCAAGGTACAGTAACGTTAGGGCACAAGTTATAGATAGCGATAACTCTAACTGTAACAAGTGAATTTCTATGGTTTTGTACATCTAAAATGGGAACATAGCTATAATGTTTGTGTCATCCTTACATATTCAAGTGAATTTCTATGTTTTTTAAAGTTTATTTCCTAACTATAACGTCCCTGTATTCTTTGGGTTTTTTTCATTGAATATATATATATATATATATATATATATATATATATATATATATATATATATAGATATATATATATATATATAGATATATATATATATATATATATATATATAGATATATATATGGTTTTTTTTTTTGATTATCTATTTTTACAAATATTTTTTTTTATTGAACAGAAGGGAGATGTAGTGACTTGCATGTTTTAATTCAGAACCTTTCTGGCTCCTAACAGACTTCATATCAATGTGACGCAATAGCTACAATAGAATGTTATGAAAGCATGGTTTAGAATCTTGCAGTTCTAAGGTACACGCAGAGGACTAAGGATGGGTGATTTACAACTCTGTGTGTAGCATAGTAATTGGCAGGTACCCAGGCTGGGGAGGACGCTACAAACCCTACTTCAAATAACTAAAAAAACTAACATTTCATCTAAGGCTTCCACTACTCCCTCTCTACTGTGTACTACTGTAACATTACAGGATTAAACTAAACAAATGCATAATTGAGTAATCCTTAATTTAATAAAATACAACTTGCTTTCAATGCCCTTCAAAAACAATGCATTTTAAATTATTATGTAAATTTTTTTAAGATGAAAGTGCATTTGTGTTTTATAAGATAAGAGCATTCTCTTTTAACACTTTGTTCAACAAAATAAAAAATGACTACTTACGGGGTAAATAGCAAGTAAACATATTAGCATTGTCACTATTGCTTAGGTCTAGCAATGATAGGCTTAGTGATCTGAGAAAGCTTGTGCAAACTATATTGAGATGTATTGAGATCATCCTTCATTAGCTTTTGATTTTGGCAAGTATCATTGATTATATTGTTCAGCTATTGGTTTTTTGTAATGATCATTCACAACGTATAGAAAGCTACTCACAAAGGTAACTTTACACATGAGTAAATCTATGGCCCTCATTCTGACCCTGGCGGTGTCTCACCGCCAGGGCAGAGGGCAGAGGAAGCACCGCCAACAGGCTGGCGGTGCTTCCGGGGCATTCTGACCGCGACGGTAAAGCCGCGGTCAGAAAAGGGGAACCAGCGGTTTCCCGCCGGTTTTCCCCTGCCCCAGGGAATCCTCCATGGCGGCGCTGCAGGCAGCGCCGCCATGGGGATTCCGACCCCCTTCCCGCCAGCCTGGTTCTGGCGGTTTTCACCGCCAGAACCAGGCTGGCGGTACTGGGTGTCGTGGGGCCCCTGGGGCCCCTGGGGGCCCCTGCAGTGCCCATGCCACTGGCATGGGCACTGCAGGGGCCCCCTAACAGGGCCACAACAAGATTTTCAGTGTCTGCATAGCAGACACTGAAAATCGCGACGGGTGCAACTGCACCCGTCGCACCCCAGCAAATCCGCCGGCTCCATTCGGAGCCGGCTTCATCTTTGCTAGGGCTTTCCCGCTGGGCCGGCGGGCGATCTTTTGAATATCGCCCGCCGGCCCAGCGGGAAAGTCAAAATGCTCCCCGCGGTCATTTGACCGCGGGGCGGTGTTTGGGCGGTTTCTGCCCGGCGGGCAGTGCCCGCCCCCCGCCGGGGCGGAATGACCCCCTATATGCCTAAATTTATGCTTACACTATTGAGTAACTTTAGTGCATTTAGCTATTGAGCTGTTATATTCGTACAGTTATTCAAAAGAGTAGACCTTCATGTCCAGAGGGTGGAGCCTAATTTATGAGTGCAAAGCTGCTACTGGTAACTTTTCACACATGAGTGGGAGTCTCCACCAACAGGCACAGATCTCAGTATGGTAAAGTACAAAACAAGTTTTAAAAAGTAGACATTTTTATTGTTAAAAATGAATGTTAAATATTTTAATATATTCATATTGAATGTGATAAAAGATAAAAATCGAAAACATTATATATATATATATATATAAATATATATATAATATCTACAATATATATATTATTAAAATATATATATGTATAAAATATATAGGGGGTCATTCTGACCCCGAATGACGGAAGCACTGCCAACAGGCTGGCGGTGCTTCAATCCCCATTCCGACCGCGGCGGTAAAGCTGCGATCGGATTGCCGGGGCCGGCGGTCATCCGCAGTTTTTGCCCCGGCTGGGAGAATCCGCCAGGGCAGCGCTGCAAGCAGCGCTGCCCTGGGGATTCTGACCCCCGTACCGCCAGCCTGTTTCTGGCGGTTTTCAACGCCAGGAAGAGGCTGGCGGTAACGGGTGTCCTGGGGCCCCTGGGGGCCCCTGCACTGCCCATGCCAATGGCATGGGCAGTGCAGGGGCCCCCTAACAGGGCCCCGGCCTGCTTTTCACTGTCTGCATGGCAGACAGTGAAAAGCGCAACAGGTGCAACTGCACCCGTCGCACCGCCGCAACACCGCCAGCTCCGTTCGGAGCCGGCTCCTGTGTTGCGGCCTCATTCCCGCCGGCCCAGCGGGAATGTCAGAATGGGGGCCGTGGAATTTTGGCCGTGTGGCGGCCAAATGGCGGTTTCCGCCTGGCGGGCGGCTGTAGCCGCCCGCCAGAGTTGGAATCACCCCCATAGTTTCTTATGCATTCAAATGATAAAAAGTGATATATTGAATTAATTTTAAGTAATTTATCTGTTTTTAGTTAATATTATTATTACATTATTTGTACATTAAATTTTTTAAATAAAATAATTATGTTGTGTTTATAGACAATTTGTTACCATTAAATTCAATGTATTTATATTTTTAATTAGTGTAAATAATTACATTTAATTCACATTAGTTTCTATGAAGTTTTATTTTAGGCCCCTACCTCTGTTATTTTATATGAGATGGTTATGCATTACCAGTGTTTTGCAATGCTTGGTGCTAGACGTAGTCCACCACTGAGAATGTTTGGCTGTAGTGAATATAGAGGAGCAGTTCGTGTATAGCAATGTACTTACGCTTTTTGTGGGTGGGCATTTGTGCCTGCTCAGACCATTCCCTAAACCTCATTAATCCAATCCTTACTCCAACCCTAACCTCTCACCTTTAGTTGTAAATATTCACCATTTCCCCACTATTCCCCTCTGTCCCTCCCACACTTACTGCTAAAATGTGTACTTACATGTGTGCACTTCTCCACAGACTTGACAGAGCTCTCCGTTCAGAAAAGATAGGTTAGACGGAGTTGGAGACCAACACACGTAGGTATGTGAAAAGCATTTTGCAGTACATTAGCAGTACCTTATAGTACTATTAAATGTACTACAAACTGCAGCTTATGAATACAGCCAGCAGTCTGTGTAAGGAGCCCAAAGAGTTTTACCACTAAACTAAGTCATATGGGGGTTTCAATAGTGCTTCTTCCAAATGATGTCACGTAGGAGAAATTGTTGTTTATTGCCGCTGAGTTTTCCAAATTTGTTTAAATAGGAGAATATTGGTCTTTTCTTTAACCAAATAATATGAAAAAAAGTGCTGTTAAAATCAGCTATTTAATACTCCATTCGGATCGTACTTTAGGGTCAGAAGAAAGCTTGGGGCAAATACTGATGAATGGAAAACTGGTCTGAGGAGGAGTGGGACAATTCTAGACAGTACCTCTGAAAATTTAATAGGCTGCATCGGAGTCAGTCACATGTCCAGTGCAAATGACAATCCTATAGGACTAGACTAGGTCAGCAAGACTCCCCTGTGCAGACCGGTAGTACTGAGATGCGTCATTCACATGGGAACCACACCCCTCAGAGCAGTAGGCTGTCAGGTCAATAATTTTCATCGTAGTTGACAAATAATTATATATAAATATATATATATATATATATATATATATATATATATATATATATATATAAAATAAAAAACGTTTTCAAAGAGGAGATGCACAATTTGAAAATGTCACTCTGTATTAAATAAAGTAAATACACTTTTCAACATACAGGTGTTTAGGAAAACATAATTTTGTACGGTAGTTATAAGTAAACGGTTCAAAGAAAATCATTTACAACCTGAGGCCATACTATATATTGTATCACTGCTACACAACAGCATGTGTGCCCCTTAAGTGTGCCCCAGACACAATGGAATTAGAGAAGTGGCCACAGACGCTTGTGCGTCCCCTTCTGTAATACTGGTAACACTGACACACATGAAGTGCCAGCGCTATCATTAGAAAGTGTTCCCTCATTTGCATGGGTGGTTGTCCCCATGCAAATGAGAAAATCACTTTCCCTCTGCACCAGCCAGTGCCGTATTATCTTCGTGAGTTCAAAGGCAAGCATGCCTTTAGGAGGTGCACTGAAACTGGGCCTCCTAAAGCATCCCTCCGGTTTGGAGAAACATGGTAACTTTGGCCACTCAGACATCCCTCTGCAGGTGCTTGCAGTAACTCACTGTACCCACAAGCAAGGGGATCTCCCTCTCCTCTTGAAAGTGCACGTAGCAGTGCATTCTGCATATTGGGACACACTTTCCCTGTTTGCACCCAATGCACCTTTTGAAAGGTGCGCCATGGAGAAAACAGGGAAAATGCAACCTATAGCTCACACGGACACTGATGTGTGAACATCCATTTGTAAACGAGGGTGTGCAGCTTGCAAAGTGATTGGTTTGGGAATGAGTGTGTGATTTGCGGTACAATCTATAAACTAATAGGTTGCATCACAAATTGTCCATTCGCAAAGGATTGCAAAACAACCTGCCTGATGAATATTAGTTATGCAACTGCAATGTGTGACCTCCTGTGATATGCTATGTTAGAAATGGGGTCTTTGGTTGGCAGTCAGGTTACCACCTGTCCAAGTAAGGACCCTCACTCTAGTGAAGGTAAAGGAGAATCACCCTCAGTTAACCCGCTCACCCCCTGGTAGCTTGGCATGAGCAGGTAGGCTTAACTTCAGAAGCAACGTGTAAAGTATTTGTGCCAACACACACAGTAATACAGTGAAACACTACAAAATGGACACCACACCAGTTTAGAAAAATAGGTAATATTTA
Organism: Pleurodeles waltl; assembly: GCF_031143425.1. Lineage (NCBI taxonomy): Eukaryota > Metazoa > Chordata > Amphibia > Caudata > Salamandridae > Pleurodeles > Pleurodeles waltl. The sequence goes on from NC_090446.1 coordinate 272,809,938, forward strand.
TCTAAATCAAACAAGACCAGAACAACAAAAATCCAACATACACAAGTCAAGATATGAATTTTAAAAAGAATAAGAGTCTTAATCCTTTGAAAACATTGAGAATGCTGTTGTTACACAAAGTACCTGGTTTGCGTAAAAAATAAAGCGAGCATCGGAAAAGACCAGCAATGCGTCGATTTCTCACTCGCAAGTGAGACCGTGCGTCAAACCTTCTCCGGTCGGGTCTGTGTGTGACATTTCGTCTCTCCCACTACAGAGTGATGCGTTGATTCCCAGACGGGCACCTCGGGTCCGGGCAGGCTTTGCATCGTTTTTTCATGCCCAGTGACGTTGTGTTATAATCTGGTCATGTGGTGTCAGGAAAAGTTGGTAAAGTGTCTGGAGCAAACAAAACAGCAAAAACAGATCCCAGCACACAGCAACAACCTGGGAAGCAGTGGCAAAAAGTTAGGGGAGACCACACCAAGGATGCCAAGTCTAACACGTGTACCCCCCAGCTAAAAGTGGGGAGCAAATACCCAACCTCATGGGAGTTCTCATCACTAAGGCGGAAGAGTCTGGACAGACCATCAGCATTGGTGTGTTCTGTGCCAGGGTGGTGTCCACCATAAAGTCTGTTCCCTGTAGGGAGCCGGACCACCTCAACAATTTGCGACTCTCACTCCTCATCTGCAGTAACCATCTGAGGAGCCTGTGGTGTGTCTGAACCCGATAGTGAGTCCCAAACAAGTCGGGTCTTAGCTTCTTCAGTGCCCAGACCACAACAAAAGATTCATGCTCAATTGCACTCCATGTACATTCCCTGGGAAGTAACCTCCTGCTAATGAAGGCTACAGGTTGATCTTGGCCCTCTTCATTTAGGTGTGATAACACTGCTCCCATTCAATGCTCTGAAGCATCAGTTTGCCCATCAAACTCAGGTACCTTCAGCACAGGTGCTGTGCACATGACTGCCTTCAAGGCATCAAACACTGTCTGCCAAGACTCAGTCCAGATCACATTTCTGGGCTGCTTTTTGGAAGTCAACTCAGTCATGGGAGCAACAATAGTGCCATACCCCTTGACAAACCTCCTAACGTATCCAGTGAGACCTAAAAAGGCTCCCACTTCAGTCTGGGTCTTGGAAGGCTCCCAAACCTGAATGGTGTCAATTTTTGGCAGTAGGGGTGCCACCTGGCCACTCCCCATCTAGTGTCCCAAGTACACCACAGAACCCTGCCCTATTTGGCACTTGCTTGCCTTAATAGTGAGGCCTGCCTTTTGCAGGTCCTCCAACAATTACAGAGGTTTTGTAAGCGCTCCTCCCAAGTGGAGCTGAACACAGCAGTGTCATCCAGGTAGGCTGCACTGAAATCATCCGGTCAAGCCAACACCTGGTTGACTAACCTCTGAAAGGTGGGCGGGGCATTCTTCATCCCAAAGGGCATCACCCTAAACTGGTAGTGCCCATCTGGTGTGGAGAATGCAGACCTCTCCTTAGACTCCTCAGTTAGAGCAATCTGCCAATACCCAGAGGTAAGATCAAATGTACTGAGGTATTTGGCAGCTCTCAACCGATCAATGAGCTCATAAGCTCAGGGGATGGGGTGCGCGTCAGTTTTAGTGCCTGCATTGTGACCCTGGTAGTCCACACAGATCCAGAGTTCTGGAGTGGCACCAGGAGCAGCAGGTTTTGGGACCAAAACCACAGGGTTGGCCCAAGGACTACTGGAAAACCCAATAACCCCAAATGCTAACATCTTAGAAACTTCATTTTTTATGTTAGTCCTAACCTTGTCAGTCACTCTATAAACTTTATGCTTAACAGGAGAACTGTCCCCAGTGTCCACATCATGTGTACACAAGTGTGTAAATCCTGGGATCAAGGAGAACAGGGAGGCAAACTAACCCAACACCTGGCGACAGTCCCTCTGTTGTTCTGGGGTCAGGGAGGAGGAGAGGTTCACACTCCCCACAGACCCACCCTTCTCCTTAGCAAACAGGAGGACAGGAAGAGGCTCACTCTCTTCCCCCACCCAATCATCTGTTGCTAGGAGCACTGTTAACTCAGTTCACTCAAAGTGTGGCTTGAGATTGTTCACATGTAGGACCCTCAAGGGGTTCCTGGGAGTCCGTAAGTCCACCAGGTAGGTGACTTCACTCTTCTTGAGTCCACCACCTCAAATTGCCCAGTCCACTTGTCCTGCAATGCCCTAGGCTCCACAGGTGCCATCACCCAAAATTTCTGGCAAGGCTGGAACTCGACCAAATTGGTATTCTGGCCATACCAGCGTTTCATGTCCTCCTGGCTTATCTCTAGGTTCTCTTGTGCAAGACACCTGAAGCAGGCAGTCTGGTTTCCAAGAGCCAGCATGTAGGTAAACACATCCTGGGGGGTTTACTGGGTGCTTTCTCCAAAGCATCCTTTACCAGACTCAAAGTTCCCCTGACAGGGTGGCCATACAACAGCTCAAAAGTACAAATCCAAGTGCTTATTGATGCACCTCCCTGTAGGCGAACAGAAGGCATGGCAAGAGGACGTCCAACTGATGCCTCAAGAGCTCTGAGAGGCCCATAATCATGCCCTTCAAGGTGCGGTTGAACCTCTCACCCAGACCATAGCTTTGGGGGTGGTAAGGAGTGGTGATCTTGTTGGTTACCCCACACTCCGTCCAACGAGGCTTCATATTTGTTGATATGAAGTTGGTACCCCTATCAGATAACACTTCCTTGGGAACCCCATGAGGGTAAAAACCCCCATCAATGCACGTTCCACCACGGGGGCAGTGATTTTTCTCAAAGAAATGGCTTCTGGGTACTGGGTGGTATGGTCCACCAAGACCAGGACAAACCTGCTGCCCATGACTGTCTTGGGATCCAGAGGCCCCACAATGTCAATACCAACCCTTTCAAAGGGGGTACTAACCACAGGAAAAGGTTGGAGGGGAGCCTTGCATTTCCTCCCAATCTTTCCACTTGCCTGATAAGTTTAGCAAGGCCTACTTTGAGCATCCAAGTGCCTGCACATTTGGGTCCAGTAAAAGTGGGTGCAAAGCCGCTCAAAGGACTTCTCCTGCCCTAAATGACCAGCTAAAGGCACATCATGAGCCAGACCCAGTAGTAGCAAGGCTCTGAAGCACTGGGTTACTACCAGCACACGGGCTGACCCAGGCTCAGGAACGTTAGGCTCACTATATAGGAGGCCATCCTCTCAGTAAATCAAATGTGATCCAGGCTCTTGGCCAGACACCTGGTCTGCAGCCTGCTGCCGCAAACCCTCCAGAGTAGGGCATACTTCCTGTGCCTCACAAAATGCCTCCCTAGTGGGCCCTTCTTCCTGCTGCCGCTGTGACAGCTCAGGGACCTCCCCCCAGTTCAGCCACCTGTTCCTCTGTAGACTCCAGAGCCTACCTCTCAGGTTCAGCCTCCTCCTGGACCTTGGGAACTTTTGGAGCCAGTTTCCCGCACCCCTTGCCCTTCCTCCTTCTGGTAGACACCTGGGCCACTCTTTCAGGCTCCAGGGTCTCCTGATCACCCTGACGGACTGCTATGGACCTGGTAGACACACACACCCACCCAGGCAGACCCAACATTTCCAAGTATGACATGCGTTCCACCTCCTTCCAAGCGGAATCCTCCAGGTCATTGCCAAGCAAACAATCCATAGGCATGGTTGGACTCACAGCTACTTTCAAGGAACCTGAGACCCCCCCCATTCAAAGGGAACCTGCGCCACTCTGCACAGGTGCTCTGAGTTGTCCACTGCAACTACTTGGTGAAGTACACAGGGATCTATCTGCTCTTCAGACGCCAAATGACTCCTCACTATAGTCACACTGGCTCCTGTGTCTCTCAAACGCCGCCACCCTTTGGCCATTGGTGGTCACCAATCACCTGTACTTCTTAGTGCTTTCAGGCACTAGGGTTCTCTGGACCATCTCTCTGCCCCTTAGTGAGACAAGGGTCATCTCAGCTGGCTCCCACCCACCTGGAACCAACTCCTCCCCAAGCGCTAGACTGGCCAAACCCTGTGACTGAGCACCAGTGGGTGCCTGTGTCCACTTGGGACATTTGGGGTCCACCCTCATGTGACCCTCCTGAACACATGCAAAGCACTTGTGGGTACCCTTCTCTGCAGGTTCACCTGTAGAGACCAATGGTTTCTTTTCTACTGGGTCTGGGATTCCTTACCCTGGGAACTAGGTTGGGGCCCTTTGGAGAACTTTCCCTGTTTATCCTTACCCCTCCACTTCTTCAGATGGCGACCCTGTCCACCCTTGGCATGGTCTCTCCCATATCACTATTGGACCCTGATGCTCTCCCAACGGTCTGCTTCCTGTGCAAGCTTCCTGGGGTCAGTGAGCTTGCTGTCAATCAGGTGCTGGCGCAGCTCTGGAAAACAAAGACCAGACAAATTCTCCCAAGCAATCAAATTGCTGCCCTTCACCCAACCACCCAGTGACTTGCAAAAAGAGTCAACACATTGTAGCCAAGTTTGGTATTCTTTCTTTTTGTAGGACCAAAATGTGTCCCTATACTGCTCAGGGGTCAGACCATACCTTGTTAGTAGGGCGTCCTTCATGATAGTGTAGGTGAGCCCCTGAGGATCCCCTAAGGATGTCAGGGTGTCCCTCCCCTCTATCTCAAAGTGCTTCCACACACCTCCAATGTGCTTCAGGTTCCATGTTCATGTGGAGAGCAGACTCATACCCCTTAAACCAGAAGTATATGTAATCCTCCCTTTTGTAATCCTTCACTGGGTCTTTAGGAATGTGTACCCTCCTCTCAGGCTGCACTGAGATACTGCTGCCACCATCTCTATTAGACTGGATCCTCTAATCCAGCTCCCTCAAGTTAAGCTCAAGAGCTAGCAGTATCTTTTTCTCCTCAATGGCCATCCTTCTCTGTTCCCTTTCCATTTTGAACCTGAGCTTTTCTAGCTCCAATTGGTACTAGCTCCCTCTCTGCCTGTCTGTCCTGCATCTCTTCAGGAGATCACCAACAATATTGAAGCAGGAAAAAAGTCCAAAAAGAGAAAAAGCCAAATCACAAAGACAAGTAGTATGTGGTCATGTAATGATCTGCACTAAAAACAGTAGTGTACACTTAATCATTATGGGCCTCATTATGACATTGGTGGTAAATCCCACTTACCGCCACAGTGACGGCCGCTAATGTACCGCCGCAGTGATGAATATCCGTTCGCCATATTATGACACACACACACACACACCAATCTGACATAATACAGCCACATACATAATTCCGCCAGCCCAAAGGTTAGTGCTAAAGTGGCAGCGCCATCACCCATACCGTTACGCCAACAGAACAACGCCCACCACATTATAACCAACGAATCACCACAGCAGACATTTAGTAGTGGTAAACCATTGGCGGTACATCCCGCTGCTCTCAGAATGGACACCCACATACAAAACAACACTACATTGGCTAATACTAAAAACACACACCTGACACTCATACAAACACCACACCCTCAGCACTATAAAACACACAACCACATTACCCACAACTCTTTACAAACAACAATTACTGCCAGGAGTTGACACGAACAGCACGGAGACAACTAGACACACACACACCACATACACCCATACATCCCTCATGCACCCCACAGCACTCACCCCACCACATTACTCAACACACTCTCAGCAATGCACACCCCGCAACACCCATGCCCCCACAAAGGCACCCCTGTTTCACTGATGAGGGGTGAAGGGTCATGGCGGAGGAAATAGTCAGGGTAGAGCCACAGATGTTTGGAGCACAGGTACAGCAGATGTCCATTGCCTGGAAGATGGAGCTATGGCAGAGAATCGTGAACAGGGTGAATGCAGTGGGACAGCATCCAAAAACAAGGGACGACATCAGGACAAGGTGGATCGACCTACAGGGGAAGGTATTTTCTGTGGCAGCAAGGCACCAGCTCGCCATACAGAGGACTGGTGGTGGACCCCCACCTCCTCCCCCACAGCTCACAGCATAGGAGGAGCAAGTCTTGGCAATCCTGCATCCTGAGAGACTCGCTGGAGTAGCCGGAGGACTGGACACTGGTAAGTCAACATTTACCACTTATCACCCCCATACCTGCATGCCATCACACCCCCTCACCCTCACTCCCATCACTCCACTCCATCCCACACACTGCACCTACACATATGACTAACCCCAATGCTTAGCCCTGCATGCCATACTAATGCATGCACAACCCTCCCAGCCCTGGATAGGCACCAATCACTAAAGCATGCACAGCACCGGGAAACTAACAATCACACAATGCATCACCATACACAAATAAAGGTGGAAGGGCAACAGCAATGATAGAGGGGAAGCCAGGGCTGTACAATATGTCACAGACATGAAGCACAATACATCACTTACATCCCCACAGGTGCCCCAGCCAATGTCAGTGGAGAGGAGGTGCCACGATTGTCCATTCCCCCAACAACAAATGCCCATAGTGATGACAGTAACTCTGGACTTCAGGATCTGGAAAAATAACCTGGCCCATCAGGGACCACTGGACAGTCGGTCACCCAAGCCCACTCACAGTCCACCACCCACCCATCATACCCACACCTCTGTCCCCAGGAGACGCCAATCAGCAGTGTGCCCACCTGTACAGGGACTCCAGTCCACACCTCATACCCAAGACAATCAGGGGCCTGGAGTCAGTGGTAGTGGGCACACCATTCAGGGGACAGAGGCACAGGCCATCAGGGACACTGGGAGGACCACTGTGTGCAAGGGGGAGAACAGGCCCAGCGGACCGACTCTCCAGGAGGCACACTCACCGAGATCCTGGGAGCCTACCAACATTCCCAGGACACGATGGGCCAGATCCTTGACAATGTGCAGGAGAACAGGCGGCTGCAGGAGGAACAGTATCAGTTAGAACTTGCAGGCCATCCACACCACCTTGATCTCCAAGCAGGGGTGCTGGCAGACATGGCCAACATCATGAGGGAAGCAACAGCACACCAGCAAGACCCTACCACTAGCCAGTCCATTGACCAGCCCTCCACTTCTGCTGCAGCTAGTGGGCAGGAGGCCCCACCACAGGACCCACAGGCCACCAGCACTCCTCCACCTGCAGAAGGTGAACCACCCTGAAAACGTTCCTTGTGATCAGACAGAAGCTAGAGACACTTGCCAAGACCACCGCCAGGAAATGAGACTCTCCTGATTATCCACCTTGTGTCCCACACTGTCAACTTGTCCACCTGGAACTGCCTTTGCTCCCCTTCCTAATGCCTCTTGGACACTGCACCTGTGCTACAAACAGACTGTAACAATACCCTGGACTTTCCTCCATCATCACCCTTTTCCATTGATGAGAAAAATCTATGAAAATGTATTAATCTACCATAACTGGATGTATAATCTATGTTTTGTGTTAATTCACATTCTTAACTTAGCTGGACTAAAGTGGTTTGCCCACCGTACCATCCTGGGGAGTGCAAAGCCACAGTCTCTCAAGTGGATGCATGTCTCCACTGGTTCTGGAGGGGGACTGGTGCCCAGAGTGCTTCATCATGTGCAGGACAGACAGAGATGGATGCATGTCTCCACTGGTTCTGGAGGGGGACTGGTGCCCAGAGTGCTTCATCCTGTGCAGGACAGACGGAGTGGATGCATGTCTCCACTGGTTCTGGAGGGGGACTGGTACCCAGAGTGCTTCATCCTGTGCAGGACAGATGGAGTGGATGCATGTCTCCACTGGTTCTGGAGGGGGACTGGTGCCTAGAGTGCAGCACTCACCCCGTGACGGTCTCAGTTGCGTCACTGCCCCTGCCGCTAATGGGCTAGCGGTGCTCGCCTTGGCGGTCTTTGCCCTGTTCGGCGGTGCTTGAGTTGGCAGTTTCTGACCTGTTCAGTGGTGCTTGCCCTGATCAGCGGTGCATTCCATGGCAGTCTTTGCCCTGTTCGGCGATGCTTGAGTTGGCAGTTTCTGACCTGTTCAGCGGTGCTTGCCATGGTGGTCTTTGCCCTGTTCAGCGGTGCTTGAGTTGTCAGTTTCTGACCTGTTCACCGGTGCTTGCCCTGTTCAGCGGTGCATTCCATGGCAGTCTTTGCCCTGTTCAGCGGTGCTGGAGTTGGCAGTTTCTGACCTGTTCAGCGGTGCTTGCCAAGGCGGTCCTTCATTGCCCAGCAGGCCTGTGGCTGGCGGTCCTTCATGGGTCAGCTGGGCTGTGGCTTGCGGGGCCCTCCTGGCCAATGATTCTGGGGCTGGCGGTGGCCTCCTGGCCAGTGACAATGGGGCTGGCGGTGGCCTCCTGGCCAGTGATGATGGGGCTGGCCTCCTGGGCAGTGACTCTGGCGGTGGCCTCCTGGCCAGTGACGATTGGGCTGGCCTCCTGGGCATTGACTCTGGCGGTGGCCTCTTGGCCAGTGACGATTGGGCTTGCGGTGGCCTCCTGGGCAGCGGGGATGATGGCGGTCTTCTCCGCCGTGCTGCTCCTCCCAGACCTTGGAGATTTCTTCTGCCCCTTCCCCACCTTGGGAGGAGTCACAGCTGAGTCGACACTACCCCCGGGACCCTTGTGAGCAGCTTTGCTGGCTGGAGTCTTCCCCCTCTACCGCCGGGCACTGTCCAACTTCTGGTGCTTCACAGGGGGGGGACTGGCTGTGCTGTGGCTCCGTGCCACACTGGCTGGCCTGGTGGCCAGTGCACTCCACATACCTGTAACAGGCACCACTGGTCCCGGCGATTTTTTGGCTGAGGTGCTAGTACGGGACCTATGAGTTGGAGGGGGTAGGGGTGGGAAAGAGGTCAAGGTTGGCCAGGAAAAGTTTCTTAGGAACACTGGGACGGGTAGCTGGAGGGGGTTTGGGAGTGGAGGAAGAGGTAGTGGTTGTAGGAGGTGTACGTTTGGTGACATTGGGTGAAGATGCATGGGCTGGAGGCTGTCGTGAGGTGGATGGCTGTTGGGTGGGTGTGTGCCTGCGTTTGTGTATCTTCGTAGGGGGCGTCACAGACACACTGGGAGAGGACACAGGGGACGTGTAAATGGGAGTGGGGGTGGTGACTGCACGTGAGCGGGGTGTGGTGGTGGGTGTGCCTGTGCGGACGTAGTGGCTGTAGTGGTAGTGCATGCAGGTGTGAGTGTAGACGAGACTGGGAGGGAGGAGGGAGACGACGAGGAGGGGGACACAGTGGAGGCAGTGGATGTTGGTGTGTCTGTATGTGTGTGATGCTTGCGTGAGTGCCTGTGGGATGTGTGGTGCTTATGTTTGCCTGAGCTTCCGTTGTGTGGTGAGGTGTGTGCAGGCTAGTCTGATGGTGTGCTTGGGATAGGCTGGGGTACAGGGAATTGGGTCTGGGTGGAGGAAGTTGAAGGGGGGAGGCTAGAGACAGGGACAATGGCTGCCATCAGTGCTGAGGCCAGAGTTTGCATGGTTCGATTAAGGGCAGCCTGACCAGAATGAATGCCCTCCAGGAATGCATTTGTGTGTTGCAATTCCCTTTCTACACCCTGGATGGCATTCAAAATGGTTGACTGCCCAACAGTGAGGGACCTGAGGAGGTCAATGGCCTCCTCACTGAGGGCAGCAGAGGTGACAGGGGCAGGGGCTGAGGTGCCTGGGGCGAAGGTGATGTCCACCCTCCTGGGTGAGCGGGCACGGGGCACAGGCTGAGGGGCTGCTGGGAGGGCGGTGCTGGTAGGGAGGGTGGCGGCTGTACCTGTAGAAGTGGGGGGCACAGATTTTGCCACCACCACAAGGGAGCTCCTATCGGAGGACGAGTCCGTGTCGCTGGTTGCTGATCCTGTGACCGCCGTGGTGCTCCCCTCGCCCTCCGTCCCACTGGTGTATTCCGAGTCTGTGGTGTGGCCCTCCATGGCCATGTGGGATGCAGCTCCCTCGTGCTCCGGTGCCACTGTACCTCCGCCTGATGATGCTGATGCACACAAGAACAGGAAGACCACAAAAAGGGGGGGGGGACGACAGAAGAAAGACAGGTTGAGTGCATGGCTTACCGCTACCGTTGGCGGACAATACAGACACAGCAGCCCCCTGCACTACATCGCGCTGTTGGGCTCTACAGATGCAATTCCTGGGATATGTCCTACATGGCTATGGTCGACATCTGCACACACATGACAAAGGGGCATGTATACCTGTACTTGGCACTCTACAGAGGTGGGCTGGGGTGCCACATGGCCTGCATTACGGAGGGGCCTAGCCTACGGAACTCGCCCTGGTCTAGGGAAACCCACAGCCCTCCTCCCCACCCAGACACCTTCACTGCACGCAAAGTCCACTGAATGATGTTGTACTCACCCCCTTGTGTCTGCTGTGATGCCCTCAAACGCCCATCCAACTCAGGGTAGGCCACCGCCAGGATCCGGAACATCAGGGGGGTCATGGTTCGACAGGCACCCCTCCCACGTTGGGAAGCCATCCCCAGCTGAGCCTCCGCCGTCTTCTTGCTCCAGCGGCGCATGTCCTCCCATTTTTTACGACAGTGGGTGCTCCGTCTGTGGTGGACCCCCAGGGTCCGGACGTCCTTGGCGATGGCACGCCAAATATCCTTCTTCTGGTGGGCGCTGACCTACATGAAATGTACAGGGGAAGAAGAGAAGTCATTACCAACTGCACCGTCGAAGTGAGTGGCCCACATCCCTACCCTTGCCATGTGGCACATGCATTCACAGTCCTTCATGCACGCAGAACTGTGCCCCCTTCATTCTTACAACCAGCCCTCTCCACACAGGCATAGCCCATACAACGTGCTCCCTGTGTACTTACCTGTTGGTCTGGAGGACCGTAGAGTAGCGTGTACTGGGGAAGGACCCCGTCCACAAGCTTCTCCAACTCCTCTGCAGTGAAGGCAGGGGCCCTTTCCCCAGACGCACGAGCCATTGTCTCTTCCAGACCGAGGTCACAGTAGCACTTGCAGTGTAGGTCCTCTCCTGTCGAAGATCAGGTATTGAGTGATTGAACAGATAGAAAATGGCAGTCACATCCGTGGCGGTCACGTCCCCGGCGGTGCGTACCATCACCGCCGGCGTACATCGTCATTGGCTCCTGGGACCCATAGGGTCCAATGTTAACCACTGCAGCATTGCGCCGCGGTCTTCGACCGCCTACCGCGACGGTGTACAACGCCAGCGCAGTTACCTCACATCCCATTGTCCCACTTTAGAGGTCAGGTAGCTGCCATTTCAGGGGCCCACATGGCCTAATTACCAACTGCGTCACACAGACCTAGGCCTTGTCGCGCAACACAAATACAGGCCAGATTTTGTGTATGAATGGTGTTCTGTGTAGACTGTGGGTACATACCTCTGAGTTGTTTGACTCTGTGGTCGCTGTTGTCACTCCTAGGCACCGTCCGCTGGGACATGTGAGGAGATGGCGGAATCCTCCGGTGTACCGACCCCTGGTGGACCTGTCGACAATGGAGGAAAGACATTTGATCATCACCTACAGGTTTGACCGTGCCACAATCCAGGAACTGTGTGCCCAGTTGGAGCCAGACCTGATGTCAGCAATCCGCCATCCCACAGGGATCCCCCCTCAAGTGCAGGTGCTATCAGTGCTCCATTTCCTTGTAAGTGGGTCATTTCAAACAACAGTGGCCATGGTATCAGGGATGTCCCAGCCTATGTTTTCCAACGTGTTGTCCAGAGTGTTGTCTGCCCTGCTGAAACACATGCGGAATTACATCGTTTTCCCTCAGGTGGAGGATTTGCCCAAAGTTAAAGGTGACTTCTATGCCCTTGGACATATCCCCAACATCATAGGTGCCATTGATGGGACCCATGTAGCTCTGGTCCCCCCCCCCCCCCACAGGAGTGAACAGGTGTACAGGAACCGGAAGAGTTATCATTCGATGAATGTACAGATGGTATGTTTGGCAGACCAGTACATCTCCCAGGTAAATGCTATGTTCCCTGGCTCTGTGCATGACGCCTACATCCTGCGGAATAGCAGCATCCCTTATGTGATGGGTCAACTCCAGAGGCACCGGGTGTGGCTATTAGGGGACTCTGGTTACCCTAACCTGTCATGGCTACTGACCCCAGTGAGGAATCCCAGGACCAGGGCAGAGGAACGCTACAATGAGGCCCATGTGCGGACTAGGAGGGTGATCGAACGCACCTTCGGCCTCCTGAAGGTAAGGTTCAGGTGCTTCCATATGACAGGTGGTTCCCTATTCTACTCAACAAAGAAGGTGTGCCAGATCATCGGGGCCTGCTGTATGCTTAACAACTTGGCTTTGCGACGACAGGTGCCTTTTCTGCAGGAGGATGGTCCAGATGACGGTGTTGTCGCAGCTGTGGAGCCTGTGGACAGTGATGAGGAGGAAGCAGAGGAAGAAGATATTGACAACAGGGACTCAGTTATCCAGCAATATTTCCAGTGACACACAGGTGAGAACACATTCCTACCTACTACAAGTACTTTCCCACTTCTACCTCTATCCTGTCTGTCGATTTCAACCAGTATATGGTAACTGAGTTGTACATTCCCCTTACGGTTTCACAGGTGTGGTTTCCAACGTGTGTCATCTGCTTAGATTCCTCATGGACTTGAGATGTGTGACATAGGTATGTTGACATTACATTTGAAAACGCATTTTGTCACTGTCATTGCTAATACACATTTTCAAAATCACAGACTGACTCCAGATTGTTTTGTGGTTCAAGGGTGTTTATTGAAGTGCTCAATATTGGAGGGGGGTTGTAAAATGGTGAGGGGTGATGGTGGAGGAATGTCCATGGCAGAGTCCAGTCTATTAGTCTCACAGGTGCATTGCCCATATGGGCATAGGAAGTGGAGCTGGGGCAGTTCCAATATGGACAGGGTTACAAAGTGGGACAGTAAGATGGCAATCAGGGTGGTCTCATTTATTGGCGGGGGTCTTGGCATCGTGCTCTGTCTTGTTCCTGGATCTCAGGGACCATTTGCGGGTTGGTTCTCCGTCTGCAGGGGGTGGGGTGCTGGTGTGGTGGTCCTGTGGCGGGGCGTCCTATCCACTAGCGCCAGCAGAGGTGGTGGGCAGTTCTTCGTCCATGCTAGTGACAGGGGCCCCTTGGAGTGCCACAGTGTCCCTCCTGGTGTTAAGTATCTCCTTCAGCACCCCTACGATGGTGCCCAGGTTGGAGCTGATGGTTCTGAGTTCCTCCCTGAACCCCAAATACTGTTCCTCCTGCAGCCGCTGGGTCTCCTGAAACTTGGCCAGGGCCATTGCCATCGTCTCCTGGGAGTGGTGGTATGCTCCCATGATGGAGGAGAGGGCCTCTTGGAGAGTGGGTTCCCTAGGCCTGTCTGCCCCCTGTCGCACAGCAGCCCTCCCAGTTCCCTTGTGTTCCTGGGCCTCCGTCCCCTGGACCGTGTGCCCAATACCACTGCCCCCAGGTCCCTGTTGTTGTTTGGGTGGTGGGTTATCCTGGGTTCCCTGTAGTGGTGGACACACGGCTGATTGACGTGTCCTGGGGACAGAGGTATGGGCCCGCTGGGTGGGTGCTGTGCTGGTGTTACCAGAGGGTGGAAGGTCTGTGGTGGCCTGTGACTGGGTGTGGGAAACCGACTGTGCCGAGGCCCACGATGGTCCGGGCTGGTCATCTGGATCCAGTTGGACAGAGCTGCTGTCATCACGGTGGGCCTCTTCTGTGGGTGGGGTGGAGATGTCTGGACCCTCCTGTCTGGTGACGTTGGGTAATGGTCCTGCAGGGGTGTAAAAGCATGATTGTTGCATCTGTGTGTGTCATGGTGTGCAATGGGGGAGTGACCGTGTACCCCAGTGCTAGCATTCCTGTGTGGGGGCTTGTGTGATGATGGTTGAGGGGGTGTTATGGGTATGTGCAGTGGGCATGCTTTAGTGATGGGTGTCCATGCTTTGTTGTGTCATGCAGGGCTTGGTGTCGGGAGGGGTGGTTTGTGTTATTAGTACATTTGTGAGGAGTTGGAGTGATAGAGGAGGGGCGAGGGTGGGGGTCTGTGATAGCATGCAGGTAGGGTGGGGGATATGATAGTTAAGATTTGACTTACCAGAGTCCATTCCTCCACCGACTCCTGCGAGGCCCTCAGGATGCAGAATAGTCAAGACCTGCTCCTCCCATGTTGTTAGTTGTGGGGGAGGAGGTGGGGGGTCCGCCGCCAGTCCTCTGTACCGCGATGGTGTGTCTTGAGACCACGGAACGCACCTTCCCCCGTAGGTCGTTCCACCTCTTCCTGATGTCGTCCCGATTTCTTGGGTGCTGTCCCACTGCGTTGACCCTGTCAACTATTCTTCGCCATAGCTCCATCTTCCTAGCTATGGAGGTGTGCTGCACCTGTGATCCAAATAGCTGTGGCTCTACCCGTATGATTTCCTCCACCATGACCCTAAGCTCCTCCTCCGAGAACCTGGGCTGTCTTTGCCGTGCCATGGGGTGGTGTAGGTGACGTGTGGGGTGGTGTATGTGGTGATAAGTGTGGTGATATGTAGTGGTGTGTGGTGTTTTGTGCGTGGAAGTAGTGTGGGTGATGGTGTTGTGTGCCTGTGGCTGCTAGTTTGTGGATGGTGGTGTCTCTCTTTGGCCTTCTTTCTGAATTTTTGGTCGTAGGGGTTTGTGGGTGATGTGGGCGTGTGTTTTATATTGTATTGGGTGTGTGGGAGTGTTGTGTGTATGTGTATCAGGTGTGTGTATTTTGAATTGTCCAATGTGGCTGTGAGAATTTATCCGGATGTGCCAGTTCTTGAGACAGTCTCGAACATCATGGTGCCGAGGGAGCAGGTGCTTCTGAAGTCAATGCTGATTCAGACAGATCCAACACCAATGTTGTTGCCTTCAGCTCAAGCCCAGGGTCTACCGAAGTTCACACCACTGACAGGAACGCAGTCAGATCTCACAACAGTTATGAATCAGGCAATGGGGGGTAACATTTCCGCAAGGGGCAAATGCTAGGGCCACTCCAGATGCAATATCGCTACCAATCACTGTTGGACCAGCGGTACCCTTATTAGCTCAAAAGAAGCCAGATGCAGGAGAGCAGAATGAAGTGTCACAGAGCCTCGTAAGGACGGGGTGAGTGATCCTGTACAGCTAATGTCGTCTGCAGGACAACCTTTCAATGGATCTAGACCTCTAATGGATCTTAGTCTACTTGTAGCACTTCCAGATGCAGTGAATGGCCCAAATGCAAGTCACAGTTTGAGACTTCTGACACCGCAAACTTGAGGTGCAGTAGTACCGCAACTACCAGTGCCGAATGCAAATAACATTTCATTGCAGGGACTATCAGCTCAGCAGTTGAGTGAATGGTTAGATAGTTTAAACTCTTCTCAGAATACATCCAAGGGTGAGGATCAGATAAATCGTGTTAGACTGAACATAGAAGCCATTGAATTAGTCGAGAGAACAATAAGTGTGAACAGACTAGAATCTTACACAGAAGAAGAGCTGAGGTATTTATGCCCAAAGATTACAAGAGAAGTGAGTAAAATACATCAGAAGCTAGTAGAATTAGCAGAGAAACATGACATTGACATTGAAAAGACGAAGCATTTGAAATGCAGCTACAGATTAGATTTTGAAGCAAAGGATTTCGAACACATGAGATCAGCCAGGATGAAAACACACTTGAGAGAACTGTTGCAGAGTGCCCAGGTTTGGGAAGCATTGGAGAAGTTGGAAGGTAGATGGACAAAGAAAAAAGATAAACGAAAGCGGGATTCCAAGGAGGGGGCGGAAGGTACTGACAAAGGGGAATCAGTTAAGATGCTTCTGAGAGAGCGTAGCTTATATAATCAATATTAACATGAAATGTTTATGAACTAATGTATAATAATGCTACATAGAAAATTTATTAATATGTTTTGCTAAAACGTGCACTTGAAATATGCCCACGGGGAGTGGCCACCAGTATATACGGGGACTAATGAAAATGACTAATGTTGATGAATTATTGCATTTAAATGGTTTTACTCTAATTATTAATGGTTATATTATTAAAATCTTGCTAACAAATCACTAGGCCTTAGTTAGCATGAGTCGAGGCCTAGCTGCCTGACTCTCATATTAAATGTATTTTTCTAACGTGCACTGTGCTGACTTGCTAAAGGACATGAACTCTTGTTTTCTTCAAACTAGAAGCTGAATGTAACTGTAGTAGATCTGTTCTCATGAAATTCATCCTGCATGTTGAAACATTTTTAGCTAAATGCAACAGTGTAGATTAGTGCTATGTACAAGGTCACCTAAACCAGTACAGACAATGGAGCCACTGACAAAAGATGCGCAAAAGACCACGAGAGGATGAAATCATACCGGACATGCTTCCCCCTGAAGACGTCAATCATAAGGACCAATAAAATGCCTGAGAACTGTTATGGGGTGACAAATTCGATGACTTAATGTAAAGTTAATTGGGTAGAGATAGTGGGGTGCAACCCCTTAGCCAATTAGATTTTAGGGGAATGTATAACGAAAAAGGGATAAAACCCCTTGACATAAGGAAGTAGTTTAGAATGGAGAGCGGAGAGAATAGAGGAGATTGGTTAGGGAAATGCTATTGATATGATCCAGAAACTTTGTCACTCTGCTTGATGACTTGCTGATTTACTTAAACTATCCCTGTCCTTAGGTTGCCTATTTATACTTTACCTCCTTATGAGGGAAGTACCCTTTGCCCTTCCTGCCTAAGCTGAGTTCCTGACTGATGGCGAATCAACTGATGTCTTGAAGACGAAGACTGAACTTGAGTGCTGACCCAAGTGGAGGGTAACTATGACAATGAAATTGTAATTGTCTGTTTGCTTTTCCTTTTTAGGTACCAACTGTTACTTTTGACAGAGACCATATCTAGATGTTTTCCAAATTGGAGTTTCTAAATTGTTTTGCATGAAGCCCAACATGCTGATGCTAATTAGAGGTTAGGACAGGGGCTCACGAGACTGACGCAAATAGACAAATGACTGAATCTATGCTTTGTTGAACCAACGCGCTAATGACACTCTGCTGAAGTTAAACTATGTTGACGCCGTGTTATGTTCTAATAATTGCGTTTCTTGCTTTGATAAAGTCTTATTCGAGTTGCCAACTTATGACAATGTTGATGAGCGTTTTGTTATTGAGATTAATAAATTTGCTATTAGAATTGTAACCAATAAGGAATAAACATCATAAAATTCTACTAAACTGGTGTGGTTATTCATGACTGAAAGGTCATGGTGGTTTCTGAGTTTTATTAATGTCTTTGACTAAAGTGAATTGCATTGTTATAGTAAATATTGATGACATTAGTGACCTATTGATTATTATGTTGACTAGCTATCTCGTCCTAAGGTGTCTTCAATCAGGGTCAAAAGATTCATCGGCCTAAAACGAGTCCTAATGTGTATAAATTTGTCATAAAGGGACGCGTTAACAGTCTTGGTAGCAGAGCGACGGTTTGGCCCTTTGGGGCCCTAGGACGGAGAATCATTGTATAATTGTTTTTCTGAGGTAATGCAAATTGGAGGTATGATGTGTTTCTAAATTCCCCATGACTTTCCCGGAATCTCTGAGCCTGCCTAAGTGATTTGGGTATGTTCTCGGCGTTTTAGCATGTGTGGTGTAGAATTTGCGCTTGCTCAGCTTATGCATATTGCAGGTGTTTTGTGAGGTTATGTGTGTTTAGGTCAGGTAATGTTGTTTTAGTAGGAGTGGGCATACTCTGCAGTATGAGAGTAGGGAAGTTGGCGTACTTCATGTGAGTGTGGCGCTTAGTGCTAAAAAATGATCCACGTGGTTGTTGTTGGTGATGTACGGGCCCGTCGTGGTCTAAGACTCCGGAGTATATTGACAAGTGTAGGAGACACTTGGGTTTATGTTGTAATTTGTGCGGTTTAATAGGTCAATCGGGCGTGGTTGACAAGTCGAGTTTGAGTCAATTTGTATGAGTGAAACCTTCGATGGAGATTTGGCAAGTTCTAAAGTGCACTAGGACGAACCATTGACAAGTCAAGAGTAGGATTTGTCAAATTCTGCTTGCGTATGCGGGAGCTGAGAAGGAGAGAGTAGCGGCCGAGGCTTCAAGTGAAATTTCTGTAAAGTTCTGAAGCAAATGTGTTACCCTTCCTGTAGTAAACCAGCAAATTTGAGTTTTTGTGGTTAAAGGTGCTCGCAATATTTTGCATTAGTTTAGTGTGAGTCCAAGGTAAGGAGGACAAGCCACAAGACTTTGTCAGCCGGAGTGTGTGTGAGTGTGACGTCAGTGGTGCCGAGCTGGGATAGGTCAGTTGCCTAGAGGGGTCGCGCATGGATTGGCAGCCGTCTGTGAGAGGCAGTAGGTTGAGAAAGGTGGGTGAAGAGTGTTCTGGGAATTAAAGTCACTTCCTGATTAGATTCTAAGCAAAATAAAGACGCAAAAATGAAGTTTTTCAAGGCTTTGAGGAGTGCTTTGAAGGGAGATACATATATTCTGGCGAGTGATGGGGAGCCTACACCGCCTGAGGGTACTCCAGCTTATATTGTCATGGAGGAGAAGGCGGTAGCGCTGTGTCTTTGGATGAAGCAGTGGCGTAAATTAACAGAGAAAGAGGGATGTTTAGCGTTTCCAGAGCATGGAACGTTCAATACGAGAATCTTAGAGAACTTGAGGTGGATGTTAAGTGTTCAAAAGCCACCTCCGAGACCAGCTCAGTATGAAGCATTAGCAGTCTGGGATTTAATGGCCATACGACAAAGACAGCAAAAATTTGAAAGGAAAATGAAAAAGGCAGAAAAGACTCTAGCGGAGGCTAGATGGGACAATGAGAGCAGGATGTGGAGAAGGGGAATAGTTGATGGACTCAAACTGTTTCCAGCAATAACGCAGGAAAATGAGCCGCAGGGAAAGAAAGCCACCTGTAAGACAGACAAGGGCTCTAGCAAGACAAAGGAGACTCAGAGATCTTGGGTAGATGAAGATGATTCAGACGATGAAGGGTTTCTTAATCAGTTGTTACACGATCGCCCGCCCCTTATGCAATAAATGACACTGTTCCAAGTACTAGTGTGGGTCCTGGGGATCCGATACAGAGCAAGGGTGTCCCGAGTACAGTGCAGACAACTGATTCAGTTTTGATACAAAATGGTGTCAGTGTACCCACCGCACCAGACACGCAGATACAGTTGCAACCTCCGCCGATACAGAGGATTTATCCATACGTCCCAGTACTAGAGACAAATACGAGTCTGATGGTGCCGCCTGATCCGATATACACAAGATCAAAGCTAGTGCAGATTGAGACAACTCCGCAATTGCTGCCCCAGCCACAGCAACAGCTGATTCGGGGTTACAATCCAATAGCAGGACCGCAGTCACTACCTGCCCCAGCTACAGTGAGTCAAGCTTTGGGTGTTAGTGCTCCAAGGGGTTTGGGACCAGGTCAGACCCCAGCTGCCATATCGTTACCAATTACTGTTGGTCCACCAGTACCACAGTATGCGCAAGATAAGCCTGCCACGTGCGATCAGGGAGTGAGGGCTCAGGATACGATAAGAGGAGGGTTCACAGGAACTCCCCGGCCATTGTCACCAAGAGCACAAGCAGCAGAAAATCTCAGATCTTTGTTAGACCTTAGTCCGATTGGGGCTCCTTTAGATGCAATGAGGCAAGCAGGGTTAAGTGTGTTGGCCCCACAGACAATGAGTAGAGACATCACATGCGCCATTGATGCAGTCAGGAAACATTTCGTTGCAGGGCTTCTCCGTGCAACAGCTGAATGAGTCGTTAGGAAATACCAACGCTTCACAAACTACTACTGCGACCACAGAGAGGTCAGAGACAGATGAATACTTAAACTTTGTGAGACTGGGTGTGGAAGCTGCTGAACTAGTGGAAGGAACAATGGGGGTGAACAGATTGGAGTCATACACCGAGGCAGAGTTGAGGTATCTGTGTCCCAAAATCACTAAAGAAGTGGGCAAGGTGCACCAGAGGTTGGCAAACCTGGCAGACATATACGACTTAGACATTGAGAATACTAAACATTTGAAAAGAAGCTACAGGTTAGATTTCGATTCTAAAGATTTTGATCACATGAGGTCGGCTGGAATGAAAGCACATCTTAAGGAAATACTGCAAAGTGCGCAGATCTGGGGTGCCTTAGAGAAATGGGAAGGCAGATGGGCAAAGAAGAGAGATAAAGAGAAAGGGGATGATTCGGAATCAAAACAGGCTAAATCCACACCGGACACGGGGACAATAAAGATGTTACCACTGAGGGGTGATATTTTGTCCTTTACAAATGACTATCCCAGGTTAAGGGAGAAGCCGATAGAGTGGTATCAGCAGACGGATAGGTTTGTAAAGCTTGCGAAATGTCTTTGGGAGGACTTGAATACCCTGTTTGAGATTATTGTGCCACCTGACTTATGGCTTGAGTGCAAGAGAGGTGTGGATTGGCCGACACAGGAACCGGCAAGGGATAAGGTGACTGGAGCACCATCTGAGGAGGTGATGAAGTATTACCATAAAGTGATTGAGTTTTTGAAGCAGAAGGTGTCGCCGAAAATGACTGATTGGCAGAAAATAGATCGAACCTGACAGGAGGCCAAAGAATCGATTCATGCTTACTATGAGAGGTTGTTAAAGGCGTTCAAACACTACAGTGGCACTGAGACCATAGAACCGAAAGACATGAATCATCTTGTGTTCAGGTTTGTTGAAGGGTTGAGACCGGAGATTAGCCAGATGATTAAGAATTATTTGATCTGTTGGCAAGCAAAGCCGATCGATGAGGTGTTGCAGTATGCAAAATACTGCAGTGACGAGATTGAGTTGAAGCAGAGAAAGTTGAAGGAGAAAGTGATGGTGATGCAGATTAAGGCAGCGCAAGCAGGGGTGCAGGGAAATGGAGTACAGCAGGTAATGCAGCAGCAACTGCAAGGGAATGGCATGTTTCAGACACAGCCAAGAGGTCGAGGTCGAGGTCGAGGTTTTGTTAACCAACGTCCAGACTTGAATGCTGTTGTGGTTCAAAATGATGTGCAAGGGATGAAAAAGGTGAGACCATGTCACGCGTGCGGGGGTGTGGGGCATTGGAAGCGGGAATGCCCAATGGTGGTGCAGGATGGTGTCGTTCAACAAAGCAATGATGTCGTACATTTCAAAATGTGCGGGGTCCAAAATTGAGGGGCCAAAATCCATACTTTCAGAATAACATGGTTCAGATGCAGGGGTTACAGCCCATGCAGCAGATGCAAATGCCGCGTGTCCAACCAGCACAAATGCAGCAGGTGCAGCAGCAGGTTCCCATGGTACCTAGACAGCAAATGCAAGTGCCTTTAGCTCCAATGGGACAGCAACAGGTGATGCTTCCTCAACAGGTCACAGGCCAAATGATGAGTCAAAATAACACAATACAACAGTTCCCATTGCGTGGTGAGGTTGGAATAAACGATGAAGGGTCGGATGATAGTTCAGACAGTGAGGAGTGTAAGCTTGCAGCGTCCCTAGAGGTAAATCAGAGGGGTCCCTATGTAGAGGGAAAGTTGATGGGTCACAAGGTTTCACTCCTGGTTGATACAGGAGCTACGCGCTCTACAGTCAGAAGTGCAGAGGTTCCGAAGTTACCACTTTCGGGCGTACCATAAGGGTGGTAGGAGTAGCAAACCAGTTCCTGACAAACCTGATTACAGATCCGGTTCAAGTTGAGATTGGTAACTTCTAGGGGTTACATAAATTTGTAGTAAGACGAGGTGTTCAATTACCTGTTCCAATGAAGGGATTGAGGTGCAGACAAACGGTGATGTTGAAAGGGACGATGATCCGCTTATAGAACTAGAAACAGAGACCGCAAATGAGGAATACCCTTTGATAACTCTATTCCCGATGCTTACAGTGACTGACTTACCACCTGAACTGCAGGGAACAGTGACAAAAAAGGTATGGGACCTGAAAGGAAAAGAAGTGGGACTGATAAAAGGAGTAGAACCAGTTAAGGTGCAGGTAAAGCCTAATGCAGTGTTCCCACAGATACCGCAGTATCACTTGGCACAAGATGTTCTAATCCAGGTAGCACAGATAATTGCGGACTTTGTGAAGCAAGGGGTTCTGAAAGAAGTGATGAGCAGCCCGTGTAATTCACCAATAATGGGTCTGAAAAAGCCTTGTGGAAAGGTTTGAATTGTGCAGGACTTGAGAAAAATAAACGAGATTGTGGTAAAGTGTTGCCCCATAGTGCCAAATCCAGCAGTAATCATTTTCCAGGTTCCGTGTGATGCAGTGGTTCACAGTTGTGGACCTGTCTCAAGCGTTCTTTTCAGTACCTCTTCATGAGGACAGCCAATTTCTCTTCAGTTTCAAATTCCTGGACAAGGTGTACAGTTGGTGCAGAATTCCTCAAGGGTTTTCTGAATCACCTTCCATCTTCAATCAGATATTGAAGAAGGATTTGGAGTCGTTAGAATTGCCTTTCAGTTCGACACTAGTACAGTACATTGACGATCTGCTGATTGCGTCCAGGACAAAAAGACGACTGTAGGTATGACACAATTGCCTTACTGAATCACTTGGGAAAGAACGGACATAAAGTGTCCCAAAGAAGCTGCAATACTGTCAGAAAGAGGTGAAGTACTTAGGTCACTTGATTGAAAAGGGCTCCAGGAAAATATCAAAAGAGAGGGTGACAGCCATACTGCAGATGAATCCCCCGACAACTAAGAGAGATGTCAGGATGTTTTTGGGAATGGTGGGCTACTGTCGTCAGTGGATTCCCAACTTCTCGATTATCTCCAAACCATTAGTGAAGTTGACAGGTAAAGAAGTTCAGGATGACCCGGGTACCATAGCCATGTCCGAGAAAGAGATGGAGGCATTCATGGAGTTGAGAGAGTGTATGTGCAGGGCACCAGCTTTAGGTATGCCTGATTACACAAAGGGGGTCATTCTGACCCCGGCGGTCAAGGACCGCCGGGGCCGGGGTCGTCGGTAGCACCGCCAACAGGCTGGCGGTGCTCCGCCGGGCATTCTGACCGCTGCGGTACAGCCTCGGCCAGAAACGGAAAGTCGGCGGTGTACCGCCGACTTTACGCTGCCCATGGGAATCCGCCATGGGGATTCCGACCCCCTCACCGCCATCCTGTTCCTGGCGGTTCCGCCTGCCAGGAACAGGATGGCGGTGAGGGGTGTCGTGGGGCCCCTGGGGGCCCCTGCAGTGCCCATGCCAATGGCATGGGCACTGCAAGGGCCCCCATAAGAGGGCCCCACTTTGAATTTCAGTGTCTGCTCTGCAGACACTGAAATTCGCAACGGGTGCTACTGCACCCGTCGCACATCCTCCACTCCGCCGGCTCCATTCGGAGCCGGCATCCTCATGGAGGGCTGTTTCCCACTGGGCTGGCGGGCGGCCTTTTGGCGGTCGCCCGCCAGCCCAGTGGGAAACCCAGAATAACCGCGGCGGTCTTTTGACCGCGCAGCGGTATTCTGGCGGTTCTCTCCAGGCGGGCGGCTCCCGCCGCCCGCCGGGGTCAGAACGACCCCCAAAGTCTTTTCTACTGTTTTGTCATGAACGTGATGCTTGTTCTTTGTCTGTCCTAACACAGGTCCATGGAGGTGCAAACGGCCCAGTAGCATATTTTTCAGCTACTTTGGACCCAGTCGCAGCAGCCTTACCAGGTTGTTTGCGTGCAGTTGCATCAGTTGGTCAAAGACTCACTCAGTGTGAAGGCATAGTGATGGGACATCCCTTAACAGTAATGGTTCCACATTCAGTTGAAATTCTGTTAACCCGAACTAAGACGCAGCATATGACAAATGCTAGGCTGATGAAATATGAAACAATCATTCTGGGGTCACCCAATGTGTCTTTGAAGAGATGTACTGTGTTGAAACCGGTAACTTTACTTCCTATTGAGAATGCTGAGATTGATAATGCTGAGGAAGTAGAATATGATTGTCTTGAGGTAACGGAACTATGCACCAAACCCAGACCTGACATTAAAGATACTCAGTTAGAGGAAAATGACTACATTATGGGGGTCATTCTGACCTCGGCGGTAAAAGGCCCTTACCGCCGGTCAGAAGTCCGCCATTCTACCGCCGCGGTAAACCGCCACGGTCATTCTGACCCACAACGGCGGAACCGCCAAAATCCCGACATCCAAGGAAGGCCGCCACATCAGCGGGCCGCGGAAAACTGGAGATGACCAAACCTCCACCGCCACGCCAACACAAACACGACCATGCCATTCTGACCCACGAATCCACACCGCCGCGGTCAAAATACACACACAGCTCCAAAACCCAGCCACATTGGACAATTTGAAATACACACACCTGACACACATACAAACAACACTCCCACACATCCAACCAACTATAAAACACACACCCACATCACCCACAAACCCCTACGACCGAAGATCATAGACGAAGGAGAGAGAGACACATCACAGAATAGAGAGCTACATCACACAGAGGCACACTACACCATCACACACACCACATAGAAGCACAAAGCACCACACACCAACACACTCTTCACCATATACACCACCCCACACCTCATCCACACCACCCCATGGCACCCCAAAGGCACCCACGCTTTTCGGACCAAGAACTCCGGGTCATGGTGGAGGAGATCATAAGAGTCGAACCCCAGCTCTTCGGCTCACAGGTGCAGCACACCACTATAGCCAGGAAGGCGGAGCTATGGCAGCGGATCGTGGACAGGGTAAACGCGGTGGGACAGCATCCCAGAAATCGAGAGGACATCCGCAAATGTTGGAACGACTTACGGGGAAAGGTGCGCTCGATGGTCTCGCGACACAACATCGCAGTGCAGAAGACTGGCGGGGGACCCCCACCCACACCACCCGAATTCACAGCATGGGAGCAAGAGGTACTAAACATCCTGCATCCTGATGGCCTCGCTGGAGTACACGGAGGAATGGACTCTGGTAAGTACAATCTCAACTACTTCACCCCCCCCCCCCCAGCATGCCAACCCCCACCACCACCCTCACCCCCAACCCCCCATCACACATCCTCCCTGAGAATGTCTCCCCAGCACAACCCACCCAACACCAACCCCTGCATGCCACCACAAACTATGGACACCCATCACCTAAGCATGACCACTGCACATACCCCCCCCCCCAACACCCCCACAACACCTCCCCCAAGGGAATGACAGCACTGGGGGACAAGGGCACCCATAAATCGCACACAATAGCACACACAGAAACAATAACCATACTCTCTTACCCCATGCAGGACCCGAACGCCAACACACCGGCCAGGAGGGTCCAGAAATGTCCATCCCCCCCCGGAAGAGGCACCCAGTGATGACAGCAGCTCTGTCGACCTGGAACCTGACGACCAGCCCGGACCATCGGGGACCTCTGGACAGTCGGTTCCCCACACACAGGCCACAGCAGACCCAACCCCCTCTGGGAACAACAGCACAGCTCCCACCCAGCGGGCCCATGGCTCTGTCTCTAGGACAGGTCAATCAGCGGTGTGTCTGCCACTACAGGGCCCCCAGGCTAACCCACCACCCCAACAACAACAGGGACCTGGGGGCAGTGGTAGTGGGCACACCGTCCAGGGGACAGAGTCCGGGGGAAACAGGGCAACTCGGAGGGCTGCTGTGCGACAGGGGGGGGAGGAGAGGCCCAGGGAACCGACTCTCCAAGAGGCCCTCACCACCATCATGGCAGCCTACCACCGCTCACAAGAGACGATGGCGACGGTACTGGCCAGGTTCCAGGAGATCCAGGCACAGCAGGAGGAACGCTACATGGGGTTCAACAATCATCTCACCAACATCTCTACCGCCATGGGGAGCCTAGTCCAGGCCCTCCACCGGATAGAAGACACGTTGCGGGACCATGTGGCACCACACAGGGCCACTGTCACTAGCCTGGACCAGGAACAGCCTACCACCTCCGCCGGCGCTAGTGGACAGGAGGCCCCACCACAACGACAGGCCACCAGAACCCCACCTCCTGCTGAAGAACAACCACCCCGCAAGAGGAGCCTGAGATCAAAAAAATTGACAGAGTAGGATGTCAAGACCCCCGCCAGCATGAGATACCCCCTGAAGTCATCCCACTGTCCCACATTGCCACCCTGTCCAACCTTGAACTGCCCCTGCTCCATCCTTCCACAGGCATATGGACAATGCACCTGTGAGACTGAGAACTGGACTCTGCCATGGCCATTACTCCACCCCCACCCATCACCGTGTTTATATCATGTACCATTATCTAGCACCAAAAATAAATCACTCAATGCACTGAAATCATGCTGGAGTCAGGCTGTATTATTTACAAATGTAAAACACATTACCGATCAATTATGTTCTGTAAACTTTGTGCTGAACACATACCGAGATCAATAAGCATTAGTCCATGGGCTAACCAAGCAGAAGTCACGCAGTGGGTCATACAGCACTGAAAAGGGAAGGGAGAATCAAACATCAGTTTCAAATAACTGGGGGGTCATAGACAAAGTTGAGAAAAACGAGGCAGTCAGGAAAATTAAAATGGCGTGTGTGATTCTTACCTGTGTGCTACTGAAAATACTGTTGGATAACTCTGTCCCTGTTGTCTGGGTCGTCCTCTGAGTCTTCCTCCTCTTCACTCTCCACAGGCTCTACAGCTGCTTCAACACCACCATCTGGACCATCCTCCTGCAGGAAAGGCACCTGACGTCGCAATGCCAGATTGTGAAGCATACAGCAGGCCACGATGATCTGGCACACCTTCTTTGGTGAGTACATCAGGGATCCCCCTGTCATATGCAGACACCTAAACCTGGCCTTCAGAACCCCAAAGGTCCTTTCTATGATCCTCCTAGTTCGCCCATGGGCCTCATTGTACCGTTCCTCAGCCCTGGTCCGGGGATTCCTCACTGGGGTCAATAGCAAAGGCGGGTTGGGGTAACCGGAGTCACCTATTAGCCACACACGTTGTCTCTGTAGCTGTTCCATCACAAAAGGGATGCTGCTATTACGCATCACATACGCGTCATGCACTGAACCAGGGAACATTGCATTCACATGGGAGATGTACTGGTCAGCCAAACAGACCACCTGGACGTTCATGGAATGGTAACTCTTCCTGTTTCTGTACACCTGCTCATCGTCTTTTGGGGGGACTAAGGCTACATGGGTCCCATCAATGGCACCAATTATGTTGGGAATATGTCCAAGGGCATAAAAATCACCCTTCACAGTGGGCAAATCAACCTCCTCTGGGAAAATAATGTAACTCCGCATGTGTTTCGTCAGGGCAGACAACACTCTAGACAAAACCTTAGAAAACATTGGCTGAGACATTCCAGATGACATGGCCACTGTTGTCTGGAATGAGCCACTTGCAAGAAAATGGAGGACTGACAGCACCTGCACCAGAGGGGGAATTCCTGTGGGTTGGCGGATGGGGGACATCAGGGCTGGCTCCAGCTGGGCACACAGTTCATGGATGGTGGAACGGTCAAGTCGGTATCGTAGTATGATGTGGCGTTCTTCCATTGTCAACAGGTCCACCAGCGGTCGGTACACGCGAGGATTCATCCTTCTCCTCGCAAATCCCAGCGGACGGTGCCTAGGAAGGACAACATGGAGCACAGAGTCAAGATAATCACTGGTACGTTCACCACTGCTTGCATGGCACACGGTTATCTAGGTATTGAAAGGCGTGTATGTGTGGCAATGCCAGGCCTAGGCCTGTGTGTCGCAGTAGAGATTATGCCATGTGGGCCCTTGAAATGGCGGCTGCCTGACCTGTGAAGTGGGACAATGGGATGTGAGGTCACTGCGCTGGCGGAGCACACCGTGGCGGTAGGCGGTCGAAGACCGCTATACGGAGCCGCATTGGATAACATTGAAGCCTATGGGTTTCAGGAGCCAATGACGATGTGCGCCGGCGGTCGCGGTACGCACCGCCGCGGTACGCACCGCCACGGGCGTGACCGCCATTTTCTATCTGCTTAATCACTTGAGACCTGATCATCCACAGGAGAGGACCTATACTGCAAGTGCTGCTGTGAACTCGGTCTGGAAGTGACAATGGCTGCTGCGACTGGGGAAAGGGCCCCTGCCTTCACGTCTGAAGAGTTGGAGAAGCTCGTGGATGGGGTCCTCCCCCAGTATGCGTTACTCTACGGTCCTCCAGATCAACAGGTGAGTACACCGGGTGCACATGGAATGGGCGATGCCTGTGTGGAGTGGGGTGGATGTAAGTTGGTGGGGTGGGGGGCGAATGAGGAGTGCAACGCACGACAGATGAGAGCATGTGCTATATTGCAAGGTTGGGGAGGGGGGGCCAATCACATCTAACATGCAGTAAGTTGATGATTGTTTCCTTCTCACCCTGTACATGTCACATAGGTCAGCGCCCATCAGAAAGTCGGGATTTGGCGTGCCATCGCCAAGGATGTCCGGGCCCTGGGGGTCCACGTCAGACGGGGCACCCACTGCCGCAAGAGGTGGGAGGACATCCGCCGCGGAACCAGGAAGACCGCCGAGTCACTGCTGGGGATGGCCTCCCAACCTAGGAGGGGTGCCAGTCGTACCCTGACCCCCCTGATGTCCCGGATCCTGGCGGTGGCCTACCCTGATTTGGATGGGCGCTTGAGAGCATCACAGCAGACACAAGGGGTGAGTATCAGCACATTCAGCTATCTTTCTGCGCAGTGGAGGCGTCTGGGTGGGGGAGGAGGGTTGGGGGTGACATTAGGCCAGGGCGCTTTCTGTAGTGTAGTCCTCTCCCTTAGGCATGGCCCTGTGCTCCCGGCCCCCACCTCCGTAGGGTGACAAGTCCAGCTATTGATGGTCCAGCCTCACACATGTGCGCGCTTGTTGTCTCCTGACCTGTTGTCCGAGTCAGAAGTACTGAGTAGTGTGCCCCGAATGCGCGGCTTAGTGCATGCGGCTCCTGTGTCTGTCCTCTCCGCCAACGGTGTAGACATTGCATGCACTCAACCAGGTCTTCTCTTTCTCCCCCCACCCTTCTTCTTCATCTTCTTGTGCATGTGTGCATTAGCATCATCAGGCGGAGGAGATTTGGCATCGGAGCACGAGGGAGCTGCAAGCCACAAGGTCCCGGTGGGCACAGGAACAGACACCGAGGGCCCAAGTGAGCCGGAGGGCGAGGGGAGCACCACGACGGGGACCGCTGGTGAGAGCAGCGACAGCGACACGTCCTCGGATGGGAGCTCCCTAGCGGTGGCGGCAACATCCGGGCCCCCCGCCTCTACAGGTACAGCCGCCACGCAGCGCACCAGCCCCGCCCTCCCAGCAGCCCCTCAGCCTACGCTCCGTGCCCGCTCACCCAGGAAGGCGGGCGTCTCCTTCGCCCAAGGCACCTCAGCCCCTGCCCCTGTTACCCCTGCTGCCCTCAGTGAGGAGGTCATTGATCTCCTCAGGACACTCATTGTTGGGCAGACTACCCTTTTGAATGCCATCCAGGGGGTAGAAAGGGAGGTGCATCGGAGCAATGCCTACCTGGAGGGCATTCATTCGGGTCAGGCTGCCCATCAACGATCGTTCAATGCTCTGGCCTCAGCACTGACGGCAGCCATTGTCCCTGTTTCCAGCCTCCCTCTTCTGACTGCCTCCACCCTGTCTCTGTCTCCTGTTCCTCAGCCTATCCCATCCACACCATCTGACCAGCCTGCACACACCTCAACACCCAAGGGCAGCTCATCCAGACACAAGCACCACAGATCCCACAAACACTCACCCAAGCAACACACAGATGCAGACATCCCAACAGTCACTACCACCCCTGTGTCCCCCTCCTCCTCGTCTCCCTCCTCCCTCCCTGTGACGTCTCCACTCACACCTGCATGCACACCAACATAAGCCAGTGCTTCCATCACCACCACACCCTCCTGTACAGTCCGCACGCGTGCAGTCACCACCCCCACTGCCATTTACACGTCCCCTGTGTCCTCTGCCACTGTGTCTGTCACCACCCCTTCCAAGACACCCAAACGCAGGCAGACACCCACCCAACAGACATCCACCTCACAACAGCCTACAGCACCTGCACCTTCACCCAATGACAGCACACCTGACTCTCCTACAACCACATCCTCTTCCTCCACTTCCATCTCCACTTCTCCTACCTTTTACCTTGGCCCTAAAAAACTTTTCCTGGCTAATCTTGACCTCTTCCCCTCCGATGACCTACCCCCTCCATCTGCAAAGAGTCCCAAGAGCACCACAGCCACCACCAGCCCAACTTCGGGTGTCACTGTTGTGCATGGGTTCTGGAGCCCACCCTTTGCCAGCAGTGACACCTCCATAAGCAGCAAGGACACATCCAGCCCCCCCCGGCAAGAGGACCAGGAAACACAAGGGCCACCGTGCGAAGACTGACACGGCTGCCCCCAAGGAGCAGAGTTCGCCCACTTCACCAGCCACAACGTCTAGGGGAGGCAAGGGCCCGAGAGCCCCATCTAAGGAGCGTAAGGGCAGCAGGGCGGAGACGTCAGCCAGCAGGAGCGCGGAGCAGGTGGGCCCCACATGCCACATCCCAGCTGTAAAGGAGGACACCAAAGGGCCCAGGACTCCGTCACCGAAGGGCCCAGGAACATCACGGCCGGAGGGCGTCTGAGCACGGAGTCCAGGCCAGGTCTGGCTCCCTTGAACCTACTGGATGTGCACCGCTGAACAGGGCCCGCCGTGCAGAAGAGCACCGCTGAACAGGGCCCGCCGTGCAGAAGAGCACCGCTGAACAGGGCCCGCCGTGCAGAAGAGCACCGCTGAACAGGGCCCACCGTGAAGATAGGCACCGCTGAACAGGGCCCGCCGTGCAGAAGAGCACCGCTGAACAGGGCCCGCCGTGAAGATAGGCACCGCTGAACAGGGCCCGCCGTGCAGAAGAGCACCGCTGAACAGGGCCCGCCGTGCAGAAGAGCACCGCTGAACAGGGCCCGCCGTGCAGAAGAGCACCGCTGAACAGGGCCCGCCGTGAAGATAGGCACCGCTGAACAGGGCCCGCCGTGCAGAAGAGCACCGCTGAACAAGGCCCGCCGTGCAGAAGAGCACCGCTGAACAGGGCCCGCCGTGCAGAAGAGCACCGCTGAACAGGGCCCGCCGTGCAGAAGAGCACCGCTGAACAGGGCCCGCCGTGAAGATAGGCACCGCTGAACAGGGCCCGCCGTGCAGAAGAGCACCGCTGAACAGGGCCCGCCGTGCAGAAGAGCACCGCTGAACAGGACCCGCCGTGAAGATAGGCACCGCTGAACAGGGCCCGCCGTGCAGAAGAGCACCGCTGAACAGGGCCCGCCGTGCAGAAGAGCACCGCTGAACAGGGCCCGCCGTGCAGAAGAGCACCGCTGAACAGGGCCCGCCGTGAAGATAGGCACCGCTGAACAGGGCCCGCCGTGCAGAAGAGCACCGCTGAACAGGGCCCGCCGTGCAGAAGAGCACCGCTGAACAGGGCCCGCCGTGCAGAAGAGCACCGCTGAACAGGGCCCGCCGTGAAGATAGGCACTGCTGAACAGGGCCAGCCGTGCAGAAGAGCACCGCTGAACAGGGCCCGCCGTGCAGAAGAGCACCGCTGAACAGGGCCCGCCGTGCAGAAGAGCACCGCTGAACAGGGCCCGCCGTGCAGAAGAGCACCGCTGAACAGGGCCCGCCGTGCAGAAGAGCACCGCTGAACAGGGCCCGCCGTGAAGATAGGCACCGCTGAACAGGGCCCGCCGTGCAGAAGAGCACCGCTGAACAGGGCCCGCCGTGCAGAAGAGCACCGCTGAACAGGGCCCGCCATGAAGATAGGCACCGCTGAACAGGGCCCGCCGTGCAGAAGAGCACCGCTGAACAGGGCCCGCCGTGAAGATAGGCACCGCTGAACAGGGCCCGCCGTGCAGAAGAGCACCGCTGGACAGGGCCCGCCGTGCAGAAGAGCACCGCTGAACAGGGCCCGCCGTGCAGAAGAGCACCGCTGAACAGGGCCCGCCGTGCAGAAGAGCACCGCTGAACAGGGCCCGCCGTGAAGATAGGCACCGCTGAACAGGGCCCGCCGTGCAGAAGAGCACCGCTGAACAGGGCCCGCCGTGAAGATAGGCACCGCTGAACAGGGCCCGCCGTGCAGAAGAGCACTGCTGAACAGGGCCCGCCGTGCAGAAGAGCACCGCTGAACAGGGCCCGCCGTGCAGAAGAGCACCGCTGAACAGGGCCCGCCGTGCAGAAGAGCACCGCTGAACAGGGCCCACCGTGAAGATAGGCACCGCTGAACAGGGCCCGCCGTGCAGAAGAGCACCGCTAGACAGGGCCCGCCGTGCAGAAGAGCACCGCTGAACAGGGCCCGCCGTGCAGAAGAGCACCGCTGAACAGGGCACGCCGTGCAGAAGAGCACCGCTGAACAGGGCCCGCCGTGAAGATAGGCACCGCTGAACAGGGCCCGCCGTGCAGAAGAGCACCGCTGAACAGGGCCCGCCGTGCAGAAGAGCACCGCTGAACAGGGCCCGCCTTGCAGAAGAGCACCGCTGAACAGGGCCCGCCATGAAGATAGGCACCGCTGAACAGGGCCCGCCGTGCAGAAGAGCACCGCTGAACAGGGCCCGCCGTGAAGATAGGCACCGCTGAACAGGGCCCACCGTGCAGAAGAGCACCGCTGGACAGGGCCCGCCGTGCAGAAGAGCACCGCTGAACAGGGCCCGCCGTGCAGAAGAGCACCGCTGAACAGGGCCCGCCGTGCAGAAGAGCACCGCTGAACAGGGCCCGCCGTGAAGATAGGCACCGCTGAACAGGGCCCGCCGTGCAGAAGAGCACCGCTGAACAGGGCCCGCCGTGCAGAAGAGCACCGCTGAACAGGGCCCGCCGTGAAGATAGGCACCGCTGAACAGGGCCCGCCGTGCAGAAGAGCACTGCTGAACAGGGCCCGCCGTGCAGAAGAGCACCGCTGAACAGGGCCCGCCGTGCAGAAGAGCACCGCTGAACAAGGCCCGCCGTGCAGAAGAGCACCGCTGAACAGGGCCCGCCGTGAAGATAGGCACCGCTGAACAGGGCCCGCCGTGCAGAAGAGCACCGCTGAACAGGGCCCGCCGTGAAGATAGGCACCGCTGA
This sequence comes from Pleurodeles waltl, assembly GCF_031143425.1. Classification (NCBI taxonomy): domain Eukaryota; kingdom Metazoa; phylum Chordata; class Amphibia; order Caudata; family Salamandridae; genus Pleurodeles; species Pleurodeles waltl. The sequence goes on from NC_090446.1 coordinate 272,842,924, forward strand.
ACAGGGCCCGCCGTGCAGAAGAGCACCGCTGGACAGGGCCCGCCGTGCAGAAGAGCACCGCTGAACAGGGCCCGCCGTGCAGAAGAGCACCGCTGAACAGGGCCCGCCGTGCAGAAGAGCACCGCTGAACAGGGCCCGCCGTGAAGATAGGCACCGCTGAACAGGGCCCGCCGTGCAGAAGAGCACCGCTGAACAGGGCCCGCCGTGCAGAAGAGCACCGCTCCGCTGGGCTCCTTCATCTCAAGCACCGCTCCGCTGTCCCCTTCATCTCAAGCACCGCTCTGCTGGGCCCCGCCGGCTCCAGCACCGCTCCGCTGGGCCCCGCCGTCTCCAGCACCACTCCGCTGGGCCCCGCCGGCTCCAGCACCGCTCCGCTGGGCCCCTTCATCTCAAGCACCGCTCCGCTGGGCCCCTTCATCTCAAGCACCGCTCCGCTGGGCCCCGCCGTCTCAAGCACCGCTCCGCTGGGCCCCTTCATCTCAAGCACCGCTCCGCTGGGCCCCGCCGGCTCCAGCACCGCTCCGCTGGGCCCCGCCGTCTCAAGCATCGCTCCGCTGGGCCCCTTCATCTCAAGCACCGCTCCGCTGGGCCCCGCCGTCTCAAGCACCGCTCCGCTGGGCCCCTTCATCTCAAGCACCGCTCCGCTGGGCCCCTTCATCTCAAGCACCGCTCCGCTGGGCCCCGCCGGCTCCAGCACCGCTCCACTGGGCCCCGCCGTCTCAAGCACCGCTCCGCTGGGCCCCTTCATCTCAAGCACCGCTCCGCTGGGCCCCTTCATCTCAAGCACCGCTCCGCTGGGCCCCGCCAGCTCCAGCACCGCTCCGCTGGACCCCGCCGTCTCAAGCACCGCTCCGCTGGGCCCTTCCTGTCAAGCACCGCTCCGCTGGGCCCCTTCATCTCAAGCACTGTTTATGGTTCACTGTGCCCACCATGCCTCCTCCTTGACCAGTGGAGACTGTTATCCACTTGAGAGACTGTGGCTTTGCACTCCCCAGGATGGCAGAGTGGGCAACCCACCCACTGTAGAGACTTGAGAGACTGTGGCTTTGCACTCCCCAGGATGGCAGAGTGGGGAACCCACCCACTGTAGAGACTTGAGAGACTGTGGCTTTGCACTCCCCAGGATGGTACAGTGGGCAAGCCACCCACTGTAGAGACTTGAGAGACTGTGGCTTTGCACTCCCCAGGATGGTACAGTGGGCAACCCACCCACTGTAGAGACTTGAGAGACTGTGGCTTTGCACTCCCCAGGATGGCACAGTGGGCATGGTGGCTCCTTCGTGGATCTTGCGTCGTGGACTCATGTGGCTGTGGTGCCCCCTCCTTCCCTTCCCCCTGAGGTGCCTGTAGTATTTTCATCAGATGCCCCTGCAGTGTTCTCTCCAAAGGACTCAGGTCTCCTGTGTGGGCTTTGCCCTTGTGTCGCTACACTGTAGCCCACGGACTGTTCCATTTGACTTGGATGTAGCGGACTAATTGCCTCGGTTCGCCATGGCAGTGTGTATAGTATTATTTTGTCATGGATATTTTGCATAGTTGCCGATATGTCTCAGAGTCTATTTTTTATATAAAAATTTGGTTCACAATTTAATTATGTCTTTGCATTTTTCAGGGGGGTTTGGGTGGTGTCACTGTGCATTGTTGCTCTGCATTGGTGTGTACATAGTTTGGGGGGGTGGGGGTCGCATATGTGTGTGCCCGTAACCTTTCCTCCTCCCCCCTCCCGTGTGTCGTAGGTGCAGTACTCACCGTTGTCGTCTGCGCCGGAGTTCGTACTCGTGGTAGATGAGCAGGTAGACGAGTGCAGGTAGGATGTTTAATTCGGGTTCCATGCTGTCCTCCGTACTCGTGGAGTGTGTTTTGGTGAGCGTTTTCCCGTCCATAGTCTGTTTCCGCCGTGTTTTTATCGGCGGGGCTCCCGCCCCGGAAAAGGTGGCGGATTGGTGAGTTGTGATACTGTGGGCGGTACATTGTCTGCCGCCTGCCTGTTGGCGGTGACCGCCGCGCTGTTTGTCTGTACCGCGGTGGCGGTCGGAGTGTTAATGTGGCGGGCTGTGTTGGCGGTTCCCGCCAGGGTCAGAATTCCATTTTTTGGACCGCCGGCCTGTTGGCGGGTTGGCCGCCGCTTTATCACCGACCGCCAGGGTTAGAATCACCCCCTATGTTTGTTGATGGTTCATGTTTACGAGACTCAATTGGAGTACTGAGAGCTGGTTATGCCATGTGTACAATTACCGGTATTTTAGAAGCTTCCTGGCTCGAAAGAGTGTACTCTGCACAAGTGGCTGAATTAATTGCCCTTACCAAGGCATGCCACGCAGCTGAAAACCTGAAAGTCACTATCTATACTGACAGCAGATACGGATTTGGAATTGTGCATGATTTTGTCCAGTTATGGTCACAGAGGGGTTTCCTGACCTCTTTTGGTTCACCAGTGAAAAATGGAGAGAAAATTAAGGATTTGTTGCACGCGATTCAGTTACCTCTTGAAATTGCCGTGGTGAAATGCAATGCTCATGTTAAGTCACAAGACTTTGGGGGTCATTCTGACCCTGGCGGCCGGTGACCGCCAGGGTCACCGACCACGGGAGCACCGCCAACAGGCTGGCGGTGCTCCCAAGGGCATTCTGACCGCGGCAGTTCAGCCGCGGCCAGAAAGGGTAAACCGGCGGTCTCCCGCCGGTTTACCACTGCCCTACAGAATCCTCCATGGCGGCGGAGCGCGCTCCGCCGCCATGGGGATTCTGACACCTCCTACCGCCATCCTGTTCCTGGCGGGTCTCCCGCCAGGAACAGGATGGCGGTAGGGGGTGCCGCGGGGCCCCCGTAAGAGGGCCCCACAAAGTATTTCAGTGTCTGCAACTGCACCCTTCGCACCTTCCCACTACGCCGGCTCCATTCGGTGCCGGCGTCCTCGTGGGAAGGTAGATTTGCCCTGGTCTGGCGGGCGGCCTTTTGGCGGCCGCCCGCCAGCCCAGGGCAAATCTCAAAATACCCTCAACGGTCTTGTGACCGCGGAGCGGTATTTTGACGGGGGAACATTGGCGGGCGGCCTCCGCCGCCCGCCAATGTTAGAATCACCCCCTTTGTGTCAATGGGAAATGGCTATGCAGATCAAGTCGCAAGGTTTTGCGCATTGAACTGTATATCGTTCAAAGATCAGTGGGAATTGTTACCTGAAACTGAAAATGAAACATGCTTGAACTTTGCATTAAGGGTGGTTGACACATTAGATGAGCTGAAAGCAATGCAGGGACGTGCTAGCAGAGAGGAAAAACGCTCCTGGCAGAGAATGCAATGTGTACAGAGAGCTGACGACTTATGGGTCTCAGAGGAGGGAAAAATGGTTTTGCCGAACAGTCTTTTGTCACAGTTTGTGAGGTTTTACCATGGTCAGGCACATCTTGGGAGAGACGCAATGATCAGGCTGTTTTAAATCGATTGGTTCAATTCGAAATTCAGACAAGCTGCAGAGGTTATCTGTCACAGGTGCATCATCTGTCAGCAGATGAATGCGGGGAAAGGAACTGTGATGACTTTGAGCTACATAGGGAGAGCTGGAGGTCCGTTTAGCAAGATGCAAATGGATTTTATTTTTTTTAATTTTTTTTTTAAGTTTCAAAAGTTTTATTAAGAATATATAAGGCGATACATACAGCATATAAACAAACAGTTTCGCTTTCAAAACATTGTTTTTGTTCTTTTACCACAATTATTTCCATAGTGAGCATATATGCATGTACTGTCAGGTAAGTAAAAATTCCCAGTTGCATAGTTGAGTTTTGTACGCTTATTTTGAAGAAAAGTGGAGAACAGGTGGGGGGGGGGGGTGGTAAAGGGAGGGGGAGCGAGGGTAAGGTTGTGTGGGAGGGGTTGATCTTGGTATAGGGGAGAGACGAAATAATCATATGAAATAGGGAGGGGGAGATAAGGGGAAGAAAGAGGGAGAAAGAGGAAGGGTAATCGCGGGGGCATGTAAAATGAAGAGACTCGAGGAAGGCAGGGGGTCTTTGTATCCTGAGACTAGCTTGTTCAGGCCTAAGAGTAGATCGTTCAGTACTGCTCCATCTGTAGCAAGTTATTATCTAGAGGTAGATAGTATGTATGTTAGATATGGTAAGGTCGGTTAGAGAGTGTCTACGTCTTATGTGAGTTGATTTCTCAGTCCTTGTTTGTGTTAGGAAGCGACTTGTATTACTATGTTGGGTAGTTCAGGGTCTCGTGCATATGACAGAATTAGAGGCCTGTGGGTTGATAGAGAGAGAGAAAAAAGAGAGAAAGGGGAGAGGATAGCGTAGCTAGGGAGAGAGAGAGGGGACAGTAGGAGATTAAATGAATTTCCGGAGTCTAGGATTCTCAGAGGGTGATTGGTAATTGATATTCCCTAATCATTGATCATTGAACATTGATCATCCGTTGGTCATCCACCAGCCGCCTCATGGTCTCTTCAAGAATGGGCGCCAGACCTCCTCAAATTGTTCTGCTTGGTCCTGTAGGTTATAAATCACTCGTTCATGGGTAGCCGTTTGATACATGGCCGTCATCCATTCTATGGGTGTGGGGGCAATGCTAGATCTCCAGTGCCGGAGTATGCATATTTCGGCCGTGGCAAGCGCAGTGTGGATTAATCGTTTATGTGCCCGCGATAGGGAGGGATACGGACGAATGTCATGTAGGATGATAAATGCTGGTGGGGTCGGTTTTGGTATCTGTATGAAGTCCGATAAGGCGAGGCGTACTGCGTCCCATAGTGACTGTACCGTTGGACAGTGGCATAAAATATGAAGTTGGTCACAATATGGCTCTGTGCATCTCCAACAGTTCGCGTGAGGCATCAGCCCTGCCCTGAAGAGTTTAACGGGGGTCCAGTACCACCCCTGAAGGATTTTAAATAGGCAAAATTTCAGGCGTGCTTCACGTACACCCCTGTCGAGGGCTTCTAGTATGTCTGGCCATTCTTCGTCCGTGTAGGTTATCTCTAGTATATCCTGCCACTTTAAGCGTAATCGTTCAAGTAAAGGCTGAGAGTAAAGGTGGTTAGTTAATTCGGCATAGAGGCCAGCCAAGACGCCTTTTTGTCGGCCCCATTTCTGAAGATAGGTGACGATGGGTGAGGTTTTGAGCATCCACGGGGGGTTCCCAATGTTCTCCGCATACAGTGTTTGAGCTGTAGATATCGCCACTCCTGGTTACTTTGGATGCCGAATTCTTCTTGGAGGGCGGCGAATGTGCGGAAGCTATCTCCATCTATTATGTGAGATATATTGTGGATACCTGCCTCGGACCATTGGGGCCATCTGAGAATATTCCCTCCTATTTTAATGCTTTTATTCCCTGCTATGGGAGCCTGAGTATGCAGGGAGGGGTGTACTCCTAGTAGTCGATGGGCTCTGCACCACGCTGTGTTTGTAGCCTTGAGGATGGGGTTAGCTAAGGGAACATGGTCAGCGTATGTTCCTCCCATCTCCGTATACTGTCCATATAGGAGTTTCTCTGTGATCACCCATTGCGGTGGATCGGCTACATCCGGAAGTGTATATATTAGCTGTGAGAGTTGTAGGGCCAGGGAGTATTGTTCTACAGAGGGTAGTCCTAATCCTCCGTAGAGCCGTTGTGCCAGTATTATTGCAGGTTTCAGTCTTGGGCGTGAGGAGCCCCAGACGAAGGCCCTTATGGATGCGTCTATTAATCGGAGTGAGGAAAGAGGTATCTGTAGGGGGAGCATGCCTAGCACGTATGTGAAGCGTGGCAAGGTGACCATTCTGACCGCCTGTGTCCTGCCCCACATGGACAGGCCTAGTAGGGACCATTTGGCAAAATCTTGTTTCATTTTAGATATAAGGGGGTCTATGTTGTCCCTGACCATATGTTCTAGACCTCTGCTAATGAACGTTCCTAAATATTTAAGGCGGGTTGGGGTCCATTTGAATTGGAGGCCATGTATCGCTGCCCTCGTCGTTATGCGGGATAATGGTAGTGCCTCACTTTTATCCCAGTTTACCCGATATCCGGATAGGGATGCAAAGTCTTCTATAGTGGAAAGTAGTGCTGGGAGCGAGGTTTCTAGATCGGACATTGTTAACAGAATGTCGTCTGCGTAAAGATATATTTTGGATATGCCCCCGGTGATATGGATCCCTTTTATTTGGTGAGAATTTCGTATGGTGGCAGCTAGGGGTTCCATGGCCAATAAAAATAGAAGTGGCGACAGGGGGCATCCCTGGCGTGTGCCCCTTCCGATAGGGAATGGGTCTGACATGATGCCCCCACAGTTAACCTGTGCTGTGGGATGGTCATATAATAAACGCACTTTAGAGATAAGTTGTTCCCCCAGGCCAAAATGCTTCATGGTTGTGAATAGGTAGGTCCACTCAATGCGGTCGAATGCTTTCTCCGCGTCTAGGGACAGGGCTAGGGCTTCGTCAGGTAATTGTATGGATTCTAACAGTGTAAGGCAAAGAGTTCGCATATGATTTCTGGAGGTACGGCCTGGTACAAATCCTACTTGGGTACTGTGAATCAATGATGGTATCACCTTGCGTAGTCGCGCTGCTTGAACACTGGCTAGGAGTTTGACATCCCCATTCAAAAGGGAGATAGGGCGGTAACTGCCGCAAAGAAGGGGGTCTCTCCCTGGTTTAGGCAAGATGACAATCGTGGCTTTATTGGATAAAGCGCCCAGGGAGCCTTCTTGACATGCTTCCGTCAGTGCTTCATGTACTGCGGTTATTGCCTCTTCCCCAGCCCATTTATAGAATATCGCAGGGAATCCGTCCTCTCCTGGTGATTTATGGTAGGGGAGGCTTGTTATAACTTGGGTTATCTCTTCTTTGCTTATGTTACCGTCCAAGAGGGCCCTGCCTGCCTCAGACAGACGGGGCAGATTGGCCGCGGTAAGGAATGTCTCCATTTGTGTTTGATCTGTCGTTGTTTCAGGAGTGTACAAATGTCGGTAGTACTTGGCGAACTCGTTTACAATGTCTTGTGGGCGAGTTAGTACAGCTCCTGAAGAAGATGTTATGGCCGCAATGGCAGAGGCTGCCTCTCTTTGTCGGAGCTGCGCCGCTAGGAGTCGACCTGCTTTTTCCCCTTGTTCGTAGTGGCGGCCTCGCAATTTTTGCAGTGCGTATTCCGCCTGAGATGTATAGAGTTCATTGTGTGCCATGCGGGCCTGTTCTAAGGCGTGTCGCAGCCTAGGGGATGGTTGGGCGGTATATTGTTTAGTGAGGTCCTGTATCGTGGTCTCTAAGGTGGTTTGGCGGGCTATTCGGTCTTTGTTGGCCAGTGCTGCATCTCGCATCATATTCCCTCTTAGGGTTGCTTTTGCTGCCGCCCATAGGATCCTTTTGGAGGATACAGTGCCTGTATTCTCGGCCATGTATGTAGCTACATGGGCTTTTAATTGTTCCTTCCCTTGAGGAGAGCGATATCTGTGTACAGCCAATCGCCATGGTTTACGACCAGAGAAGGAGAGTCCCACCTGGATCCGGATTAGTATTGGGGAGTGATCTGATAGCCCGCTATCTAGGATGCAGGTGTCTTGTATATGAGGGATTACAGTGTGTGATACTAAGAAATAATCCAGACGCGATTGGGTGCCATGGACGGTGGATAGGAAAGTATATTCCTTATCTTTCGGGTGTTGTATTCTCCAGCAGTCCACCAGACCGACGTCGGTGGTCAGGTCTTTCAGAAGCGCTCTGTCGTGATTGTTACATATATCAACAGGGCCTGTCCTATCCATTATGGCGTCTTGGACGAGATTCCAGTCTCCCCCGATTATGTATCGAGTAGTTCCGATTTCTGTCAGGAGGCGATTTAGCTGTAGAAGGAATGGGCGTTTTGGGCCGGTTGGTGCGTAAATGGATCCCACGCATAAAACAGTGTCCCCTAGTTTTAGTTTAGCAAATATATACCTTCCTTCCGTATCATTCCAGGTTTTAATGATAGTGACCGGGAGGGATTTACGTACTAGTATCGCCACTCCACATTTGCGGGGTCCGTTACTTCCAGATTCCTGACTCGTCGGACGGCAGCTGAAGGCAACCCTCCCTACCCAATCCCGTTTAAGTTTACTGGATTCCAGAGTGTCAAGGTGAGTCTCTTGAATCAGAGCTATATCTGTTTTTTTGGATTGAAGATAGGACAGTATCTTTTTCCGCTTAACATAGCTCGTCATGCCGTGTACATTCCAAGAGAGTATGCGTGATGGTCGCGTCGCTTTAGGGTGGGACTTCGACATATTGGATAATTGTGAGTAAGCACCCTCGTTCCAGGGTTGGTGGTGGTGGGGGGGGAGGGAGGGTGGGAGATATTGACTTAGTTGGTAGAGTGGGAGTAGTGTTTCGATATGATACGGTGTTTTATTTTATACGGGGGTTGGCGGCTGGTGGAGGCCAAGGGAGTCCTCTGGAGAAGAAAGAGAAGAGAGAGGAGAGGAGAGGAGAGGGTGAAGGAAGAGAGGCAATATAAGTAGGATGAGAGCCAGATGGAGGGGAAATATGAGGGGAAAAGAAGACAAGGAGAAATGAGAGGGAGAAGAAAAGAGGGAGAAGGAGGGGGAAGGGATGGATGCGTGTACTAAAGTTGAGATTGAGAGTATAGCAAGAGAGCGTACAATTTGGGGGAAGAAGTGGGGAAGGATAGGGATGAGGGAGGTTAGGAGTCCAACTTCCTTCGTTCGTTAGGTCTGTAAACGGCGGGACCGATTTCTCTCGGAGCTCTCGTGCCGTCGGGCGATCTCGATCGGGGGGTTGAGGGGGGAAATAGCAGACAGCCAGTTATCGATATGTCGGTGATAAGGAGGGGTGGGGGGGGGGCTACACATCAGTGCTTATGTTTATGTTTATGTATCGGGAAGTGGGTCTGTTCATCAGTGGTTAGTGGCTAGTGTATTAGTTATATAACTAAAGTGTATATTGGCAGAAGTAATGGTCGGTTAATAACTATAGTACTTGGGCGGCGTTGGAGAGGAGGGGGGGTGTCGGGTGTTGGTGGGGTATGGCGTTTAGGATGTTGTGCCTAGTACTTGATGTTGTATGGTATCGTAGGGTGTTTAAGAGTTCATAAGATAGGGTCGTAAATTAAAGTAGGGACTGGGCAGACAGAAAGAAAGACCGAGACCGGCTGGCGAGGAGTGGGGGGGCAGGGCGAAGGAGGGGGGGGAAAGAGCTCAAACAGAGCATTACAGTTCTCGCGTATGCATGGGCACATAAAGATACCAATATACAGTATAATATAATACTTCCTGAGCATTTCTATTCAACTATAACACTGCCTCGTCTCGTCTCGCCTTACAACTTTTCAATGACATATTAGGTTGATCAACATCGCATATCCTGGTATCTTATCACATTATCATGTTAGGAGCCATTATGCCAAGCGTCTCTCTATTAATCGTAGGATAGGTAATGAGTGTAGCTGAGTCCCGGATTACGCGAAGATAATGCGTATCTCGTCCTATTACTAACTCCTTGCCGTGTATTATTACATCATAATACTGACCTACTAAGGTCTTACTTGGTATGTGCCACCATCATAGTCGTTCTATTGTAGATGATAGGTTAAGATAGTAATAATGATTAGGATAGAGGTAGGTACGAACATCTAGGGAAAGGAATAGCTAATAGTTTATAATTTACATTGTGATGTCATAATGTGGTGCGGAGTGGCAGTGTAGAATGTCATATTATTTTGCTTCGTTATGCGGTATTATGTTGTATTATGTCCTCGTGTTCTATTTTTTTATTTTTTTCCCCAGTTTCTTATTGTAGAATAAAGTAAAGTCAAGTAATGGGAGCCTTGATATGTCTCAGGTTATATCATATTGTGTGTCCCTGTATTGGAATTAATTTATCTTTACGTGGTCTAGTCCCATCCCTTGGGGTGATAATGGGGGCTAAACGGTTCTAATGTCAGCGCTGGTCGAGTGTGGTGTGTATTAGGGAGGTTTCACATACTTTATTATTTACTACCATGAGATATTTTATAGTGTGTGGAATATAAGGTAAGTTCCGTGATAGTTAATTAGTGTTTATTTTTGTTATCTGTTTAATGCCCCTGTTACCTTGTTATAGGGTTATAGGGTCGGGACCGGGCTCTTATTCAACATACAGGGAGTTGGTGGGGTCTGATCCCTGTTCTAATAATCATCATCTGTTGTGTACTGAGGGCAAATAATGATTTGCTGGTAGTTTTCCATTATAGGGCCTCGGCTCTAGTCATAAAGAGCATAGGTTTTTCATGTATCTGGTTTTAACATTGATACTAGCAGTCTTAGATAATTATAATAGTAAAACACATATGATCTGGAAAGGTACTCATCCTTCCGCAGAGTCTATAGTTGTTATTTTCGACTCTCTAGCGATAGTCCCACAAGTCGTCTTGTCGCGTTGCCTTCTCAAGAAGACCCAGTTGTAGGTTTTAAAGGGGAGCGAGATTTGTCTCTTTCCGATAGTTGGGTGTGGGTTACTACTGCGTGTAAAATCTGACCCCTGTCATCATATGATCTGGTTAGTCTCTTCATGTCTCTACCTCTATGACTGGCTCCGGTGTCGTGTAGAGCCGTCTTCACCTTTTCCATTCCAGAGTGGGGGGTTTCAGCCCCATCACTGCCTCCTACAATGTCATGCTCACTGTCTGTGTTGAGAGAGTCCATAGGCTGGGATTGGAAAGAGTCGAGGAAGAGTCTCAATTCGTCGGGGTTATAAAGGTCCTTGGATACTCCATTTTTGGTAACCCACATTCTTGCAGGGTCAAAGAGACCGTATTTCATCTCCAGTTTGCGAAGCCGGGGTCGTGGGGCTAGGAAAGCCTTTCTACGTTCGTTGGTTTCCTTGGGGTAATCGGTGGTTATTCGGATCTCATGCTGGTCTATTCGGAAAGGGCCGTGGTTGCGTGCTACTTGGAGTATTTGTCGGGTTTGATTATGCCGCAGCAAGCATGCGATGATTGGGCGGGGCCTTGGGGAGTTGTCAGAGCGTTTTGGGCCTATCCTGTGTGCCCGTTGGATTTCTAACGGCGGGTCAAAGTCCAATGAAATCATTTTTGGAAGAGTGGAGGTCAGAAAAGCCTGCATATCCGAGCCTTCTTCGTTTTCCGGGATCCCAAGTACGCGGATATTGTCTCTCCGGCTCCTGTCCTCCATGTCCGTTAGTTTGCTCCTGAGGTAGATGAAGTCTTGTTCTCGCTCCTGAGACGTGTTGATCTGCGTCTCTAGTGATCCCATGCGTTGCTCTAGCCCTGTCACTCTAGATTGAAAGCCTGCAATGTCAGATCGCATGGATTTGGTTTCTAGTGTCAATGAAGTTATAGAGGCGTCCATCCCCTCTATGCGGCGGCTGACGGTGGTGATCTCTTGTAGTATCCTGTCCATAGTTGTGGATTGATCTTTATCAGACATCTTGGTGGACTCGTTTAAAGGTGGAGATGTTTGAGGGTTAATCTTCGTGGGGGTTAGGCGTTTGTGTTGTAGCGCTTCTGAGAATAATAGTTGTCGTGCAGGCTTGCTGGCAGGTTTATGGTTCGGTTTGTTGCCGGGCATCGCCTCAATTGTCCACAGAGTCTGGCCACGTGGGGCCCGAGATTCCCTCCGTGGATTCCGATAAGGATATAGATGTTCGGTGACTTACGCTGGTGCCAGTCCTCTCCCTTCTCCTGTATCTCTGTTCTCTTGGCTCCCTCTGGCTCTCTTCATCTCCGATGCCCCTCCAATCGCTCACCCTTCTCGTCTCTTCACCTCCACGTGCCTCCCGTCGTGCCCCTCTGCCCTCCTCAGTATTAGTTGTCTGGAGGGAGGGGGGCGAAAGTTTATTATCCCAGCGGGAGGGTTTTGTTGTCCCTCTGTGATGGAAAAGAGGGGAGAAGTCGTGCCTCTGCCTCCAGCGATGCCGTTCTTAGTTTGGAGAGATTGGATCCTGCCTCTCTGACCGGGTTTCTCTCCCGGCTGTCGAAGGGACCGCACCCCTTTGCTGCGTCTCCCCGTCTCCCTGTGGGGGGGCGAAGGTCCACAGGTGTTTGTTGGCGTTGTAGGGAGATGGATGCGGGACGTCACGGCTCTCGCAGTCCCTGCGGCCTGTTCAGCTTGCTCCTTGCCGCTGCGGGCACGCCGTCCCTGGTCTTCCGAAGACGCGACTCCGCCCCTTTTGTCAGGCCTTATCGGCCTGGGGCGAGTCGCGAGTTTCCTGCCTTGCGTCCCGCTCCTACGGGGTCCCCGGACATGATTCCGTGTCGCCGCTGTTGTAAAGGTGGAGGGGCACCGAACCCGGCGTGTTGTCCGGCTGTCTTCTCGCCCCCGTCGCCCCTCCGGGACCACCTCGGCACGGAGCCCTCGCTCTAAGCGGCCATCTTGTTTCGTGGCCCGGCCACGCCCCCATGCAAATGGATTTTAATGAGATGCCTGTGTGTGGAGGCTTGAGGTACGTGTTGGTGATTGTGTGCGTTTTCAGTCATTGGATTGAAGCTTACCCTACACGTAGAAATGACAGTCTCACAGTAGCAAAACTGTCGCTCAGGGAGTTAATACCACGTTTCGGATTCCCGAACTCTTTAGAATCAGATAGGCGCAGACACTTCGACAACGAGGTGATTAAGCTCTTATGTGCCGCACTGAACATTGAGCAGAAGCTGCATTGTAGCTATTGCCCTGAAGCATCAGGACTAGTGGAGAAAATGAATGGTACCTTGAAGTCGAGAATGGCAAAAATGTGTGCAGCTACAAAAATGAAATGGCCAGATGCATTGCCCTTAGTGCTGATGCCAATGAGAAACACACCTGACAAGAAGACAAGACTATCTCCCCATGAAATATTAATGGGTCGAGCTATGAGGTTGCCCGCAGTACCTGCAAATGTTCTTGTGAATATCACAGATGATATGGTGTTGGACTACTGCAAGGGTCTGGCTGATGTGGTCCTCTCTTTTTCTCACCAGGTGGAGGCCACTACACTGCCACCGATAAGTGATCCAGCTCACACTCTGAAGGCCAGTGACTGGGTTGTTGTCAAGAAGAACGTGAGAAAGTCGTTTTTGGAGCCGCGTTGGAAGGGGCCATATCAAGTAATACTGACAACAACCACAGCTGTGAAATGTGCAGGCGTTCCAAACTGGATACATGCCAGTCACACAAAGAAGGTGACGTGCCCAACTGATGAGGAACTTGAAGTGTCCAAAACAACAGCTGCAGAAAAGGAAGTCTCAGGGCAGGAAAGTGTTCAAAGGGGAACTGAGACTGAAGGAGATCCCACTGAGGACGGCTTAGTCATTCAAAGTGTGTTCCAGAGGGGTGACGGTGAGCCTATCTCAGTTGAGGGGGCAGGAGAACCGGCACAGAGAGAGGTTCTCCCAGAAGCAAACGGTTTTGGGTTTGAACTCGAGCCTGTAACAGACCCCGAAGACGAAGGAGAAGGGTAAGAGGGAAATCAAAGTGCTCTGACTCCTCCTGAGCCGCTTGCAGGTCCATCAAAAGAAAACACCATAGCACAAGAGGAGGGTGCTGTTCAACGTCCTGAAAGGCCAAGCAGAAAGAAAACTCATAAAGGAGATAACTGGCCGAAGTCGCAAGCTGCAAAAGAGAAAGTGGTCCCTTGTGATACAATAGAGGAAGAAATCGACACAACCAGAGTAGAGGATCTCAGTGAAGGAGAGTTGCAGAGTGAACGCAGACTGAAAAGAAAGAGTCACAAACAGAAGGTACGCAGGTCCTGAATGGGCGTACGCAACATCAGCTGAATGGAAGCAAGAATTCTTGGCGTTTTGTTTTGATCGAGAGGAACCAGGTCAATACTACGGGACCTGAATTCAACTTAAGAAAGAGATTGTGTTGAAATTTAAATTAAAATTAAAAGCTGAGAAGCTGAGAAAAGAGACTGATAAATTACTGGATGTGACACTGTTAACCTGAATTCACTTATGGAAAACCGATTATGACAAGCTGCTAAACCTGATTTGACAAAAAGGGTCCTGGAGTGAGTGAAACGCTGTAAATACTTGCTGAGAAAGAAAGAGACTTTGCATTGAAAAAAAAAAGCTTTATATCGTCCTCAAGTTGATTGTTTGCTTTGTATTATTCTGCTATCTGATTCTTAACAGATCATGAGTTACCCTAAAAGTAATAGTAAGAAAGGTAAGGTGTGTGGTTGGTTGAATGCTATAATAGGCATTGTATGTGTAATAATAATTATAGGTGTGATTGTGGGAATGCCATTGGGGGATAAGAAAGTGACTAACAAAGCTCCAAATTCTGAGACTGCTACATTAACACCTTGGGAGAAGTTTGAGCAGGATGCAAAATACTTACATGCAGGAACTAACTCAAAAGGGGAACTCTCTACTAATGTCTTCTATTGTTTGCTGAATGAATATGTTGACACAATGGATGCGAGAAATTGTTATGTGTGCACAAAGATTCCTTCCTCAGTCAAGAAGGGGTGACTTATCATAGTCTGCCCCTAACATATGGGATTAGTTGTAGTCTGCTATTAACAAGGTTCTATAATCAAGAGCATGTGCAAAATGTTTACTCTAACCTAGACGTAGTGTTTTCCTTTGTGCCTGTGATTGAGTTTCTAAATAAATTAGCTAAAGAGCACAGCATAAAATTAGTTAGGGGTTTCTTTGAGCCGACACTGACATTTGGGACAGCTTATGCGCACCGCAATAATCTAACCTGCTTACTAACGCCAGTAGAGAAAAGCTTCTTAGATCACACTGATGATAGACGCAAAGCACTGAAAGAAAGGCTAGAAAAGGGTTCAGAAAAACACACAAATGCAAATGATTATGCTTACACCGCAATAAAGACGCAGGGGAAATTAGCTATAGATGCATTGCATGTAGGCAGGCTGTGTATATATAGGCCAAAATCTGAGCATGACACTTTGGGGGTCATTACAACATTGGCGGTAAAAGCCGCTTACCGCTGTGCAAAAGACCGCCAACACACCGACGCGGCCGTGGAATTCCGCCACAGCTATTATGACCCACATCTCGAAATCCGACAAAATCCAGACACCCACACAAGATCGCCACACCAAAGGTCAGTGATAAACTGGCAATAACAAAACCTCCACCGTCACGCCAACAGAAATATGCCCACACTATCACGACACACGAATCAACGCGGCGGTCTTTCAACCACGGTATTCCATTGGCGGTACACACCGCCGCGCTCAAAATACACACACATCTCCAAAACACCACCACATTGGACAATTCGAAATTCACACACCTGATACACATACACACACCACTCCCACACACCCAATACAATATAAAACACACACCCAAATCACCCACAAACCCCTACGACCACAATTACAGAGAGAAGGCCAGAGAGAGACACCACCATCCACAAACTAGTAGCCACAGGCACTCCACACCATCACCCACACTACTTCCACGCACAAAACACCACACACCACTACACATCACCACATTTATCATCACATACACCACCCCATGGCACGGCAAAGACACCCCAGGTTCTCGGAGGAGGAGCTCAGGGTCATGGTGGAGGAAATCGTACGAGTGGAGCCACAGCTATTTGGAGCACAGGTGCAGCACACCTCAATTGCAAGGAAGATGGAGCTATGGAGAAGAATAGTCGACAGGGTCAACGCAGTGGGACAGCACCCAAGAAATCGGGACGACATCAGGAAGAGGTGGAACGACCTATGGGGGCAGGTGCGTTCCGTGGTCTCAAGACACCACATCGCGGTACAGCGGACTGGCGGCGACCCCCACCTCCTCCCCCACAACTAATAACATGGGAGGAGCAGGACTTGGAGATTCTGCATCCTGAGGGCCTCGCAGGAGTCGGTTGAGGAATGGACTCTGGTAAGTCAAATCTTAACTTTCATATCCCCCACCCTACCTGCATGCTATCACAGACCCCCACCCTCGCCCCCTCCCCTATCACTCCAACTCCTCACAAATGTCCCAACATCACAAACCACACATACCAACACCAAGCCCTGCATGCAGCAACAAAGCATGGACACCCATCACTAAAGCATGCCCACTGCACATACCCATAACACCCCCCTCAACCATCATCACACAAGCCCCCACACAGGAATGCTAGCACTGGGGTACACGGTCACCCACCCATTGCACACCATGACACACACAGATGCAATAATCATGCTTTTACACCCCTGCAGGACCCCAGCCCAACGTCACCAGACAGGAGGGTCCAGACATCTCCACCCCACCCACTGAAGAGGCCCACAGTGATGACAGCAGCTCTGTCCAGCTGGATACAGATGACCATCGTGGGCCTCGGGACAGTCGGTTCCCATCACACAGTCACAGGCCACCACAGAGCTTCCACCCTCTGGTAACACCAGCACAGCACCCACCCAGCGGGCCCATACCTCCGTCCCCAGGACACGTCAATCACCTGTGTGTCCACCACTACAGGGAACCCAGGATAACCCACCACCCCAACAACAACAGGGACCTGGGGGCAGTGGTAGTGGGCACACGGTCCAGAGGACGGAGGCCCAGGAACACAGGGGAACTGGGAGGGCTGCTGTGTGACAGGGGGTGGACAGGCCTACGGAACCCACTCTCCACGAGCCCCTCTCCTCCATCATGGGAGCATACCACCACTCCCAGGAGACGATGGCAACGGTACTGGCCAAGTTTCAGGAGACCCAGCACCTGCAGGAGGAACAGTATTTGGGCTTCAGGGAGGAACTCAGAACCATCAGCTCCACCCTGGGCATCATCGTAGGGGTGCTGAAGGAAATACTCAACACCAGGAGGGACACTGTGGCACTACAATGGGCCCCTGACACTAGCATGGACGATGAACTGCCCACCACCTCCGCCGGCGCTAGTGGACAGGAGGCACCGCCACAGGACCACAACACCAGCACCCCACCCCCTGCAGATGGAGAACCACCCCGCAAACGGTCCCTGAGATCCAGGAACAGGACAGAGCACGATGCCAAGACCCCCGCCAAGAAATGAGACCACCCTGATTGTCATCCCACTGTCCCACTTTGTCACCCTGTCCATATTTAAACTGCCCCAGCTCCACTTCTTATGCCCATATGGGCAATGCACCTGTGAGACTAATAGACTGGACTCTGCCATGGACATTCCTCCGCCATCACCCCTCACCATTTAACTTCCCCCCTCCAATATTTTGTATTTAAATAAACACCCTTGAATCACAAAACAATCTGGAGTCAGTCTGTGATTTCGAAAATGTGTATTAGCAATTACAGTGTCAAAATGCTCTTTCAAATGTAATGTCAAGATACCTATGTCACACATCTCAAGTCCATGAGGAATGTAAGCAGATGACACACGTTGGAAACCACACCTGTTGAACCGTAAGGGAAATATACAACTCAGTTACCATATACCTGTAGAAAGCGACAGACAGGATAGAGGTAGAAGTGTGAAAGTACTTGTAGTAGGCAGGAATGTGTTCTCACCTGTGTGTCACTGGAAATATTGCTGGATAACTGAGTCCCTGTTGTCAATGTCTTCTTTCTCTGCTTCCTCCTCATCACTGTCCACAGGCTCCACAGCTGCCACAACACCGTCATCTGGACCATCCTCCTGCAGAAAAGGCACCTGTCGTCGCAAAGCCAAGTTGTGAAGCATACAGCAGGCCACGATGATCTGGCACACCTTCTTTGGTGAGTAGAATAGGGAACCACCTGTCATATAGAGGCACCTGAACCTGGCCTTCAGGAGGCCGAAGGTCCGTTCGATCACCCTCCTAGTCTGCCCATGGGCCTCACTGTAGCGTTCCTATGCCCTTGTCCTGGGATTCCTCACTGGGGTCAGTAGCCATGACAGGTTGGGGTAACCAGAGTCCCCTAATAGCCACACCCGGTGCCTCTGGAGTTGACCCATCACATAAGGGATGCTGCTATTCCGCAGGATGTAGGCATCATGCACTGAACCAGGGAACATAGAATTTACCTGGGAGATGTACTGGTCTGCCAAACATACCATCTGTACATTCATCGAATTATAACTCTTCCGGTTCCTGTACACCTGTTCACTCCTGTGGGGGGGGACCAGAGCTACATGGGTCCCATCAATGGCACCGATGATGTTGGGGATATGTCCAAGGGCATAGAAGTCACCTTTAACTGTAGGCAAATCCTCCACCTGAGGGAAAATGATGTAGCTCTGCATGTGTTTCAGAAGGGCAGACAACACTCTGGACAACACGTTGGAAAACATAGGCTGGGACATCCCTGATGCCATGGCCACTGTTGTTTGAAATGACCCACTTGCAAGGAAATGGAGCACTGATAGCACCTGCACTTGAGGGGGGATCCCTGTGGGATGGTGGATTGCTGACATCAGGTCAGGCTCCAACTGGACACACAGTTCCTGGATTGTGGCACGGTCAAACCTGTAGGTAATGATCAAATGTCTTTCCTCCATTGTCGACAGGTCCACCAGCGGTCGGTACACCGGAGGATTCCGCCATCTCCTCACATGTCCCATCAGACAGTGCCTAGGAATGACAACAGCGACCACAGAGTCAAACAACTCAGAGGTATGTACCCACAGTCTACACAGAACACCATTCATTCACAAAATGTGGCCTGTATGTGTGTTGAGTCTAGGCCTAGGTATATGTGACGCAGTTGAAAATGAAACCATGTGGGTCCCTGAAATGGCGGCTGCCTGACCTCTAAAGTGGGACAATGGGATGTGAGGTAACTGCGCTGGCGTTGTACACCATCGCGGTAGGCGGTCGAAGACCGCGGCGCAATGCTGCATTGGTTATCATTGGACCCTATGGGTCCCAGGAGCCAATGACGAAGTACGCCAGCGGTGATGTTACGCACCGCCGCGGACGTGACCGCCATTTTCTATCTGTTCAATCACTCGATACCTGATCTTCGACAGGAGAGGACCTACACTGCAAGTGCTGCTGTGACCTCGGTCTGGAAGAGACAATGGCTCGTGCGTCTGGGGAAAGGGCCCCTGCCTTCACTGCAGAGGAGTTGGAGAAGCTCGTGGATGGGTCCTCCCCCAGTACACACTACTCTACGGTCCTTCAGACCAACAGGAAAGTACACAGGGAGCATGTTGTATGGGCTATGCCTGTGTGAAGAGGGCTGGTTGTAAGAATGAAGGGGGCACAGTTCTGCATGCATGATGGAATGTGAATGCATGTGCAACATGGCAAGGGTAGGGATGGGGGCCACTCACTTAGACGGTGCAGTTGTTAATGACTTCTCTTCTTCCCCTGTACATGTCATGTAGGTCAGCGCCCACCAGAAGAAGGATATTTGGCGTGCCATCGCCAAGGACCTCCGGACCCTAGGGGTCCCTCACAGACGGAGCACCCACTGCCGGAAGAGATGGGAGGACATTCGCCGCTGGAGCAAGAAGACGGCGGAGGCTCAGCTGGGGATGGCCTCCCAACGTGGGAGGGGTGCCCGTCGAACCATGACCCCCTGATGTTCCGGATCCTGGCGGTGGCCTACCCTGAGTTGTATGGGCGCTTGAGGGCATCACAGCAGACACAAAGGGGTGAGTACAACATCATTCAGCTGACTTTGCGCGCAGTGAAGGTGTCTGGGTGGGGGAGGAGGGCTGTGGGTTTCCCTAGGCCAGGGCGAGTTCCGTAGGCTAGGCCCCTCTGTAATGCAGGCCATGTGGCACCCCAGCCCACCTCTGTAGAGTGCCAAGTACAGGTATTCATGCCCATGTGTCATCTATGTGTGCAGATGCTGACCATAGCCTTGTAGGCCATATCCCAGGAATTGCATCTGTAGAGCCCAACAGCGCGGCGTAGTGCAGGGGGCTGCTGTGTCTGTATTGTCCGCCAACGTTAGCGGTAAGCCATGCACTCAACCTGTCTTTCTTCTGTCGTCCCCCCCCCTTTTTGTGGTCTCCCTGTTCTTGTGTGCATTAGCATCATCAGGCGGAGGTACAGTGGTACCGGAGCAAGAGGGAGCTGCATCCCACATGGCTATGGAGGGCCACACCACGGACTCAGAATACACCAGTGGGACGGAGGGCGAGGGGAGCACCACGGCGGTCACAGGATCTGCAACCAGCGGCACGGACTCGTCCTCCGATGGCAGCTCCCTTGTGGTGGCAGCAACATCTGTGCCCCCCACTTCTACAGGTACAGCCGCCACCCCCCTACCAGCACCGCCCTCCCAGCAGCCCCTCAGCGTGTGCCCCGTGCCCGCTCACCAGGAGGGTGGGCATCACCTTCGCCCCAGGCACCTCAGCCCCTGCCCCTGTCACCTCTGCTGCCCTCAGTGAGGAGGCCATTGACCTCCTCAGGTCCCTCACTGTTGGGCAGTCTACCATTTTGAATGCCATCCAGGGTGTAGAAAGGGAATTGCAACACACTAATGCATTCCTGGAGGGCATTCATTCTGGTCAGGCTGCCCTTCATCGAACCATGCAAACTCTGGCCTCAGCACTGATTGGAGCCATTGTCCCCGTCTCTAGCCTCCCCCCTCCAACTTCCTCCACCCAGACCCAATCCCCTGTACCTCTGCCTATCCCAAGCACACCATCAGACCAGCCTGCACACACCTCACCACACAAGGGAAGCTCAGGCAAACATAAGCACCACACAGGCACTCACGCAAGCATCACACACATACAGACACACCAACATCCACTGCCTCCACTGTGTCCCCCTCCTCGTCGTCTCCCTCCTCCCTCCCAGTCTCTTCTACACTCACACCTGCATGCACTACCACTACAGCCACTACGTCCCGCACCGCAACACCCACCACCACACCCCGCTCAAGTGCACTCACCACCCCCACTCCCATTTACACGTCCCCTGTGTCCTCTCCCAGTGTGTCTGTGACGCCCCCTCCGAAGATACACAAACACAGGCACACACCCACCCAACAGCCATCCACCTCACAACAGCCTCCAGCCCATGCACCTGCACCCAAATCCACAAAACATACACCTCCTACAACCACCACCTCTTCCTCCACTCCCAAACCCCCTCCATCTACCCGTCCCTGTGTCTCCAAAAACCTTTTCCTGGCCCCCTTTAACCTATTTCCCACCACCACCACCACCCCCCTCCGACTCATAGGTCCTGTACTAGCACCTCAGCCAAGAAATCTCCGGGACCAGTGGTGCCTGTTGTTACAGGTATGTGGAGTGCACCGGCCACCAGGCCAGCCAGTGTGGCACGGAGCCAGAGCA
This sequence comes from Pleurodeles waltl, assembly GCF_031143425.1. Classification (NCBI taxonomy): domain Eukaryota; kingdom Metazoa; phylum Chordata; class Amphibia; order Caudata; family Salamandridae; genus Pleurodeles; species Pleurodeles waltl. Next base: position 272,864,101 of record NC_090446.1, read on the forward strand.
CAGCCAGTCCCCCCCCCCCCCCTGTGAAGCACCAGAAGTTGGACAGTGCCCGGCGGGAGAGGGGGAAGGCTCCAGCCAACAAATCTGCTCACAAGGGTCCCGGGGGGAGTGTGGACTCAGCTGTGACTCCTCCCAAGGTGGGGAAGGGGCAGAAGAAATCTCCAAAGTCTGGGAGGAGCAGCACGGCGGAGAGGACTGCCATCATCCCCGATGCCCAGGAGGCCACCGCCAGCCTCATCATCACTGGCCAGGAGGCCACCGCCAGAGTCACTGCCCAGGAGACCATCGCCAGAGTCACTGGCCAGGAGGCCAGCCCCATCGTCACTGGCCAGGAGGCCACCACAGGCCCCATCGTCACTGGCCAGGAGGCCACCGCCAGCCACAGCCCAGCTGGCCAGGAGGGCCCCGCAAGCCACAGCCCAGCTGACCCATGAAGGACCGCCAGCCACAGCCCTGCTGGGCAATGAAGGACCGCCTTGGCAAGCACCGCTGAACAGGCCAGGGACCGCTGAACAGGGCAAAGACCGCCATGGAATGCACCGCTGAACAGGTCTGACACTGGCAACACAAGCACCGCTGAACAGGCCAGGGACCGCTGAACAGGGCAAAGACCGCCATAGAATGCACCGCTGAACAGGTCTGACACTGGCAACACAAGCACCGCTGAACAGGCCAGGGACCGCTGAACAGGGCAAAGACCGCCATGGAATGCACCGCTAGCCCATTTGCAGCAGGGGCAGTGACGCAATTGGGACCGTCACGGGGTGTGTGCTGCACTCTGGGCACCAGTCCCCCTCCAGCACCAGTGGAGACTGTTATCCACTTGAGAGACTGTGGCTTTGCACTCCCCAGGATGGAACAGTGGGCAACCCACCCAATGTATAGACTTGAGAGACTGTGGCTTTGCACTCCCCAGGATTGAACAGTGGGCAACCCACCCACTGTATAGACTTGAGAGACTGTGGCTTTGCACTCCCCAGGATTGAACAGTGGGCAAGCCACCCACTGTAGAGACTTGAGAGACTGTGGCTTTGCACTCCCCAGGATGGAACAGTGGGCAACCCACCCACTGTATAGACTTGAGAGACTGTGGCTTTGCACTCCCCAGGATGGAACAGTGGGCAAGCCACCCACTGTATAGACTTGAGAGACTGTGGCTTTGCACTCCCCAGGATGGAACAGTGGGCAAGCCACCCACTGTATAGACTTGAGAGACTGTGGCTTTGCACTCCCCAGGATTGAACAGTGGGCACGCCACCCACTGTAGAGACTTGAGAGACTGTGGCTTTGCACTCCCCAGGATGGAACAGTGGGCAACCCACCCACTGTATAGACTTGAGAGACTGTGGCTTTGCACTCCCCAGTATTGAACAGTGGGCAAGCCACTCACTGTAGAGACTTGAGAGACTGTGGCTTTGCACTCCCCAGGATGGTACAGTGGGCAACCCACCCACTGTATGGACTTGAGAGACTGTGGCTTTGCACTCCCCAGGATGGAACAGTGGGCATGGAGCCCCCTCGTGGATTTGGCCTGGTGCACTCATCCGGCTGAGGTGCCCCCCTTCCCTTCCCCCTGAGGTGCCTGTTGTATTTCTATCTGATGCCCCAGCAGTGTTCTCTCCGTTTTGATCAGGTATCTTGTGTGGACCTCGCCCATGCATTTTGGGCCCAGTGGTCCATGGACAATGAATGGTGCATTACCTGCACTACTAATTGTGGTGTCTTTTTTGATTAATGTGTATATATATCTGTATATATTTGCTTACTGTATTTTGATATATTACAATGGTTCTACTAATTTCCTTTTGTCTTTGCATTCTTCCGGGGGGGTTGGGGGGTGTTACTGTAATGTATAGATAAGCATAGGTGTGTGTGTTGTGGTGGGTGAGGGTCGGGTGGGGGTTGGGATGTTGGTTGTGTGTGTCCATGTGTTTTTGCCTCCCCCCTCCCCTATGTCGTAGGTGCAGTACTCACAGTGCTCTTCGCCGCCGGCGTTGATGATCCTCGTATAGGAGCAGGAAGACTATCGCTGGCAGAATATGGAGTTCCGGTTCCATGGTGTCCTGATTCCTCGTGGGATGTGTTGAGGTGAGCGTTTTCCCTTTGAAATGGCTGTTTCCGCCGTGTTTTTATCTGCGGTGAATCCGCCCCGGAAAAGGTGGCGGATTGGTAGGTTGTGATACTGTGGGCGGTACATTGTCTTCCGCCTGTCTGTTGGCGGTGACCGCCGCGCTGTTTGTCTGTACCGCCGTGGCGGTCGGAGTGTTAAAGTGGCTGTCTTTGTTGGCGGTTTCCGCCACGGTCATAATTCCAAATTTTTTAACACCGTCCGCCAGGGTTGTAATGACCACCTTTGTTTGTGAGAATGAGTGAATGTAGGCATGTGTTTTTGTTTCAGAGTAAGTGGACGTTCATGTTGAATGGACAGGATCCAGCGATCCCTGGGATCTATTATATATGTGGACTTAATGCTTATTACCGTCTCCCTAAGGGATGGTATGGGAAATGTTATTTGGGAATAGTCTTCCCAAAGATCTACCAGATTGATGACTTAAAGCAAATTCCTAAAATGTCTGAATTACAACATGCTAGACAGAAAAGAGAGACATCGGCTGCTGTCGTAGGTGACATATTTGGAGCCATAATTCCTTCAGTGAGGGCTATCTTAAACTCCTTAAAGATTCGAAAGTTGTCTACTATTGATGGTTTCTGAACTTGCTGCGGAAAGAGCTATGACTCTTCAAAACTGGCTTGCTTTAGACATTCTTTAAGCGAAGAGTGGCGGAGTCTGTAAGATGCTTAACGAGCGCCATTGTTGTGCATTCATCCCGGATAATAGTAATAAGATTAGAAGTATGCTTACTAACCTAACAAGAGATAGTGCAAGTGAGAAAACAGGGCTGATTGCAGAGGCCCCCTAACTTTTTGCCCCCATTTTCCACTTTTTGCTGGTGTTTTCCTGACTCTGATGGTGCCCTAGGTACTGCTAACCAGTCCCAGGGCCTGTACTCTGTGTAAAATGGATATGCAAATTAGGCTAATTATAATTGGCTAAGTTAACCTACCTATAAGTCCCTAATATATGGTAGGGCCTTTAGGTTTAGGGACCACAGCATAGGTAGTGCACCCATAGGTGCACTGCTGAGGTGCCCAGTGTCATTTTAAAGGCAGGCCTGCCTTGCTGGCTGCTTCTAAATTAAAGTTATATGCAAACTCGACTTTGGAATTAAAAGTAGTTCCAAAGTCTTAAACTACCTTATTTTTACATATAGGTCACCCCTAAGGTGTGCCCTATGTGCCCCTAGGGCTGGGTGCCATGTAACTATAAGCAGGGACCTTATAAAAATAGTTTTATAAGCCCTGGTGAGGTAAAAACAGCCACATTAGTTTTTCCCTCATTGTAGTAAATGGCCTTCATAGGCTAGAATGGGGAGACTTTATTTTAATTTGTTAAGTCCCCTTAAATGACGGCTACCAAGAGTGTGGTATCAAATTAATTGTTATAATAAATCCCACAACTTCCAGTTGTTGGATTTAATATAACTTGTCCAGGTAGAGAGTTTTAAACTTTACCTGAAAAGTTGCCAATTTCAGCCCTGCATTGTTTTTGCTGCTGTGCTCTGATTGACCAGCCTCTAGCAGCCTGGCCAGGCTGCCTTGATGAGGTGTGAAGTGGCCTGGCTTCACACAAAGGAATGTGCCTGTGGGAGGGAATCTCCCCTCAGCCGATGGTGAGGCAGGAAGGGGGAGGGCTGCCAAACTGGTCTTCAAAGGCAGAGAAGGACATTTGGAGCAACCAGCAACACCCCCACATCCTGCAACCCCAGACAACTAGGTGCCCCCTTGATTAGATTAGGAGAGGGCAGGAGAGGGGTGTGTCTATGACTTTTAGCCACACCAGTGGGTGAGCTCAGCCAGATGTAACCTCCAAAAATCAGATTCAGCCATGATGGATTTTTGGAGAATGTTGCCTCCTGGGATTGATTTTTGCCACACTTCCCAGGAAGTGGTCATCACAGGGGGAAGGACCCTGCACCTGATTGGAGAACCAGGACCCCCCTGCTTTTCACCCAGGAGCAAGGATAAAACTGGCAGACCTGCACCCACACCTCAGTTCCCTACCACATCCAACAAGGAAGAACTACAGAAGAAGAAGGACTGCCCTGCTGGTCCCCTGGCCTGCACCTGGAACCTACACTCAGAAGGACTGCACCAGCTGCACACCTGGGCTTCACCACTAGAAGGACTTTGCCTGGCTTCAACTGGTTCAAGGAGGGACTCCCTGTTTGCTACAGGTGAAAAATTGCTAACCAGAGTCCCCTGCACCAACTCCTGAAGAAAGCGACCAGCTGACCACTGTCCAGTGGCCAAAAAGGAGTTTGCACCAGGTGCATCCTGGGAGTTGTAGTCCGCACCCCCCAAGGACCATCTCAGAACTTCTGGACCCTTGGGGTGAGCTGTGGACCTCAAAAGAACCTTAAAAGGACATCTGGGAGAAGCCTGAGAAATTTGGAGAAGTTTGGAGAACTTTTGAAAACAAATCTCCATAGAGGGACCGACCCGCCGCGGCAACTCTAGCCGGCTTGACTCAACCGCGACCCGGCCTGATTTGCTGGTTCGTCCCGGTAAAGAAAATCTCAGAAAAAGAGACTAAGGGGGTGATTCTGATTCTGGCGGGCGGCGGAGGCCGCCCGCCAGAATTCCGCCCCCATTATACCGCTCCGCGGTCAGAAGACCGCGGAGGGTATTATGAGTTTTTCCCTGGGCTGGCGGGCGGTCTCCAAAAGACCGCCCGCCAGCCCAGGGAAAAACTCCCTTCCCACGACGATGCCGGCTCGTAATCGAGCCGGCGGAGTGGGAAGGTGCGACGGGTGCAGTGGCACCCGTCGCGTATTTCAGTGTCTGCAAGGCAGACACTGAAATACTTTGCGGGGCCCTCTTACGGGGGCCCCTGCCGTGCCCATGCCATTGGCATGGGCACGGCAGGGGCCCCCAGGGGCCCCGCGACCCCCCCCTACCACCATCCTGTTCATGGCGGCTTTCCCGTCATGAACAGGATGGCGGTAGGGGGGGTCAGAATCCCCTCGGCGGCGCAGCGAGCTGCGCCGCCTTGGAGGATTCTTAGGGGCAGCGGAAAACCGGCGGGAGACCGCCGGTTTTCCTGCACTGACCGCGGCCAAAGCGCCGCGGTCAGAATGCCCTGCGGGGCACCGCCGGCCTGTCGGCGGTGCTCCCGCCGACCCTGGCCCCGGCGGTCTAAGACCGCCGGGGTCAGAATCACCCCCTAAGTCCGAAGGTAAAAAGTTGACCGGGACCTCCCAACCAGCGTATCCGAGGAGGGCTCCAGGGACATCAGATCAAGATCCAGGTTTACCCCGGTCGAAGGATTTTCACCTCGAAAAAACGACTAAGTCCGAAGGTAAAAATCTCCACCGAGGATTCCCGCATTGCGTATCCGGAGAAGGGCTCCAGGAGGTCGGATTGGACTGGCAGGTTCGTCCCGCTGAAGAAAATCTTCGAAAAAGAGTCTAAGTGTGAAGGTAAACTTTTAACCGAGGCCTCCCACGGCCTGGAGCTGAGCAGAGCTCCATCGCGGTCGGCCTTAAACTTTGACTTTGCCCCGGTCGAGGTACAACCAGATGACCCGATTGGTGCTTTTTGTTTCTAGGCACTAAAAAACTCTTTAAAAATTCATATCTCCGGTTCCCCTTATCCAATTTTATTCATTTTTGTGTCATTTTAAAGATACAAATATAATCTATTTTTATAAATTGGTTTTGTATTTTTGAACTGTTTCCTGTGTTTTATTTAATTACTGTTTTGTGATATGTGAATGCTTTACACTCTGTCTCCTAAGTTAAGCCTTGATGCTCGTTGCCAAGTTTAGTGGAGATTAGTGGCCTATTGCTAAGTGTAGGTACCTACCTGCCCTTACCAATAACCCATTTTCCAACAGTGCAGATTTGAAAGAGCTGAAGGAACCTGGAGTTTGGGAGAAGGTGGGAAAAGGAATTTCCAGAGTAGGGAATTGGTTTAGTAATATTTGGAATGGGGTTCTGGCAAAAATATTAGGGGGTCCATTGATTGTTCTAATTTGTTTATTAGGATTATGGTTATCATGCAAAGTTAATAAAGAATTTAAAGAAATCTGACAAAACGAAACAAAAGAAATGAAGAAAATGAAAGGGAGAATATGTTCAATGAAATTTGGGAAAGCTCACACAAGGGGCAAGATGGTGAAATGAGGGTTATGAGAAAAGTGAGAGGTTGAAAGGGAAAGGTTTGTGTGATGACGAGCGTCATCAAAGGTGGGACTGAGAGAGCGTAGCTTATATAATCAATATTAACATGAAATGTTCATGAACTAATGTATAATAATGCTACATAGAAAATGTATTAATATGTTTTGCTAAAACATGCACTTGAAATGTGCCCACGGGGAGTGGCCACCGATATATACGGGGACTAATGAAAATGACTAATGTTGATGAATTATTGCATTTAAATGGTTTTACTCTAATTATTAATGGTTATATTATTAAAATCTTGCTAATAAATCACTAGGTCTTAGTTAGCATGAGTCGAGGCCTAGCTGCCTGACTCTCATATTAAATGTATTTTTCTAACGTGCACTGTGCTGACTTGCTAAAGGACATGAACTCTTGTTTTCTTCAAACTAGAAGCTGAATGTAACTGTAGTAGATCCGTTCTCATGAAATTCATCCTGCATGTAGAAACATTTTTAGCTAAGTGCAACAGTGTAGATAAGCGCTATGTACAAGGTCGCCTAAACCAGTACAGACAATGGAGCCACTGACAAAAGATGTGCAAAAGACCACGAGAGGATGAAATCATACTGGATATTCTCCCCCCTGAAGACGTCAATCATAAGGACCAATAAAATGCCTGAGAACTGTTATGGGGTGACAAATTTGATGACTTAATGTAAAGTTAATTGGGTAGAGATAGTGGGGTGCAACCCCTTAGTCAATCAGATTTTAGGGGAATGTACAACGAAAAAGGGATAAAACCCCTTGACACAAGGAAGTAGTTTAGAATGGAGAGCGGAGAGAATAGAGGAGATTGGTTAGGGAAATGCTATTGATATGATCCAGAAACTTTGGGGCATATTTATACTCCGTTTGCGCCGGAATTGCGTCGTTTTTTTTGACGCAATTTCGACGCAAAACTAACTCCATATTTATACTTTGGCGTTAGACGCGTCTAGCGCCAAAGTCCATGGAGTTAGCGTCATTTTTTAGCGTGGACACCTACTTTGCGTTAATTATATGCAAGGTAGGCGTTCCCGTCTAAAAAATCGACTCCGAGGCATGTGCGTCGGATTTATACTCCCGGGCAAAAATCACGCCCGTGAGTGGGCGGGTCCAAAAAAATTACGTACAGCCGCTTTTGCGCCGTTTTTTAGCGCCTGCAAAAGGCAGGCGTTAAGGGACCTGTGGGCTCTGAAGGAGCCCAGAGGTGCCCTCCCATGCCCCCAGGGACACCCCCTGTCACCCTTGGCCACCCCAGGAGGACACCCAAGGCTGGAGGGACCCATCCCAGGGACATTAACGTAAGTTCAGGTAAGTGTTTTTTTTTGTTTTTTTTGTGGCATAGGGTGGCCTGATTTGTGCCCCCCTACATGCCACTATGCCCAATGACCATGCCCAGGGGACATAAGTCCCCTGGGCATGGCCATTGGGCAAGGGGGCATGACTCCTGTCTTTGCTAAGACAGGAGTCATTTCTATGGGGGTTGGGAGTGAAAATAAAATGGCGCAAATCGGGTTGAGGCGAAAAAATTGCCTCAACCTGACTTGCCCCATTTCTTGAAGCCCAAGCCCCATATCCCCCTACGCCGGCGCTGCCTGGTGTACGTCGTTTTTTTTAACGCACACCAGACGGCGCCGGCGGCTAACGCCGGCTAACGTCATTCAATAAATACGGCGCCCGCATGGCGCTTCAGAATGGCGTTAGCCGGCGCTAATTTTTTTGACGCAAAACTGCGTTAGCGCAGTTTTGCGTCAAAAAGTATAAATATGGGCCTTTGTCACTCTGCTTGGTGACTTGCTGATTTACTTAAACCATCCCTGTCCTTAGATTGCCCATTTATACTTTACGTCCTTATGAGGGAAGTACCCTTTGCCCTTCCTGCCTAAGCTGAGTTCCTGACTGATGGCGAATCAACTGATGTTCTGAAGACGAAGACTGAACTTGAGTGCTGACTCAAGTGGAGGGTAACTATGACAATGAAATTGTAATTGTCTGTTTGCTTTTCCTTTCTAGGTACCAACTGCTTACTTTTGACAGAGACCATAGCTAGATGTTTTCCAAGTTGGCGTTTCTAAATTGTTTTGCAAGAAGCCCAATATGCCGATGCTAATTAGAGGTTAGGACAGGGGCTCACTAGACTGATGCAAATAGACAAATGACTGAATCTATGCTTTGTTGAACCAACGCGCTAATGACACTCTGCTGAAGTTAATCTATGTTGACGCTGTGTTATGTTCTAATAATTGCGTTTCTGGCTTTGATAAAGTCTTATTCGAGTTGCCAACTTATGACAATGTTGATGAGCGTTTTGTTATTGAGATTAATAAATTTGCTATTAGAATTGTAACCAATAGGGAATAAACATTATAACATTCTACTAGACTGGTGTGGTTATTCATGACTGAAAGGTCATGGTGGTTTCTGAGTTTTATTAATGTCTTTGACTAAAGTGAATTGCATTGTTATAGTAAATATTGATGACATTATTGACGTATTGATTATTATGTTGACTAGCTATCTCGTCCTAAGGTGTCTTCAATCAGGGTCAAAAGATTCATCGGCCTAAAACGAGTCCCAATGTGCATAAATTTGTCATAAAGGGACGCGTTAACAATTCCAATGAGAGAAATTTTGTTCATGTCCCATGGCACAGGAGTGATATATTGTCATTCAAAAATGATTATCCAAATTTGACAGAGAAGCCAGTCGAGTGGTATCAACAGACAGAAAGATTTATGAAACTTTCCAAATGTTTGTGGGAAGCCTTGAACACGTTATTGGAAATAGTGGTACCAGCAGACTTGTGGGTTGAGTGCAAGAGAGCAGTAGACTGGCCAACAAGTGAACCGGAAAGGGATAAGGTAACAGGGGCACCTTCACCCGAGGTAATGAAAAATTATTATAAGGTGATCAAGTTTCTGAAGACGAGGATTTCTCCTAAAAACATTGATTGGCAGCGGTTTGATAGATCGGTCCAAGAGTCCAAAGAATCAATACGCCTTATTATGAGAGATTGTTGAAAGCATTCAAAGAGTACAGTGGTAAAGAAGCAATTGAGCCAAAAGCCATGTTGCATTTTGTGTTCAGATTTGTCGAAGGTCTAAGAGCAGAGGTGGGACAGATGATTAAGAATCATTTGATTTGCTGGCAGCCAAAACCAATTGATGGGGCGTTACAATATGCAAAATATTGTAGTGACGAGATTGAGTTGAAACAAAAGAAATTGAAAGAAAAGGCAATGGTGATGCAAATTAAAGCAGCTCCAAAGGAGCACAGGGGGCTTTAGTACCGCCTATGCTGCCGCAACAGAGAGCTGTTATGCTTCAACCTCAAGTGAAGGGTAGAGGGCGTGGAATGGATATGATGCGCGCTCCGGATTTGGGAACTGTGGTTGTTCAGAATGACATGCAAGGTATGAAAAGGATGTTACCGTGTCATTTGTGCGGAAAAGTGGGACACTGGAAGCGGGAGTGTCCTTTGAGGGTGCAGGATGATGTAGTTCAGCAAGGTGGCGTCAGTACATTTCAAACCATGAAAGTCCCGCGAATGAAGGGATTTACTCCTAATACTCAGACTCGAGGACAGAAATTCCTACGAGTGCAGCAAATGCAGGTGCTGCGTGCACAATTTGCTCCATTACCGCCAGTACAGCAGCAGGTTACCATGGTACCTAGACAGCAAATGCAGATACCTCAAATCCCGATGGACCAGCAACAGGTGAAGCTTACTCAACAGGTCACAGGTCAAAGACAAGATAATAGTAAGAACACAGTGCACCAGTTTCCATTTCACAGTGAGGACGAAATAAACGAAGAATGCATGAGTGATAGTTCGGATGAGGGAGCCTGTATGCTTGCTGCGACTTTAGAAGTAGACCAGAGAGGTCCTTTAGTGAAGGGAAAGGTGATGGGTTACAAGGACTCATTCTTGGTTGATACAGGAGCTACACGCTCTACAGTAAGAAGCATAGAAGTCCCCAATTTACCTCTTTCAGGCAGAACAGTGCAAGTTGTGGGAGTGGAGAATAGACAGCTGACAAATCCAATCACAGAGCCAGTGCAGGTTGAAACTGGAAGTTGTTGGGGATGCATAGATTTGTGGTGTGTGATTCGAGTCCTGTATCCTTACTGGGTAGAGTCTTACTGTGCAAGACCAAATGTTCCATCAACTGTTCAGACACGGGGATAGAAGTCAAAACAAATAGTGATGATGAAGAAGAGCAGGCATCTGCAATGATAGCTAGCAATGCCTATGAAGAATACCCATTGACTGAATTTTTCCCAATGTTTACTGTGAAAGAATTGCATGCAGATTTACAGGGAACAGTAAAGGAGGAAGTCTGGGACTTGACAGGAAAGGAAGTGGGTCTGATTAAAGGAGTGGAGCTGATTAAAATCACTTTGAATCCGAAAGAAGTATTCCCGCAGCTTCCACAGTAGAACATGCCACAGGATGTTTTGATGAAGGTGTCACAAATAATCAGAGACTTTTTAAAACAAGGAGTTTTGAAAGAAGTGCTGAGCAGCCCATGTAATTCATCAATAATGGATCTGAAAAAGCCATGTGCGAAGGTACGAATACTACAGGATTTGCGGAAAGTGAATGACATGGTGGTTAAATGCTGTCCAATTGTGTCCAATCCAGCAGTAATATTGTTTCAGATTCTTTGCGATGTGGAGTGGTTCACAGTGGTAGATCTGTCACAAGCTTTCTTTTCTGTGCCACTTCATGAGGATAGTCAGTTTCTTTTTAGTTTCAAATTCTTGGACAGAGTCTACAGCTGGTGCAGCCTTCCACACGGGTATACAGAGTCACCATCACTGTTTAACCAGATCTTAAAAAAGAATCTGGAGTCGTTGGAATTACCATGCCAATCGACTCTTGTACAGTACATTGATCATTTGCTAGTTGCATCCAGGACAAGGGACGAGTGTAAGCATGACTCGATTGCCCTGTTGAAACATTTGGGAGAGTTTGGACATAAAATCTTGCCTGTGAAATGACAGTATTGTCAAAAGTCAGTGAAATATTTGGGACATCAGATTGAGAAGGGATTGAGAAGAATTTCCAGAGAGAGGATTACTATGATCCTGCAGAGAAATCCCCCGACTTTACAGAGGGATGTCACAATGTTTCTGGGAATGGTGGGGTACTATAGACAGTGGATTCCAAATGTTGCTGAAATAGCCAAACCTTTATATCAATTGACACATGAGAGAATTACAGACCCTATTACCCTAAATGAGGACCAGATGAAAGCTTTCACCGAATTGAGAGAGAGTTTGTGCAGAGCTCCAGCGTTGGGAATGCCTGATTACACAAAGCCTTTCACATTGTTTTGTCATGAACATGATGCATGTGCTTTGTCTGTCTTGACACAGGTCCATGGAGGTGCTTATCGCGCAGTAGCTTATTTTTCAGCTACCTTGGACCCAGTTGCAGCAGCTTTACCAGGTTGTCGGCGTGCAGTAGCTGCAGTTGGTCACAGTCTTTCCCAATGTGAGGGGGTAGTCATGGGATACCCTTTGACAGCAATGGTACCACTTTCTGTTGAGATTTTACTGACAAGGACAAAAACACAATATTTGACGGGAGCCAGACTGACAAGGTATGAGGCGAGCATATTGGGTGCTCGGAATGTAACATTAAAAAGATGTACAGTTCTGAATCCAGCAACATTACTACCAAGCGATACTGTTGAAATTGAAAAGGAGGAAGATATTGAACATGATTGCCTTGAGGTAACTGAGCTGTGTACAAAGCAGAGGCCTGATATTAGAGACACGCATTTAGAGGAAAATTACTAAATTGTTTTTGTTGATGGCTCGTTGGCAGAGATGGCAGAGATGGAACAGGCACACTGAGAGCAGGATATGCTGTATGCACGATTACAGGCACATTAGAAGCTTCATGGCTTCCGGGTGTGTATTCTGCACAAGTGGCAGAACTAGTAGCTCTTACTAGAGCTTGCTATGTCTCTGCAAGATTAAAGGTCACAATCTACACTGATAGTTAATATGGATTTGGAATTGTTCATGATTTTGGCCAATTGTGGTCGCAACAAGGTTTTATGACCTCAACTGGAACTCCAGTGAGAAATGGCGACCGGATAAAAGAGTTGTTGTACGCAATTCAGTTACCTGAAGAGATTGCTGTAGTGAAATGAAGTGCACACCAAGAGACACAGGATTAAATTTCTTTGGGAAATGGATATGCGGATCAAGTTGCAAGGTTTTTCGCATTGAACAGTATATTGTTCAAAGATAAGTGGGAACTAATGCCTGAAGAAGAAACAAATTGTGCAAGTTTTGCTTTAAAAATAATTGACACTTTAGAAGAGCTGAAAATGTTGCAGGAAAATGCAGACAAGGAAGAAAAAAACATTATGGTTGAAGTTTAAATGTATCCAGACCATATGAGATTTGGGTTTCTGAGGAGGGCCAGATGGTACTGCCAAATAGTTTACTAACTCAGATGGCCCGGTACTATCATGGCCAAGCACATATTGGAAAAGATGCCATGGTTAGATTGTTCAAAGTTAACTGGTTTAATCCAAAATTCAGACAAGCAGCAGAGGCGGTATGTCACAGATGCGTAATCTGTCAGCAACTAAATGTGGGGAAAGGGACAGTGGTGAATGGAAGAGCAGGAGGACCATTCAGCAGAATGCAGTTGGATTTCATTGAAATGCCTGCGTGTGGTGGACTGAAGTATGTGTTGGTGATTGTGTGTGTGTTCAGTCATTGGATTGAAGCATATCCCCCACGTAGGAATGATAGTCTCATGGCTGCAAAGCTGTTGCCTAGAGAGTTAATACCACGGTTCGGATTCCCGATCTCTTTAGAATCAGATAGGGGAACACACTTCAATAACGAATAACTCTTATGTGCAGCATTAAACATTGAACAGAAACTGCATTGCAGCTATCATCCAGAAACATCAGGACTTGTAGAGCAAATGACTGGTACGTTGAAATCAAGAATTGCCAAGATGTGTGGTGCAACAAATCTGAAATGGCCAGATGCATTACCTTTGGTGTTGATGTCAATGCAAAATATACCCAACAGAAAGACAGGACTGTCACCACATGAGATTCTCATGGGCAGAGCAATGAGACTGCCAGCAATTCCAGAAAATGCTCTTGTCAATATTACAGATGATATGGTGTTGGACTACAGCAAGGGTCTGGTTGATGTGGTTCAATCTTTCTCTCAGCAGGTGCAGGCCGTTACCCTGCCACCCATCCATGACCCAGGTCACAATCTGAGAGCTGGAGATTGGGTCGTCATCAAAAAGCATGTGCGAAAGACTTGCCTAGAGCCGCGTTGGAAGGGCCCATACCAGGTGGTGCTGACAACTACGACAGCTGTGAAGTGTGCTGGACTACCTAACTGGATACATGCAAGCCATACCAAGAGAGTGGTGAGTCCGCAAGATCATAAAGAAGTGTTGTTGAGAGCACCAACAGCAGCAAAACAAGTGGCACTTCCTGAGCCAGAGCAAGTTGAGCCTGAAGTTGACCCAGAGCTGGTGGAAGATGGGTCAATTACACCAGTAAGAGACGAAGGTGCAGGAGCACAAGAAGCGGAGCAAGAGCCTAACCCAAAGGGGGGCGACTGGAGAACCGAGCACAGGAGGGGTTCTCCCAGAAATAGATGGTGCTGAAGCACAAGCAGACCAAGTGCCAGACCTAGAAGGGAAAAGAGTCAAAACGGATCAAAGGCAAAGTGATCCGACTCCTCCTGAACCTGTTGCAGGTCCATCAAGAGAAAACACCACAGATAGAGGAAAGGAGAAGAGTCCAATCTTAAAGAGATTGCTGACAGAAGGAACAAGGAAAGGAGACAATTGGCCTGAATCCCAAATAAGAAAGAAGAAGGAGTTGGTTATAAATGAACCAATACAGGAAGAAGCAGACACTACAAGAAAAGATGAACTAAGTGAAGGAGAACTAGCAGGAGAACGAAGGTTAAAAAGAAAGAGAGTAGCAAGTCTAAGATACGCAGGTCCTGCGTGGGCATATGCAGCAACAAGTGAATGACAAAACAAGTTCAAGTCCTTTTGCTTTGACAGAGAAGTTCTGAATCAGTATTTTGATGCAACCTGAAGGGAGGCAATAGACTGAGTTGTTGAACTAATCTGAAGGAAAATTAAAAAAGAGACTGTTGAAATAAACCCAGAAAAGACATTGATAACCTGAGATGACATTTGAAAACCTGATGTGACAAGCTGCTAACCGATTTTACAAAGGAGAAAAGTGTTCCTGTGTGTGAAACTGAATCGCAAGAAAGAAGCATATTTTTGATTTTTCTGTTGTACCTTATCTAAGAGCTATTTCTACTTTCTGATTCTTTACAGATCATGGCTGAGTTAAATAATTGCGTTAGAAATATTAGATATTGCAGATATTTGAGTGTTGGAGCGGCAATTATGTGGAGATTAATGTTTATAATAATGATTGTGGGTATGTCCATTCATGAGATGAGAGAAGTTGCTATTGCTCCTGTTTATCAGACTACCACACTAACCGCTTTAGAGAGGTTTAAGCTAGATGAAAAATATTTGCATGATTATACTAATGCACGAGGAGAGCTTTCTTCTAATGTTTTCTATCGGATGTTGAGAGAGTATGTAGAAACGATGGATGTAAAGAATCTTCTTGTGTGTACTCAAATTCCTTCCTCTGTGGAAGAAGGGGTTAGGTATCATAGTTTGCCACTAACATACGGCATAACTTGTAGCTTGCTACTAACCTGATTCTATAATCAAGAGTATATACAGTATTTTTATTCCAACCATGATCTAGTGTTTTCTTTTGTAACCATCATTAGATATTTGAGCAAAATAGCTAAGGAGCATGATATAGTATTAGTTAGAGGATTCTTTGCACCAACACTAACTTTTGGAACTGCTTATGCTCACCAGAATAATTTTACCTTCTTACTAACCCCGTTGGAAAAGAGCTTTATAGAGCATACTGATGATAGAAGAAAAGCATTAAAAGAAAGATTTGAAAAAGGGCTAGAGAAAAGAACCTATAAAAATGACTATGCTTACACTGCCATTAAAACACAAGGGAGATTAGCTTTAGATGCGTTACACATGGGGAAGCTTTGTATATATAGGCCAAAATCACGAACTGACACTTTATTTTGATTTTGATTGTTGATTTCAATAGTCAATGCATGACTAGGCGTCCCCTTGTAAGTTTACTTACTAAGGACCAGGCGCGCTAGCAGTGCAAATGATATGAACACTGTGAGAGCATAGAAGTAATGGCCTGTAGCTGTCTGTACTCATCACATCAGTACACAGTTGTGATCTCACCAACATCTGTAAAATGTCAAGCCATAGGTGACAGTAAGTTGAGATGCAATGGAAGTTAATGCCATCATGCTACAGCCACACACAAAACATCAATAGAAGAATGGTCAGTTGCACTGTCTCACCTGTGTGTCATTTGAAGTATTGACTATAACTGATGTTCTGTTGTCCTCATCCTCATCTTCACTGTACTCACGGTCCACTGCTGCCACAGGGGCATTTCCAGTCTCCTCCTGCAGAAAAGGTACATGCCGTCTGAGGGCTAGGTTGTCATTTCAAATTATTTTATTTGGAATAAGCCTTAAAAGTATAAAAACAATCAAATGTACAAATTCATTTTTTTTAAATGTTCTATTACATACTACATTCACATACAATTTTTTTAAATCATTCTAAATCTTGATAACCAGCTCTACTTACATAGCTCACTAATTTAGGGTTCAGATTCTTATAGTTTCATAAAGTGCATTGTGCCAACCAGATTATCCCACAGACAATTCTGATTAAACTCAAGTCCTTACAATCTCATAAAGTGCAGTTTCCAATATAAAGTGCTCCTCATTTTATCATGTTTCATTAAAGCGTGGCAAAATTTTCTAGAATACCATCGACCAATTTAATTCTAAAATAATCAACTATTATGAAAAACTCTTCATTCCTCTTTGCTTCCTACAAAGGTCAGGTTCTTACAGTTTCATAAAGTGCAACGTGCCAACCGGATTTATCCCACATACATTTCTAATTGGACTCAAGTCCTTACATTCTCCTAAAGTGCAATTTCCGATATAAAGTCCTTATAATCTCATAAAATGCAATTTCCGATATAAAGTGCTCTACATTTGAATTCTTGCCTCGTTATAACGTGGCATAATTTTCTAACATACCATCAACCAATATAGTTTTAGAGTAATCAGATATAGTATTTAAAACTCTTCATTCCTCTTTACTTCCTACATCATACCGGACCCTACAAGTCCAATTAAAACACCTCTTAGGCTATTTAAAAATAGGCCCAATGCACAGGTTACATTTAAAAATCTCATATCAATGAGTAACCTAAGCGCTTGGTCCCGATTTATTATATTATATTCCTTAAAAATAAAAAATAAAAACTTTTTATGCACTTCTAAAAACCAGTGGCAATCCAAAAGTAGGTGTTGCATAGTATATTTCTGTTGTGAGCCACAGGTACATAGACCCTGGGTATCCTTAAGGAATGCTTTTACTTTGGGATCTCTATAGCCTGGGTTCAGCCCAATTCGGAACTGTAACACTGAGAGGGTTATTCTAACTTTGGAGGAGTGTTAATCCGTCCCAAAAGTGATGGTAAAGTGAAGGATATACCACCAGCCGTATTACGAGTTCCATAGGATATAATGGACTCGTAATACGGCTGGTGGTAAATCCGTCACTTTACCGTCACTTTTGGGACGGATTAACACCTCCTCCAAAGTTAGAATAACCCCCTGAGTTTCTTAATCTTGGGTTAGGTATAGCCTTTATATAGGGAGCATGTTCCGGATTCCTCCATCCGGTAACCATAGCCTGAGTTGATATTTTAATCTCTAAGCACTTCAGGTCCAATTCTCTTGCTCTTTCCTTCACTATTCTTCGTAGAATGGGTTTCAGAATTTGTGCACCACACCACTGGTTGCCGGGTAAACCTAAGAGAACACAGATCTTTTCTAACTGTCCTCTCACTTGTAACGCCCAATGTAACTCACTTATTGTTATTTCTTTTTTACACAATCTTGTGATCTTACAATTCCCTTCATCTCTTGTATTTAATCAGAACTTCAGTGTTGCTTGTAGTCCCTGGTAAGTCCATGCCGTCATTTGACATTCTGCTCTTATAACTTGTAACATACTTGAAGGGGGCAGTGAAAGCATATGCTTTACGCAAATGCTTTCTTCTGTCTCCCAATTTAATTTCCCAGAAAATGTTTAAACTTCCGCTCCATATTGAAACTGAGGACGTACCGTAGCATTAAAGGCAGAAATAACCAGCTGGAAGGAGGGACCCCCATATTTATTATTAAATTGTTTTAATCCCCAAATTGATGATAGAGCTTTATTTTTTAGGGCTTCAGTTTGGACTTTCCATCTCAAATGGGAGTCAAACCATATACCTAAATATTTATATTATTTTACCTTCTCTATTTTTTCTCCTCCTAGAAGGTAAGTAAATGCACTTTTCTCTTTCCCTATAGACATTATTTTCGTTTTCTCCATATTTACTAAAAAAAAATTCTTTTGACAATAGGAGTAAAACACCTCCAATTTCCTGTGTAGCCCTAACTCCGTCATATCCATTATCACTAGATCATCAGCATATAATAAGCAGGAAACATGCACACCATCCATTTTTGGGCTTAAGCCTTTGACCACCTGTAACAACCTGGCAGATCTGACAGAAATAATGAGAATAATATTGGGGCCAACACGCAACCTTGGCGAAGACCATTCTTTATAGGGATCCTTTTTGAAAGTGAGCCACTCGTGTCTAAAATTACTTGGGCCCAATTTTGTAAATGCAGACCCTGAAGGAGAGATAATAAATCCAAACCAATCCCTAACTGTATTAGCATATCCCATAGTAATTTCCTATCTACCAAGTCAAATGCAGCACGAAAATCAACGAAGCAGCAAAATAGGCTGCCTCCCATTTCCACTGATTTTTTTGCTAATGCCCACAGACTAAAGCAGTGGTCAATTGTCGAATGACCTTCTTTAAAGCCACCTTGTTCTACTGGTATCAAATCATTATCATCTGCCCATTCTTTGATTAGCCCCAGGAAATATCTTTGTAAATACCTTTTCACCTACCTCTAATAGGCTTATCAGCCGATAATTTTTTGGTTGAGTTGGATCCTCCTTTTTATAAATCGGTCTTATCATGGCACCCTTCCAATTCACTGGAAAACGGCCATGATCCAAAATTTTACAAAATGTAACATGGAAAAATTTGGTCCACCAATCAATATTCTTTTTTATTATTGCTGGGAGATCATCTGGGCCTGCCGCTTTAGTTAATTTTAATGCTGCAATAGTTTCTTTTATTTTTTGTGGGGCGAAAGCTAAGCTCATATTCTCGCCAAGCTTCCTAGTGATACCATGACCGTCTTCATCATCAATACTTTTATATATTGAGGGCAAATATTTATACTTCTTCAGTCTTCTTCTCCAACCAAACACCTCATAGTTCCTACCTTTTTCCCCTCCCTTACCAGCTGCCAAAAGCCCCTAATATTCCGTGTTCTTAACACCTCAATCATTGTGTCCCAGTATTTACTGACATAGGGGGTCATTACAACATTGGCGGTAAAAGGCGCTTACCGCCGTGCAGAAGACCGCCAATACACTGCGGCGGCGGCGGGAGACCGCCACAGCTATTATGACACACATCACGGAATCCGTCGAAATGCAGACACCCACACAAGTCCGCCACACCAAAGGTCAGCGATAAATATGCAGAAACAAATCCTCCACCTCCACGCCAACAGAAACACGCCCATGCTATTACGACCCACGAATCCACGCAGCGGTCTTTCAACCGCGGTATTCCATTGGCGGTACACACCGCCGCGCTCAAAATACACACACATCTCGAAAACACCGCCACATTGGACAATTCACAATACACACACCTGATACACATACAAACACCACTCCCACACATCCAATACAATATAAAACACACACTCACATCACCCACAAACCCCTACGACCACAAATTAGAGACGAAGGCCAGAGAGAGACAGCACAGAATAGATAACACCATCACACAGAGGCACACTACACCATCACCCACACAACATACACGCACAAAACACCACATACCACTACACCCACCACACTCATCAACACATACACCACCCCACACATCACACACACCACACCATGTCACGCCAAAGACACCCACGCTTCTCCGAGGAGGAGCTCAGGGTCATGGTGGAGGAAATCATGAGGGTAGAGCCACAGCTATTTGGCGCCCAGGTACAGTACACATCCATAGCCAGGAAGCATGGACACCCATCACTAAAGCATGCCCACTGCACAGACCCACAACACCCCCAACCATCACCCCACAAGCCCCCACACAGGAATGCCTGCACTGGGGTTCACGCACACCCATCCACAGCACACCATGAAACACAAACATGCAATAATCATGTTCTCATACCCCTGCAGGAACCCGAAGGACCGTCACCACACCAGAGGGTCCAGACAACACCACTCCACCCCCAGAAGAGGCCCACAGTGACGACAGCAGCTCTGCCCTACAGGATCTTGATGACCAGCCTGGACCATCGTGGGCCTCAGGACAGTCGGTTCCCCTTGCCCAGCCACAGCCCAACACCGAACTGACACCCTCTGGGAACACCAGCACAGCACCCACCCAGCGGACCCATACCTCCCAACCCAGGACAGGTCAATCAGCGGTGTGTCCACCACTACAGGGCACCCAGGCTAACCCACCACCCCAACAACAACAGGGACCTGTGGGCAGTGGTAGTGGGCACACGGTCCAGGGGACGGAGGCACAGGAACACAGGGGAACTGGGAGGGCTGATGTGCGACAGAGGGAGGACAGGCCAAGGGAACCCACTCTCCACGAGGCCCTATCCTCCATCATGGGAGCATACCACCACTCCCAGGAGACGATGGCAACGGTCCTGGACAAGTTGCAGGAGACCCTGCGCCTGCAGGAGGAGCAGTATTTGGGGTTTAGGGAGGAGCTCAGGACCATCGGCTCCGCCCTGGGCACTATCGTAGGGGTGCTGATGGACATTCAAAAGACTTTGAGGGACACCGTGGCACTCCAAGGGGCCCCTGACACTAGCCAGGACGACGAACTGCCCACCACCTCCGCCAGCGCTAGTGGACAGGAGGCCCGGCCACAGGACCACCACACCAGCACCCCACCCCCTGCAGACGGACAACCACCACGCAAGCGGGCCCTGAGATCCAGGAACAGGACACAGCAAGATGGCAAGACCCCGCCAGGAAATAAGACTACCTTGATTGTCCCCCCACTGTCCCACTTTGTTACCCTGTCCAGATTGGAACTGCCCCAGCTCCACTTCCAATGGCCAGATGTGCAATGTACCTGTGAGACTAATAGACTGGACTCTGCCATGGACATTATTCCACCATGACCTCTCCCCATTTCACAACCCCCATACATTTTTATGCACTTCAATAAACACCCTTGAAACCTCAATAATATTGGAGTCAGTCAATGATTGTGAACTTTGTATTGTCAATTACAGTGTTAAAAAAGGTTAGCCATTGGAAGGTCAACATACCTATGTCACACATCACAAGCCTTTCAAGGGTGCAAGCTGTTCACATGTAGGTCAACACATTAGTGAAACTGAAATGGAAGGGGACAACTCAGTTAACAAATAGGGAGTGAAATGTAGGTACAGGATAGAGGTAGACGTGTGAGATGTAATATAATGTGAAACATGAAATTGTACTCACCTGTGTCTCATTGAAAATATTGCTGTATGACTGACTCCCTGTTGTCGTTTTCATCTTCATCAGCTTCATCCTCATTACTGTCCACAGGCTCCCCAGGCTCCCCCGCTGCAACAACACCGTCATCTGGATCATCCTCCTGCAGAAAAGGCATCTGGCATCGCAATGCCAAGTTATGGAGCATGGAGCAGGCGATGATGATGTCGCACACCTTCTTCGGTGAGTACAATAGGGACCCACCTGTCATATGGAGGCACCTGAACCTGGCCTTCAGGAGGCCGAAGGTCCGCTCGATTACCCTCCTAGTCCGCCCATGGGCCTCATTGTACCGTTCCTCTGCCCTGGTCCTGGGATTCCTCACTGGGGTCAGCAGCCAGGACAGGTTGGGGTAACCAGAGTCCCCCAATAGCCATACACGGTGCCTCTGGAGTTCACCCTTCATATCAGGGATGCTGCTATTCTGCAGGATGTAGGCGTCATGCACTGAGCCAGGGAACATTGCATTTACCTGCGAGATGTACTGGTCTGCCAAACAGACCATCTGGACATTCATCGAATGATCACTCTTCCGGTTCCTGTACACCTGTTCATTCCTGCGGGGGGGACCAGAGCTACATGGGTCCCATCAATGGCACCTATGACGTTGGGGATATGTCCAAGGGCATAGAAGTCACCTTTCACTGTAGGCAAATCCGCCACCTCAGGGAAAATGATGTATCTACTTACGTGTTTCAGCAGGGCAGCCAACACTCTGGACAAGATGTTGGAAAACATAGGCTGGGACATCCCTGATGCCATGGCCACTGTTGTCTGAAAAGACCCACTTGCTAAGAAATGGAGCACTGACAGCACCTGCACGTCAGGGGGTATTCCAGTCGGATGGCGGATTGGTGACATCAGGTCAGACTCCAACTGGGTACATAGTTCCCGGATTGTGGCACGGTCAAACCGGTAGGTCACGATGACATGTCGCTCTTCCATTGTCAACAGGTCCACCAGCGGTCGGTACACCGGCGGATTCCGCCAACTTCCAATATGTCCCAACTGACGGTGCCTGAGAAGGACAACAGCGAAAAAACTGTTAGCATTCCTCCAGGTATGTACCCACAGTCATACACAAGACTACACCAGACAATTAACCCATCCGGGAAAGGTTATGAGTGTAGGCCTCGGTATGTGTGACGCAGTAGTAAATTAAGCCATGTGGGACCCTGAAATAGCGGCTGCCTGACCTCTAAAATGGGACAATGGAATTGTGGGGTAACTGCGCTGGCGTTGCACACCGTCGCGGTAGGCGGTCGTAGAGCGCGGCGCAATGCTGCATTGGTTAACATTGGACCCTATGGGTCCCAGGAGCCAATGAACAGGTGCGCTGGTGGTGATGATGCACACCGCCGCGGACGTCACCGCCGCGGACGTCACCGCCGCGGACGTCACAACCATTTTCTATCTGTTCAATCACTAGATACCTGACCTTCGACAGGAGAGGACCTACACTGCTAGTGCTGCTGTGACCTCAGTCTGGAAGCGACGATGGCTGCTGCGTCTGGGGAAAGGGCCCCTGCCTTCACTGCACAGGAGTTGGAGAAACTTGTGGATGGGGTCCTCCGCCAGTAAACG